>NC_057805.1:507855669-508190086 GCF_018294505.1 Triticum aestivum | reverse complement strand
TCACACACACACACACAAACTAAGACTCCATCTCTCTCTCTCTCTCTCACACACACACACACACCCCACACACACACTAAGACTCCATCTCACACACACATGCTCTAGGCGGAGCATTTGTTCCTACCACCCTTCATCCAACCTTACCCGTATGATAAACAATCACCTTTATTTACTTGCATAACATGGACAAATTCCACTTTACTTCAGTAGTCAGCAAACTTATCATCTGTACCCTTATAAAAAAAATGAGTTGGCGGTGATGGTGTGCCTGCCATCTTGTAATACAGACCGTATGATCTATATCTGAGGATAGAAAGCAAACTATGATAATTTTACAAAAGATACCCGCACCTCTCTCCACATCATTATCTCCCGCAACCTCATTGCTCAGCAATTAAAAAAGGAATAAGTCTCTGGAACAATCTAGCATGCATGGTGGCCGCTGCCGCCTGCCGGCGCCGTCCATCCCCATGCCTCCGCCCATTCCGACCACCAGTCACCACCACGCTCCACTCCTCCTCGCCTTATCTCTCATCTTTCATTTTTTCGATGACAATCTCGAGATACCAGTTTTCCAATAAAATTCTCGAGATATCAGTAGTTTTTACACATGGGATTACTCCTGCATGGGTCAATCACAACAGGTGTTCTGTAGAAAAATGCATATTGATGTTCCGTGCAATGCACGAGAATCTTGCTTGTAATTATATAAGGCAAATCACGAGCAGGAAGTGACATTTTTTTACACAACCATGTCTCTCAGAATCTCTCTCACACACACACCAGTTACGTGACGCCCACTTAACCAGACACGTATGTTACAATTTGTGCACCCGCGGGTACACGTGATGCTGCGCATTTATTTAAGCCGGAAGGCGAACCCAAACAGTAGCTGCATTCATTCCCCTCCCGCCGCCTCTTCTCTGGTTGCCGTCGCCCGGTAGCCATGGGCCGGCTGAAGGTAACAACGTACGCCATACTCCCGCCGGAGCGGCGCTTTAATATGGAAATTTTAGTGGTCATGCATGCATCTTTTTGTGTTAGCACTCCTATATAAGGGTTGACTGGTCGCTTCCCGCGGACGTGCGCGGGCGGTGGAAGAGGAAGGAGAAGGGAAGCGGGCTATGGAGTAACGTTTTTTTTACCACAATTTCTTAGGAAACCGAGTGCAATAATTGAGTAGTTTTGCAAACTACCAGTACTACACATGAAACGGTTCACAACCTATACTCCCTTGCCAGCGCATGCTTCCCGCGTGAAACGGTCAGCGTCGCCCTGGAGGGTCAGTTCCGCATTAATGCCCGGCCAGAGCGGAGGCGACCTTACACTGGCGCCGGCTTTGAAGTGGCGCGACGGTCAAGAGAGCGCCGCTTCCCGGTGCACGCGACTGCTCCACGTCGAGACTGGCCATAGGCCCTGTTTGAATCCATGGGTTAGAGTTAGTTTGAGCTAGTTGGGGCTCAAATAGCCCTAAAGTATCCAAGCATGAGGGTTTAAATTGGAGCAAGTTGCACCGAACCCACCAAAAAAAACTATCCCACCCAAGAGGTGCTAAATGGAGATAGTTCTCATTGGGACCACTGAAAAAACACTTTTCTCTCTCCATGAAGTGCATTTATTGTCAATCTAACCCTGTCACCCAAACACCTCTTTGGCTACAGTTAGTTCCGGATTAGTCATGAGTTAGTCTAACCTCTAGCTAAGTTAGAGTATCAAACAGGCGCAGTATAGGACATGCAAGTTGCTCAAAGCATACAGGCAAATTCGTACGTGAAAGGATTTTTTCTTTTTGAAAACGGAATGTGAAAGGAATTTTTTTTAGAATGCTCTTGGCATGTCGCTAACATGTGATAGTTAACCGACCTCAATAGACGGCAGAAACGCTAGCCCGCCGCACTTTGATAGAGACGAGGAGGGAGAAGCGATACAGGCTGCTGGATTACTAGAGATAGGTGTCGCACGGAAGCCAAGAAATATGGTGATAGTGTGGGTTAGCCATGTACTAGTATGATGTAACTACACTGGGCTGTCGTGTTTCGTACTCTTCCAGTCCACTGTGGAGATGATTGGTTAATTTTATATCGCTGAATAATATTAAATATTATGAGTGCAGACGCTCCACCACGAGGTTCCTTGCTCCTTCTCGGTCGTCCGGAATCTATGTTCTTCCACTCTATTTTTTTACGTGAGCTTTGTTCATCCTTTTGCCAACACGCGAGACATCTAGCATCAAGGTGCACGTGTTATGCAAGGATTGTTCCATCTATATGAAGAACACGTGGGACTGGAACTACGAGATGGACATGTACCCAGGAGTGGACGTACGAACCTGAGTAATGTAGCGCAGTAAGTGAAGTAGAAAGGCACAAATGGTATGAACATGCGTGGCATATAGGGTGTGTTTGGTTGCGTTCTTGTCTCAGCATAGTTATTCCCTCTTCATGCATGCTCAACTCAACACCCCTCTTCATGCATGCTCTCTTCATGCATGCTTCTAGTGTATTTGTGCTAAACTAGTGTGGACTCATGCACCCTCCATACACTCTACCAAACACCCAAAATTAGGTTGAGAAGGGAACTCTTGGGCGGCATTTGTCTCTTACTACGTACTACCACTAAATGTTGTACGTGCAATGCACGGTGATGTTATGGAGTACGTGCCTAAGTACTCTACTACTACTATATTAGTTGGAGGCACATATTAACTTTTATATTTGTTTACGTGTATGTCCCGAGACCTTCCAACTAGACGTGTCTTTCTCTCCAGGTCGCACTTTGTATCGTTCATACCACTAAGTACTACTACGTGTGGTCTCCGACCCAGAAGTGGAAGAAGTGGAGACGCTCTACCACGCTTTTTTTTTACGCTGGGCTCTACCACGCTGTTCATGTCGCACTCCTTTCGCTGACGTGTGGGACATCCAGCACGTGCCGTGTTTGGCACCCTTCGTCGTAAGAGTTGAAACGCTGGCATT
This sequence comes from Triticum aestivum, assembly GCF_018294505.1. NCBI lineage: Eukaryota > Viridiplantae > Streptophyta > Magnoliopsida > Poales > Poaceae > Triticum > Triticum aestivum. The sequence continues at coordinate 508,187,108 of NC_057805.1, read as the reverse complement.
CATCAGAAATAAAAAATAATTATAAATCGGCAGTGATACTATTTTTTGCGAACCAATCAGCAGTGATACTATACCACGCGGTTTCCTTGCTCCTCGATATCGGGAAGAATATTGTCGTTTGCCAACATGTGGGACGTCGACCATCCTGGTCCACTTGCCATGCACGCAGAACTCCAAGGGAGAGTCACCCAGGTCGTCGCACCGCAGTAACAATGACTAATGAGCCGTCAAATCACAGGCCCACTTTCCACTTTGAAGTAGCCCGGACGAAGGAACCATCATGACTTCGTTGAATTCCGCTTCTTGAAGAAAACTACTGTACCAGCAGTACTGCTAGCAAAGTAGTTACTCAAACAGAGGCCTCCTTTTGTTCATAGGGTAGGAATATGAAAATCATAGGAAGTGAGATGACATGCATCTCAATTCCTATAGAGAAAGAGATGCAATTTGATGCTTAGGATAGGAATTTTTCCATTTAGTCTAGGCTAATGTACTGGTAATTTGCTCTAAAAACTACAGTAGTAACTAGTAGTATTGGTACATGCTCGTACTCAGACACAGACACACACACTAACTACTAGTACTACTACTTCTCACATGCTGGCCAGACGCCGTCGTTCTCCTTCCCGGCTTTGTCGGCGACACCCCACCGTGCTTGGATCTCCGCCGACCTCTCCGCAGCAGCGCGTGCGTCCTTTTCTTTCTTGCGGCGGCGGGCCTCTCTTTTCTTGAGTGCTTTCTGACTTTTCCGCTCCCTCTGTGCGGCTTTGGCCGCCTCTTGCTCTACCGCCCATTCGGCCTTGGCATCTTCAAATTCCTCCCACATAGTTGTGAGGTCGCGAGCGGCGATGAACTCGGCACGCCGGGATGCCATCGCTTCCCTAACACTTTTTGTGCGGTCGTGGGCGGCGAGGAACTCGGCGCGGCGGGATGCCATCGCTGCCTTACCGGTTAGTGTGCCGCGCGGTGGCATGAACGACGCTTGGTGAGAGCTCTGGGGTGGAGTGGCCGGACAACCGTATAGTGCATTGGTTTGTCAAGAGCTCAAGGACAGAAGACGAAGCAAATTTGGATTCCCCTTCAATCCTGGTCATTTATTACCGAGTAAAATGCATTGGCGGTCATCGAACTTGTCTTGATAGCTCACTTTGATCATTGTATACGAGATATGGTGATTATACGGTCACTGGCTCAGCGTTGTCTTGCAATTTCACTAACATGTGGGACCGTAATTGAATAAACCATCGATAGTCGAAATCTAATCGCTCGGCGGGCGTCGGCTGAGAAGAGAGAAACGGGGGAGGGAGAAGAGATCGCCCGCCCGCCGCGCACGGACTCCAAGAAATATATGGTGATAATGTGAGGTGGGCCATGCTGGAGTCCGGACCGCTTCCGGAGCCCGCTCTCACCGCCCTGGCCCCTCAAGACGCCAGCTGCCCGCCGCATGCATGCATAGCAAGTAGTACTCCTTATGTGGAGGAGAGAGAGGCATTGACAAAGTCAAGGAGTGGGCTCTGCAAGAGCCTGTCTCTACACGTGCTCCTAGGTATAAAAAATAATTCTAAAAAAAGGCATAAAAACAATTGTGTCTTAAAAAAGAAAGGTAAAAAACATTTGAGAGGAAATAGATAGAGAGAAAGTGAGAAAAAGCTGTAACCTGGGCATTACATGAGGAAGGAGGGAGTGGTGCACATGCCAAGTTCACTGGGCTGCCGTGTTTCACACTCCTCCGTCGTAACAGTGGAGACAATAGCTTTCATCAAAAATAAACAATGAATACTCGTTGCTCGTCCTCTATATCGGAAAGAATACTTTCATTCGCCGACATGTGGGACGTCGACCATCCTGGTCCACCTGCCATGCACAAAATTATCCTGGTCTACCCCGGTCGTATCGCAGGCCCAACCTTTCCCACTGTAAATTGTTCGGACGAAGGAACCATCATGACTTCGTTGAATTCCGCTTCTTCAAGAAAACTTACTGTACCCGCAATACTGCTACCACACGCGAAGACTGGACGGCACTGTACCATGTCATATCACTGAAACCCACTAGGCCAAACTAGCCCGCCTAGGTCATCTATTTTGGAACGGAGGGAGTACGTCTCTGCACTGCTATGATTTTGTGTTGCACGTTCTTTGTACTTTGCTACGATTTTCCTACCCTATGAACAAATGAGGCCTGAATGTATGTCGACTATTGTCTGATCGATGGCTAAGCCTACAATTTTAGGAGCTAGGGCTATTGGTGGATCGACGAGGGATAAGTATAAGCGTACCACGAGCTCATCAGCCCCAATGTTTCTCTTCGGTGAGTGTTTTGCAAGTACTATAGCTCGCACAGTAGCTAGCCTACTAACACCAAGAATCATGAAACAAGCCCTGCTGATATGATAAACAGTTCAAATTTACATCTAAGCATGCCATATATTACACCAAAAGCTGGTGAGGATACATCTGTTTCCATAACTCGGAGAGGGTTCGCATGATTCATCGCATGATTCACTATCAAACAAAAGTAGCAAGATCCTCCCACACAAGACAGTGCACTAGCCCTAAGATGGTTTGATAACACGCATCGTTCTGGTAATTAAACACAGGGCAATGCAAACTACCCTGAAGGATTAGTGCGACCAACTATTTCTTGTCATCGATCTCTCGGGCAATGACCACAGCACGGAAAGCGGCATGGGAATCGATTTCTGGGGCGATGTCCACAGGATGGACAGCGGCATTGGAATCGATCTCCGGGGCGATGCCAACAGGACGGGCCACGACATCGGAATCATCAAGGACGTCCACCGGCACCTGCACAACCCTAACATATTAGCAAGCACATTGCAAATAATCAAAAACCACAACTATGGTAATAAGCCATTATTTTTTACCTTGTGCAGCTCACCGGGGGATCTCATCCCTCCGGGGGCCATCTCCTCGTCCTCGATGGGGGCCATCACCTTGCCAGGGGAATACTGCTTCTCAACGGCGACTATCTCCTCAAACTCGGTCTTGAGCCTCACATAGGTGGCAATCAGAGTTCCTGGGGTAGGCACGGTGGGGTCCTTGCTGTTCTTCCAACTTTCTTTGAGGAGTTCGTCCGCCAACGTCCTCAACTCTTTGGCCAGTGCTTGTTTCTTGGAGTTCTTCGTCTCCATGGGTTGGCCCGCCAACATGGTCAACTCGTTAGTCGGTGCTCGCTTCCTGGAGATCGCTGTCTCCAGTGGGTTGTCCGCCGGCAACTCTTTGCCTAGTGCTCCAGGATCCATCAATGAACTGACAAACAAAAAGCAATCAAAAGGAAACCACAATCGCAATGAAAACGGGAAAAGAATAGGATGTGAGAATCGGTCGGTGCTTCGCAAAAAGAAGATTCTTGGAATGAAAATATAGCAGCATAACTAATTCGCCCACCTTTCCTTCGTTGGTACAGAAGAAAAATGGCAGAAGTGAGTAGCCTGGAGTGAGGTTTTCTTCAAGAAAGGGAAGAAAGGGCTTGAACGAGCGTTCCAGTGAAATGATGGTTGCTTCGTCCAGTCCAACTTGGAGGCCACCTTACCACTGCTGGTAAAGGTGTGGGTTTTGTGATATGACGGGTCATGACGGCCACACCGGGGTGACAGGTGAGTCTCGACTGTAGCACCTCGTTGTGATTTGGTGGATGGCACGCGGGCCCGGATGCTTTGAAATGTCCCGCATGTAGATAGAGCGGCTAGTCATATAGGAGTGCTCAATATTGTGCACCGCGACCAAGGCGGAGAGGAAAACGAGAGAACTACGTAATTAATGTATGAGTTCAATTAGGGTAGTTTTGTAAAGTACGAGATACATTTCTCCAATCGCAAAATGCCTTGGTTCATGAGATTTGAGATTTGAGCCCTATAAACCGGAAGGGAGGGAGTACTGCACACGGTGTAGTCTAGTCACTTGTTGAAATCTCTAGAAAGGCAAATACTCCTTTCCGGTTTACAGGGCTATACTACTCCCTCCGTCTAGGTGTGTAAGTCACCTTACGAAAACCAAATTGTCCCAAAACACTTAGGCGCGGTGCATTAACTTCTACCTTGTTTCTTGTTTCTTGACATATCAACCAATAAGAGATGAGAGGTGTGCATGCTTTTAATGACTTGCAATGGCTAGTTCATTGCATGCAATGCTATTAGTTAGCAAATAAACATTGGTGACCCCATGAGGAAACGGTGCTAAGCGCGTGGACCTATGCAGAATGAGTATCAACCAATGGATAATGGAGTTTAATTGTTAAACAATAGCAATTTTGTCTCATGCAAGAGCCTGGCTAGTACTCCAAGGAACCGCACCACGCGAGCGTTCGCAACTGCCACGTTCGGGTTGCGCTTGGCTCTTTGCCTCTTCGAGAAGACGAACAATGATGTTACTCCTACTTCTAAAGTATCGAATCCACTACTGCATGTCCGTCCACCTCGTGCGGGAGGGATAGCGTGTAGCGAAAGCTTCTACTTACTGCTCCTGCCTTTGCGTCTATGACAGGTGGGCCCAACAGGTGGTTGGCCCTCCTGTCATGCAGCCAAAGGCAGGTGCAGTTAAGGCACCGGAGCTTAGTCCGCGAGGGGGAGGGCATTGTAGTAATCAAATTTCTCGGTCTTGTAAGAGTTGACGTGACACATCAAAGCATTGCACTCGATATAAGTCTTTTTACACATTTAAAATGGGCTACTTCGTATGTAGGAGTAGACATATTCTGCTTCGTATGTAGTCACTTGTTGCAATCTCTAAAAAGACTTATATTTGGAAACGGAGGGAGTACAACGCATGCATGCATGCCGTGACTTTCCTTCTGATACTTGCAAGTGTTGATTTGATGCACCTTGCCAAATTTTGACTATAAATTTAAATAACCAAATTTTCATGCATGTCACAAAAAATTACGGGGCTGTTTGGATTGTGACTATGTTTGTCTTATGTTGCCACATTATTTTTCCCACACTTGCCACACTTGCCTAACCTGAGTTGCTCAAATTGTTAGACACACTTTGGCTTGCCTAAGGGAATCTTGCCACAATTTTTGTGTCTATGACATGTGGGGTTCACTGGTAATAAAAAAATTCTTGTCTTAGGTGTGGCTTATAAAAAAGACTTATATTTAGGAACGGAGGGAGTAGAAAATATAAATAATAATGCATGTTGGGGCAACCCACGTTTCCGCTAATTTTAGCCGTGGGCTTGTTCACAATTTTTACGAGGGGTTGGTTGTTCATTTAATGGAGGGACTTGTAGTACCAGACTTGAACGATACAAAGTGCGACCTGGCACACCGTGACACCACTTGGAACAAGCGGGTAGCTATCTCAAAAAACAATCAACAACTAAAAAACCGCGACCTGGCATGTAGTAGTACACAATTTTAAACGATTGTTTTGATGGAGTGAAAAAGGAAAACTACCCCACTACGTATATATAGGCCGGAGCCTCCGCGCTTGCTTGCTAGGGTTGCTCTATTCACACACTCTCATCCTCTCCAGATCTAAACAAGATAGGGGTAGTAACACTGCCTTTCTCCCTTCAAAAAACACTGGCTTTCTATCCTCACCGCTGGTTACAAATCCGGACGTATCCCCCTCTGCCGGCGAAGGGGAGGAGGGGCAGCGTTTAGGCCATCGTCGACAGCGAGGGAGGACACCCACTGCCGGCCGCACCGTTATCTCTGGCCGAGCGCCGACGAGGGAGGTCCTCCGATCCCTTCGTCGTTGCCTGTGGGCGGATCCGGCCTCCCGCCGCCCACCTATCCACATCCCGACGACCTTCAGGTATATCTTCGTTTGAAACCGCCATAGCTCTACTTCCCCAGCTCACTACGTCACTGCATGTGCATCATTTTCTACCTCTCAGCCCCTCTCGATTAGATGGTCCAATGTCACATTTTTTTTCTTCTATTGTTAGAGGTAAAGCTACTTCATGGAGTCGAATCTTGTACTCCCTCCGTCCGAAAATACTAGTCATTGAAATGGATGTATCTAGATGTATTTTAGTTCTAGACACATCCATTTTGATGACAAGTAATTCCGGACGGAGGGGGTACTTGGTTCAAACAAGAAATAAAGTGGGGGTGGGGGAATTTAGTATGTACTCCCTCCGTTCAGAATTACTTGTCTCGGAAATGGATGTATCTAGAACTAAAATACATCTAGATACATCCATTTCTGCGACAAGTAATTCCGAACGGAGGGAGTACATCGGACTTGGTACAAACAAGAAGGAAAGGGAGCGAAAGTAGTACAGACTGGTCATCCAACCGGTCTCTTGGCCGAAAAGGGAAATATAGGGGTAACACTGTACACAGTGGTATGACCAGGACTAGATTTTCTATCCACACATAGGAGTAGGTGGCTAGAGTGAACAAAAATGGGACCAACCCAGATATGTTTCTTGGATGTTTGTTTCTCGGGGCAACAAACTATGAATCACCACTTTATGCCCATGTTTACGTACATGGTGCTGGACTACCGGTGCACCCACTGTCCCATGCCCTTATACCAAATATTTAGGCTCCGTTCGGAATAAAGGGGCAGAAAACATAGGTCTTAATGAAAATAGAGGAATAGGAAAGGAATGTAGCTATAAAACTATGGAACAGCGAACCTGAGGAAACTCTCAAGAGAATGTGTTCGGATGGACTACGAAATGTATAGATTTGTTTTTTAGAATAGCATGCTTGGCAGTATGAGATGCTATTTGTTTATTCAGCTGCACAGTGACTACTCTTGTCCTCACCTCACGTACCACACATAGGTTGATTTTTTTATTCCGGCAACACAGCACAGCAACCTGTCTAACGCATGGCAGCGAGCGCCTGCCTCGGGCTTCCGCCCAAAAAATGAGCAGCGCGTGGATGTTTCTAATACTATGGAATCAGTACTACCAGACCAGCTTTCCTATGAAACACTATTCACCTTTCCCGTGTTCCAAACGGTTGGACGGGAAAGAATACCGTAGGAATTGTGTTCCTACGAAAATCCTGCACCAAACCTGTGAACCGAACGCAGCCTTAGCTGTTCTTAATCTAATGTCCCCGGTAAAAATGAAGCCATGCCACTGTTATAAGCCATGACAAGTTTAGCCAAATGTTTTTGCCTATAATTGTTTGAGACTCTGGCTATTTCCTCTGTGCCTTTTTGTGCAAACCGGGATATCCAATTCACCTGGTTGCTGTTGTGACCTTTTGGTGCACTGCACAAAACTCTTTTTAAAAGAAGTGACTTTTGTGCTGTTTAACTGGAATGTCGGAATGGAACAGTTGGTTCATTTTGGTGGAACTGCAGAAAGGGAGATATGTGTTCCAATCCTCATCATCCATATTGGCGCCATAACGTTCCTTTAGGTAAGAATGATATTTAATGCATGTGTTCATCTCTATTTTCCGACTGCCATGAGAAAATAATATTGTTTTTTACTATTACACTTGTACTCCCTCACTGACAAAACCAATTCTGAATTAGAAGGCCAATCATGTACTTGGTTTCACCAACTGGTGAGGAGAAAGAGAAACAGAGCATGAAGAGGAAGAAGAAGAAGAATAAACAGTGCCAAGGTGATCTTGCTGAAGCCAAAGGCCTCAGTGGAGGCCATTCAAGGGCTCCGGCAACGACTACCTTACATGTGAGACGATCCTCCAGGGAGCCCTTCCACTTCTGCTGTCTCACTTAATTAATTAGGAGTACTTAAGTACAACTAATTTATTACTGCCTATTTTTCCTGTTGGAGTTAAACAAATCTTTAGTAGGACCCTATGCTGAATCATGTACGTGTGTATGTTTGTCTATGGAGGTGAATCATGTGGTGGAGCAGGGAGGGAATATTATTACTGTCATGACATAATAGTGCATCGGTTAAATATATGCCACATTTTTGTAGGCTGACATGTGGGCCAATAGGTCGAAGCCTACGCAGGGCGTTGTCAACTTGGTCAACAAATGATTGTGTCATCCACAGCCATTGGATTTATATCCAATGGTCGGCATGCACCTTCAATCTCTCGTCTACTTCCTCCAGCATCGCCGGGAATGCCTGGTCCGGCCTCCGGCGGCTAGCGGCTCTGCTTAGCATGCATCGCTGCGAAGCGCTACCCCACCGCCGGCCAGGCTATCCCTCCACCCCTCGACACCTCATGTTATTCTCCACAGACTACAGCCCCACGCCGCAACAGAACCAGTTATAACCCTTCTCCTCCTCTCAATCTGCGACTCCACTGCCGCGTTTTCCCATCTCCGAGTCGTTCCTGTCCGGGGCCTCGTCGTCGTCCACCGCCTCGCTGCGTTTGGTGCGGCGTGGTCAACAAACAAGAGTCATCGGAAGAGGACTGTACGTGGAGAGCCTGACGGCTGGGACCCACAAGGTCCATGGTCGCACGCAAGGAAAGTTCCTCCTTATTAAGCTAAAAAAATGTTTCCTCCACCTGACAGCTGGGACCCACCGGTTGTATCTTCTCACGGAAGGAAGTGCCTCCTTGTTTTGCGAAAAAATTATTCATCCCGTTGACAGCTGGGACCCGTCAGATTTGGTGACTGACTTGTGGGCCTACTAAGCGGACGTGTACGCACGACTTTGTCAACTTAATCAACAAATGACTCTAGCAGCTGGACCGTTGGATGTTAATCCAATAGCCGTGCTCCTTCTTCAACCTCTGTTCTTGCTCCTGTCTCTCGTGGGCGGCACCGCAGCTGTGCTGCCGCGCACCCGAACCAGTGAAGTTTCCCACTCCTCTCCATCTGTGACTCCACTACCCCGTCTTCCCCATCTCCGGTTCGTTCCAGTCTAGGTGCGCTCGGCACAGTGTGGTCAACATGGTCAACAACCAAGATTCATCGGAAGATGACTGTACGTGAGAGGCTGACAGTGGGGACGCACCACGCCCATGGACGCATGCATGCAACGGAATGCGGCGAGGTCAACGTGGTCAAGGAACGACTTCCATCGGAAGTATACTGTACGTGGAGAGTCTCAGCTGGGTCCACGGCCGCAGCAAGTAAGTGCCTCCTTATTACGTGGAAAATAATGATTCCTTCAACTGACCGCAGGGACCCACTGGACGGGCCACCGTATTTTGCGACAAAAACGTTTGCCCCCTGACTGCTAGGACCCACCTGACGGGCCACCGTATTTCGTGAAAAAAACGTTCCCCCGCAGTCAGCTCGGACCCACTGGAAGTGCCTCCTTATTATGCATAACAAAATGAATACTCCCCCGGCTAGCTGGGACCCAACTTGGTGCGAGGCTGACTTGTGGGCCTACTAAGTTGACGGGGACGAAGGGCTTCGTCAACTTAGTCAATATGAACGATTCTAGCTCCAGTGACCGTACGATGTCCATCCAACGGCCATAGTGCTTCTTCAACCTCTGGTCTTCTTGCTCCAGCCGCCCAAAGCAGCGCCGGTCGTGCCGCATGCTCCTGCCTCCCGTGGCCGGCTATGTTGCCGCGGAGGCCTCACCGCCCCCTACTATTCCCACCGCTGGCCAGGCCCTGCGGCGACGGCAGCCTCACACCACAGCCGAACCAGTGTACCCTCGTACTCCTCTCCGCGCGGGCTTCCACTGCCGCGTCTTCCTCGGCTCCGCGTCGTCCCCTTCCTAGGCCTCGCCGTCGTCCACCGCCGTGGTGCTCTCCGCGCGGCGTGCTCAACGTGGTCAAGGAACGACTTCCATCGGAAGAGTACTGTACGTGGAGAGGCTGACAGCTGGGTCCACGGCCACAGCCCAGTTTTTTTTGGATTTGCCAAGTAAGTCGCTTTGTCAGGCATGTTGGGTTGCAAATCTTTCAAGACGAGGAGAGCTTTCATTCGGCTGGCCGAGAAAATGGCCCATCAGTAATGAGAAATGAGTTGTACATTTTTAAAACACATCAAACCGACAATTAGTTTCAAATATCTTTTTTTTTCATTTCGAGATTTTAAATTACATTAATTTTTATGCGTGGAGAATTTGTTGGATTTTATATTGATATACATTTATTTTTAAAATCTGTTTGAATGTGAGTCGAAATTTCGGGATTAAAAACAGCTCGGACCGCACCGAAATATGCAAAATTTCGTATAATTTTTTAACCGTGGCCACAATATGGGCTGTAATGCTAAGAAAAAGAATATGGGCTCCAAAAAAACCTTAATAATTAGCAAATGGGCTGTAAATTATTAGAAATAATGGCAGATGGGCTGTATGTTGTTTTCCACAGATTTGAGGCTTTCCTAAAAAAAGGTTGACGCACAAGCAGTGACTGTTGGATGGCCATCCAACGGCCGTCGTGCTTCTTCAATCTCTACTCTTCCTGCTCCAGCCGCTCAAACAAGCGCCGGCGGGACTGCCTGCTCCCACCTCCCCGTGGCTGGCTCTGCGCGTTCAATCTCTGCTCTTCCTGCTCCAGCCGCTCAAACAAGCGCCGGCGGGACTGCCTGCTCCCTCTTCCCCGCGGCTGGCTCTGCTGCCGCGCAGATCTCACTGCCCCACCGTACTCCCGTCGCTGGCCTAGCCATCCCTCTACTCACCCACACCTGCTATTATTCTCCGGCGACGGCAGACGAACAAGTAAACCCTCGTACAGTCGTACTCCCCTCCGCGTGGGAAACAACTGCCGAGTCTTCCATGCCTCCGTGTCGTTCCCTTCCTAGGCCTTGCCGTCGTCCACCGCCCTGGTGCTCTCGGCGCGGCCCGGTCAACATGGTCAACGACCGACATGCATCTGAAGTGGATTGTACGTGGAGAGGCCGACAGCTGGGTCCACGGCCGCACACAAGGAAATGCCTCAATATTACGCGCAAAATAATGATTCCTCCACCTGACATCAGGGACCCACCGAAAGGGCCTCTGTATTTCGCCAAAAAAACGTTACCGCCTCTGACAGCTCGGACCCACCAGCTATGTCTTCGCACGCAAAGAAGTGCCTCCTTATTACGCACAAAAGAAAATGAATGCTCCCCCTGCTAGCTGGGATCCACCATGGTGGGAGGCTGACTTGTGGGCCTACTAAGTTGACTGGGACGGGGGCCTTTGTCAACTTTAGTCAATATGAACGATTCTAGCTCCAGTGACCGTACGATGTCCATCCAACGGCCGTAGTGCTTCTTCAACCTCTGGTCTTCTTGCTCCAGCCACCAAAAGCAGCGCCGGTCGTGCCGCATGCTCCTGCCTCCCGTGGTCGGCTGTGCTGCCGCGGAGGCCTCACCGCCCCCTACTATTCCCACCGCTGGCCAGGCCCTGCGGCGACGGCAGCCTCACACCGCAGCCGAACCAGTGAACCCTCGTACTCCTCTCCACGCGGGCTTCCACTGCCGCGTCTTCCCCGGCTCCGCGTCGTCCCCTTCCTAGGCCTCGCCGTCGTCCACGCCGTAGTCCTCTCCGCGCAGTGTGGTCAACGTGGTCAAGGAACGACTTCCATCGGAAGAGTACTCTACGTGGACAGTCTGACAGCTGGGTCCACGGCTACAGCCCAGTTTTTTTGTGATTTGCCAAGTAAGTCGCTTTGTCAGGCCTGTTGGGCTGCAAATCCTTCAAGGCGAGGAGAGCTTTCATTCGGCTAGCCGAGAAAATGGCCCATCAGTAATGAGAAATGGGCTGTACATTTTTAAAACACATCAAACCGGCAATTAGTTTCAAATATCTTTTTTTTTTATTTCAAGATTTTAAATTACATTAATTTTATGCGTGGAGAATTTTTTGGATTTTATATTGATATACACTTATTTTAAAATCAGTTTGAATGTGAGTCGAAATTTCGGGATTAAAAACAGTTCGGACCGCACCGAAATATGCAAAATTTCGTATAATTTTTTAACCGTGGCCACAATATGGGTGGTAATGCTAACAAAAAGAATATGGGCTCCAAAAAAAACCTTAATAATTAGCAAATGGGCTGTAAATTATTAGAAATAATGGCAGATGGGCTATATGCTGTTTTCCACAGATTTGAGGCTTTCCTAAAAAAAGGTTGACGCACAAGCAGTGACTGTTGGATGGCCATCCAACGGCCGTCGTGCTTCTTCAATCTCTGTTCTTCCTGCTCCAGCCGCTCAAACAAGCGCCGGCGGGACTGCCTGCTCCCTCCTCCCCGCGGCCGGCTCTACTGCCGCGCAGGCCTCACCGCCCCACCGTACTCCCATCGCTGGCCTAGCCATCCCTCTACTCACCCACACCTGCTGTTATTCTCCGGCGACGGCAGACAAACCAGTAAACCCTCGTACAGTCGTACTCCCCTCCGTGTGGGAAACAACTGCCGAGTCTTCCCTGCCTCCGTGTTGTTCCCTTCCTAGGCCTCGCCGTCTTCCACCGCCCTGGTGCTCTCGGTGCGGCCTGGTCAACGTGGTCACCGACCGACATGCATCTGAAGTGGACTGTACGTGGAGAGGCCGACAGCTGGGTCCACGGACGCACGCAAGGAAATGCCTCCTTATTACGCGCAAAATAATGATTCCTCCACCTGACATCAGGGACCCACCGAAAGGGCCTCTGTATTTCGTGAAAAAAAGTTACCGCCGCTGACAGCTCGGACCCACCAGCTATATCTTCGCACGCAAGGAAGTGCCTCCTTATTACGCACAAAAAAAATGAATACTCCCCCGGCTAGCTGGGACCCAACTTGGTGGGAGGCTGACTTGTGGGCCTACTAAGTTGACTGGGATGGGGACCTTTGTCAACTTTAGTCAATATGAACGATTCTAGCTCTAGTGACCGTACGATGTCCATCCACCGGCCGTAGTGCTTCTTCAACCTCTGGTCTTCTTGCTCCAGCCGCCCAAAGCAGCGCCGGTCGTGCCGCATGCTCCTGCCTCCCGTGGCCGGCTGTGCTGCCGCGGAGGCCTCACCGCCCCCTACTATTCCCACTGCTGGCCAGGCCCTGCGGCGATGGCAGCCTCACACCGCAGCCGAACCAGTGAACCCTTGAACTCCTCTCCGCGCGGGCTTCCACTGCCGCGTCTTCCCCGGCTCCCCGTCGTCCCCTTCCTAGGCCTCGCCGTCGTCCACCGCCCTGGTGCTCTCGGCGCGGCGTGGTCAACGTGGTCAGGAAACGACTTCCATCGGACGTGGACTGTACGTGGAGAGGCTGACAGCTGGGTCCATGGCCTCAGCAAGGAAGTGCCTCCTTATTACGCGGAAATAATGATTCCTCCACCTGACAGCTGGGACCCACCGGACGGGCCACTGTATTTCGCGAAAAAAACGTTTCCCCCTGACTGCGGGGACCCACCAGCTACATCTTCGCACGCAAGGAAGTGCTTCCGGGCAAAAAAACGATTCGCCCCCCCCCCCCTAACTGCTGGGACCCACCAGCTACATCTTCGCAGGCAAGGAAGTGCCTGACAGTCGGGACCCACCTGGTCGAAGCGTATGTAGCATTGTCATTCTGGTCGCGAACGTGTACGCACATACTGGTCGATGTAGAGGCGCGCACGTGTCGTAGTAGAGGCGTGCACGTAGCATGTACACGTACGTACCACGGCCAGTGTGCAAGAAAGAAAATACAGCCACGTGCGTACATACGGGCAGGGTCTCGAATGCCTACTTGCGCATACGTACGGCCAGGGCTCGTGTACATGGCTGGGTCGGAACGGAGAAACAGCGTCGTCGTCGTGTTCATGTGGAGCCAACCGGCTGGGTCGGAACGGAATGCGTCGTCGTGTTCATCGGGAGGGCTTGGACGGAACAGCCGATGGAAATGAGGCCTGGCGTACCGGAAAACGTAGGAAACGGCCTTGTGTTCGACCAGCCACGTTTGAAACGGGATCCTGTTCATCGGGAGGGGTCTGGCGTACCCCAAAACGGAGGAAACGGACCTCCTACGGTCGAAACGGGGGTCCTGTTGATCGGGAGGGGTGTGGCGTACCGCAAAACGGAGGAAACGGACTTGTGTTGGAGCGCTACGGTCGAAACGGGGGTCCTGTTCATCGAGAGGGGTGTGGCGTACCGCAAAACGGGACTCCACGGGACACTGTTCATCTTCACCGTCGACCCCCTCCCTTCTCCACGGGCTACTGTTCATCCACCGTCGACCTCCCCCAGCCTCCACCTGCGACTGTTCATCCACGGGCTCCTGTTCATCTAGCCTCCACCACGCGCTACTCCACCGGCTACTGTTCAACCAGCCCTCTCCACGGGCTCCTGTTCAACCACCCCTCCACGGGCTACTGTTCATCCAGCCCTCCACCGTCTACTGTTCATTCTGCCCTCCATGGGGTGGTCCTGTTCATCCTGCCCTCCACGGGGTCCTGTTCATCCAGCCCCAACCGGCTCGATCGATCGGGGTCCTGTTCATCCAGAGGCAACACCACGAGGTCCTGTTCATCCACCGCCACCGGGAACTGTTCATCCAAATCCCCCCAGCAACGCTCACTGTTCATCCAGAGGCAGCATCGATCGGCTTCAGTTAGCAGCAGTAGTGAAGGAATCGCTCGATCGGGTTCAGTTAACAGCCATCGATCGATCGCTCGGGTTCAGTAACGCGTAGCCTGCAGTGCAATCACTCGGGTTCAGTTAAAGCCCAACGCCTCGTTCGGGTTCAGTTAGAGCCAATGCCTCGCACACACGCGCGTACGTGTACGAGAGAAACGCGCATCGCTCGGCCCCCGACCTCCCACCGTAACCGGGAACTCCCCGAAATTTTCCTCGCCCTCGCTTCTACCACGGTTTTTTCCGTCATGGACGGCCCAAAGAATGTCATGCAGCTGCGTCTCCGGCCCGCCCAGGACGAAAAGCCCATTTTCTGTCATGATTTTTTGTCATAGAAGTAGGAGCCCACCACATCTATGATGATACTGGGTTTTGTCACAATTATCGTCATAGAAGTGTCATATGGATGACAGAAAAAATTTCGTTCGGCCCAAAATGTCACGGATGTGTCTTTTGTTTGTAGTGATATGAGAGGTTCCAGGAGTTGAAGTTAATATTTCAAGCAATGCCTGGGTGAGAGATATGAAGTCTCCAACAAGTTCTATAGCTGCAAGATGCAGGAGAATAGTTATGTTAGTGAACACATACTCAAAATGTCTGGGTATCACAATCACTTAACTCAGCTGGGAGTTAATCTTCCAGTTGATAGTGTTATTCACAGAGTTCTTCAATCACTGCCACCAAGCTACAAAGGCTCTGTGATGAACTATAATATGCAAGGGATGGACAAGACAATTCCCGAGTTTTTCGCAATGCTCAAGGCTGTGGAGGTAGAAATCAAGAAGGAGCATCAAGTGTTGATGGTTAACAAGACAACTAGTTTCAAGAAAAAGGGCAAGGGAAAGAAGGGGAACTTCAAGAAGAATGGCAAGCAAGTTTCCACTCCCGGGAAGAAGCCCAAAGCTGGACCCAAACCTGAAACTAAGTGCTTCTACTGTAAAGGGACTGGTCACTAGAAGCAGAACTGCCCCAAGTATTTGGCGGATAAGAAGGATGGCAAAGTGAACAAAGGTATATTTGATATACATGTCATTGATGTGTACCTTACTAATGCTCGTAGTAGCGCCTGGGTATTTGATACTGGTTCGGTTGCTCATATTTGTAACTCAAAACAAGAGCTACGGATTAAACAAAGATCGGCTAAGGTCGAGGTGACGATGCGCGCCGGGAATGGTTCCAAGGTCAATGTGATCGCCGTCGGCATGCAACCTCTACATCTACCTTCAGGGTTAGTTTTAGACCTGAATAATTATTAATTATTTGGTGCCAGCGTTGAGCATGAACATTATATCTGGATCTTGTTTAGTGTGAGACGGTTATTGATACGTCCATTTTGCATCATGTTTTATTACTGTTATTTATAATGTTTTATCCATAATAATGCTTTTTGGAGTAATTCTAATGCCTTTTCTCTCATAATTTGCAAGGTATACACCAAGAGGGAGAATTCCAGCAGCTGGAAATCTGGACCTGGAAAAGCTATGTCAGGCCACCTATTCTGCACATCTCCAAATGAGCTGAAACTCCACGAGGATTTTTTATGGAATATTTAAGAAATACTAGAGCCAACAAACACCAGAGGGGGACCACCAGGCGGGCACAACCCACCTGGGCGCGCCAGGCCCCCTGGCACGCCCTGGTGGGTTGTGGCCTCCTCGGCCCACCTCTGGTGCCCATTTTCTTGTATATAAGTCATTTTGACCTAGAAAAAATAAATAGAAGTCTTTCGGGACGGAGTGCCGCCGTCTCGAGGTGGAACTTGGGCAGGACCACTTTTGCCTTCCGGCGGAGCGATTCTGCCGGGGGAACTTCCCTCCCGGAGGGGGAAATCATCGTCATCATCATCACCAACAACTCTCCCATCTTGGGGAGGGCAATCTCCATCAACATCTTCACCAGCACCATCTCATCTCAAACCCTAGTTCATCTCTTGTATTCAATCTTGTTACCGGAACTATAGATTGTTGCTACAGGGTGACTAGTAGTGTTGATTACATCTTGTAGTTGACTACTATATGTTTTATTTGGTGGAAGATTATATGCTCAGATCCATTATGCATATTAATACCCCTCTGATCATGAGAATGCTTGTTATTTGTGAGTAGTCATTTTTGTTCTTGAGGTCACGGCATAAATCATGTTGCAAGTAATCATGTGAATTTGATATGTGTTCGATATTTTGATGGTATGTATGTTGTGATTCCCTTAGTGGTGTCATGTGAACGTCAACTACATGACATTTCACCATATTTGGGCCTAAGAGAATGCACTGTGGAGTATTAAATAGATGGTGGGTTGCGAGAGTGACAGAAACTTAAACCCCAGTTTATGCACTATTCCGTAAGGGACCGATTGGATCCTAGAGTTTAATGCTATGGTGAGGATTTATCCTTAATACTTTTCTCGTAGTTGCGGATGCTCACGGGAGGGTTAATCATAAGTAGGAGGTTTGTTCGACTAAGAACAACACCTAAGCACCGGTCCACCCACATATCAAATTATCAAAGTAGCAAACACAAATCAAACCAACATGATGAAAGTGACTAGATGAAATTCCCGTGTACCCTCAAGAACGCTTTGCTTATCATAAGAGACCGTTTTGGCCTGTCCTTTTCCTCAAAAGGATTGGGCTACCTTGCTGCATACTTGTTACTATTATCGTTACTTGCTCGTTACAAACTATCTTGCTATCAAACTACTCTGCTACTTACAGTTTCAGTACTTGCAGACATTACCATACTGAAAATTACATGTCATTTCCTTCTGCTCCTCGTTGGGTTCGACACTCTTACTTATCAAAAAGAGCTAGAATTGACCCCCTATACTTGTGGGCCATCAAGGCTATTTTCTGGCGCCGTTGCCGGGGAGTGAAGCGCCTTGTTTAGGTGGAATTCGGTAAGGAAACATTTATATAGTGTGCTGAAGTTTATTGTCACTTGCTACTATGGAAAACAATCCTTTGAGGGGTTTGTTCAGGGTATCTTCACCTAGTCCGGAACCACAATTAATTTCCCCTCAACCTAC
This sequence comes from Triticum aestivum, assembly GCF_018294505.1. Classification (NCBI taxonomy): domain Eukaryota; kingdom Viridiplantae; phylum Streptophyta; class Magnoliopsida; order Poales; family Poaceae; genus Triticum; species Triticum aestivum. The sequence continues at coordinate 508,169,679 of NC_057805.1, read as the reverse complement.
TGCACCTACTAAAAAATTTGAATATGAAATTCCTTCGGGTATGATAGATCAACTGCTAGCTAATCCTTATGCAGGAGATGGAACCGAACATCCTGATATGCACTTGATACATGTGGAACAAATTTGTGGATTGTTTAAGCTTGCAGGTTTACCCAAGGATGAAGTTATGAAAAAGGTTTTCCCTTTATCTTTGAAGGGAAAAATGTTGTCATGGTATAGGCTATGCGACGATATTGGATCATGGAACTGGAATCGTTTAAAATTGGAGTTTCACCAAAAAAATTATCCGATGCATCTAGTTCATTGATCGGAATTATATATATAATTTTTTGCCTCCAGAAAGAGAAAGTATCGCACTAGCTTGTGGGAGGCTTAAGTCAATGTTATATTCATGCCCCAATCATGAGCTCTCAAGAGAAATTGTTATTCAGAACTTTTATGCTCGCCTTTCTCGTAATGATCAAGCATGCTGGATACTTCTTGTGATGGTTCTTTTATGAAGAAAACTATTGAATTCTGCTGGGATCTTTTGGAAAGAATTAAACGCAACTCTGAAGATTGGGAACTCGATGAAGGTAAAGAGTCAGGTATAAAGCTTAATTATGATTGTGTTAAATCTTTTATGGATACCGATGCTTTTCAAAAGATTAGCACTAAATATGGACTTGACTCTGAGATAGTAGCCTCCTTTTGTGAATCATTTACTAATCATGTTGAACTCCCTAAAGAGAAGTGGTTTAAATATCACCCACCTATTAAAGAAAAAATTAAAGAACCAGTACCAGTTAAGGAAGAAACTATACTCTACAATGTTGATCCAGTTGTTCCTACTGCTTATATTGAGAAACCACGTTTTCCTGTTAGGATAAAGGAACATGCTAAAGTTTCAACTGTGGTTAACAAAAGCTTTGTTAGAACACCTAAACCTGATCAACAAATTAGAGTTGAACCTAATATTGCTATGGTTAAAGTTCTTTTGGAAGAAGATGTGGATGGGCATGTTATTTATTTCTGTGACGAAGCTGCTAGAATTGCTAAACCTGATAAAAAGGATAAAAATACACCAGTTGTTGGCCTGCCTGTCATTTCAGTTAAAATACGAGATCACTGTTATCATGGTTTATGTGACATGGGTGCTAGTGTGAGTGCTATTCCTTACAAGTTATATCAAGAAATTAGGGAAGACATAGCACCTACGGAGTTAGAAGACATAGATGTTACTATTAAACTTGCAAATAGAGACACCATATCACCTTGTGGGATTATTAGAGATGTTGAAGTCTTGTGTGGGAAAGTACAATACCCTACTGATTTTCTTGTTCTTGGTTCCCCACAAGATGACTTCTGTCCCATTATCTTTGGTAGACCTTTCTTGAACACAATTAATGGTATGATTGATTGCCCGAAACAAACTATGGGTGTTAGTTTTGGTGATGAGTCTCATGAGTTTAAGTTTTCCAAGTTTAGTAGAAATCATCATGAAAAAGAATTGCCTAGTAAGGATGAATTAATTGGTCTTGCTTCTATTATTGTGCCACCTACTGATCCTTTAGAACAATACTTGCTAGACCATGAAAATGACTTACATATGCATGAAAGAAATGAAATAGATAATATTTTCTTTGAACAACGTTCTCTACTTAAACACAATTTGCCTATTGAAATTCTAGGAGGTCCTCCTCCACCTAAGGGTGATCCTGTGAATGAACTAAAACAATTGCCAGACACTTTGAAATATGCTTATCTTGATGAAAAGAAAATATATCCTGTTATTATCAGTGCTAACCTTTCAGAACATGAAGAAAAAAGATTATTGAAAGTTCTAAGGAAGCACCGAGCTGCTATTGGATATACTCTTGATGATTTAAAGGGCATTAGTCCCACTCTATGTCAGCACAAAATTAATATGGAACCTGATGCTAAACCCGTTCTTGATCACCAACGTCGGTTAAATCCGAAGATGAAAGAGGTGGTAAGAACGGAAATATTAAAACTTCTGAAAGCAGGTATAATCTATCCCAGAGCTGATAGTAGATGGGTAAGTCCTGTTCATTGTGTCCCTAAGAAAGGAGGTATAACTGTTGTTCCTAATGGTAAGAATGAACTTATTCCACAAAGAATTGTTACAGGCTATAGAATGGTAATTGATTTCAGAAAATTAAACAAAGCTAGTAGAAAATATCATTACCCTTTGCCTTTTATTGATCAAATGCTTGAAAGATTATCTAAGCACACACACTTTTGCTTCCTTGATGGATATTCTGGCTTTTCACAAATACCAGTTTCTCAACCTGATCAAGAAAAGACCACTCTTACTTGTCCTTTTGGAACTTATGCTTATAGACGTATGCCTTTCGGTTGATGTAATGCACCTGCTACCTTTCAAAGATGCATGATGGCTATATTCTCTGATTTTTGTGAAAATACTGTTGAGGTTTTCATGGATGACTTCTTTGTTTATGGGAAGTCTTTTGATGATTGTTTAAGCAATCTTGATCGAGTTTTACAGAGATGTGAACAAACAAATCTTGTGTTGAATTGGGAGAAGTGCCACTTTATGGTTAATGAAGGCATTGTCTTGGGTCATAAAATTTCTGAAAGAGGTATTGAAGTGGACCAAGCTAAGGTTGATGCAATTGAGAAAATGACATGTCCTAAGGTCATCGAAGGTATTCGTAGTTTCCTAGGTCATGTTGGTTTCTATAGGGGATTTATCAAAGACTTTTCTAAAATTTCTAGGCTTCTTACTAATCTTTTGCAAAAGGATATTCCTTTTGTTTTTGATGATGATTGTATTGAAGCCTTTGAAACACTCAAGAAAGCTTTAATTATTGCACCTATAGTTCAACCACCTTATTGGAATTTGCCTTTTGAAATTATGTGTGATGCTAGTGACTATGTTGTTGGTGCTGTTTTAGGACAAAGAGTTGAGAAGAAATTGAATGTTATTCATTATGCTAGTAAAACTCTAGATAGTGCTCAAAAAAATTATGCTACTACTTAAAAAGAATTCTTAGCAGTGGTGTTTGGTTGTGATAAGTTTAGACCTTATATTGTTGATTCCAAAGTAACTGTTCACACAGACCATGCTGCTATTAAATATCTTATGGAAAAGAAAGATGCTAAACCTAGACTTATTCGTTGGGTTCTCTTGTTACAAGAATTTGATTTGCATATTATTGATAGAAAGGGAGCTGAGAACCCCATAGCTGATAACTTGTCTAGGCTTGAAAATGTGCTTGATGACCCACTTCCTATTGATGATAGTTTTCCTGATGAGCAGTTAGCTGCAATAAATGTTGCTAACATTACTCCTTGGTATGCTGACTATGCTAATTACATTGTTGCTAAATATTTGCCACCTAGCTTAACTCACTAACAAAAGAAAAATTGTTCTATGATTTAAGACATTACTTTTGGGATGACCCACATCTTTATAAAGAAGGAGTAGATGGTATTATCAGACGTTGTGTACCCGAGCATGAACAGGGACAAATCCTACGGAAATGTCACTCCGAACCGTATGGAGGGCATCATGCTGGGGATAGAACTGCTCACAAGGTATTGCAATTTGGATTTATTGGCCTACTCTCTTCAAGGATGCTCGTAAGTATGTCTCATCTTGTGATGAATGCCAGAGAATAGGTAATATCGGTAAGCGTCAAGAAATGCCTATGAATTATTCACTTGTTGTTGAACCATTTGATGTATGGGGATTTGATTACATGGGCCCTTTTCCTTCCTCTAATGGGTATACTCATATTTTGGTTGTTGTTGATTATGTTACTAAATGGGTAGAAGCTATTCCAACCAGTAGTGCGGATCACAACACCTCTATTGAAATGCTTAAGGAAGTTATTTTCCCAAGGTTTGGAGTCCCTAGATATTTAATGACTCGTGGTGGTTCCCACTTTATTCATGGTGCTTTTCGTAAAATGCTTGCTAAGTATGATGTTAACCATAGAAGTGCATCACCTTATCATCCTCATTCTAGTGGTCAAGTTGAGCTTAGCAATAGAGAAATAAAATTAATTTTGCAAAAGACTGTTAATAGGTCCAGGAAGAATTGGTCTAAGAAATTAGATGATGCACTTTGGGCTTATAGAACAGCTTATAAAAAATGCTATGGGTATGTCTCCTTATAAAATGGTTTATGGAAAAGCTTATCACACTACTAGGAAAAGGCCTACTAATGGCGCACCTAATTTGGCCATTAATGACGCATTAGTGGTGCGCCATTAGTAGCACGCCATTAGTATATTTTACTAATGGCGCACCACTGGTGCGCCATTAGTATCTGGTATACTAATGGCGCCATTAGTATATACAACAGTGCGCCATTAGTATGCCTCCCAGGGGGCCATCTATACCCAGGTGCTTTGGCATACTAATGGCGCACAACAACGGGATGCGCCATGAGTAACTTCGGCATACTAATGACGCACTGTTTAGTGATGCGCCATTAGTATCCTGTGGCATACTAATGGCGCACTATGATGTGATGCGCCATTAGTATGAATATTAGGTTTTTTTTATTTTTTTATTTTCTGTTTTTTGCACAGGTTACAAAATGTATAATTGGACAAAATATAGACAGCACACATAAACAACATATTCATCGAATACAATAGAAGATTAGTCTCTGAATACAATTCATCATTTTAGTCTCCGAATACAATTTATCATATTAGTCTCCGAATTGAAAAGACCGAACAAAGATAGAACATTATATTACAAGTCTCGAGACGGCGAGTTTGTCTTCACATTACAAGTCGATATCGATCATCTAAACTACCATCACATAGAAGAGAGCTGCGGTCATCACGATGAAACTCGTCTTCATCCGGTTCCTCCAACGCTCCCTCCCCTCTCCCGCTAGATAGCGGGCGTATCTAGATTCGGCCTCGGCCCTAGTGGCGTACCCTTTGTAACTGTTACCGCTGAATCGGTGAACCTGTCTCCGACACTCCTCCCAGTCGTCGTAGACTCCAGGAACCTTACCCTTGTACACGACATACCACGGCATCGCTATGCAGTAGCCAAACGAAACGTTAGTACCAATTCAAAGACAATACATAAGCAATATATAAGTATGCAACAGAACGATCGGAAGAGAAAAGCAAGACATTAATAGCATCGATTACATCTAAGTTGAAGGACTCTCGAAACCAAAGAGACATACTACAAGTTCATTAAAGTTTAATTACAACATGAGCCAATCGATGTTTCAGAACTAGACACAGCATCACTGCTTTCGACTCGACTCAAGGGACCGGAGCATGGATGAAGCCGCCGTCTATCGTGGGAGTCATGAAACAACGGGCGTTGTCAGCCTGCATTTGTAGGATTGTGTCGATGTCACTGTTGGACGGTTGATTTCCGAGGTAGAACTGCCCCGAGGTACGAAGGACATCTTGATGGATGATTTCCGCAAACTCCGACTGGATGCGAAAGAATTCTTGTCTGATGTCCGCGTCCTGGATTGCCGACGCGCTCGCGGCCCAATCTTTGAGTCTACTCGGTAGCAGTAGTTGATGATGGTCCCGTACGATCGCCCGCATGTGATGGATGGCGTAGTAGGCACCCTTCTGACCGCCAGGCGGCTGCTTGACGCAGCAGAACGTCGTATTGTGGGAGAACACGTGCTTGCCGTACTTACGAATGGGCCTGGTGAAGGTGCCTCCAGATTTGACGTAGCCGGGGAGAACATCATCAAGAACCTTCTTGACATTTGTGTAGTCTAAGTTCGACTGACGGTCCGGGTCGAAATACGTGGCCATGGAATATTTGGGGCTTAGGAGGATGAGCGTGCAATGTGTGTCACTGCAGAAAACACGGAATGTTAAAAGAAAAACGATCGAAATCTAAGAATTCATATGTTACGAGGCGGTTGAGGGGAGGACTTACTCGGGAAAGTAAGGCAGGAGGAAGTTGTCCTGATCTTGGTTTGCCAGAATGACGCCTTCGAGGTAAGAACTCGCGACTTGCCGGTCCCCAGCGCTGCCCAAGATCTTGGCACGCATGTAGAAGGGGTCGACTATCACGATGTCCGGGGTCTTGTCGCGAATGATCTGCATCTCCATACTCAGCGAAAATAGCCGAACGAAGGTGTAGTGCAGCGGATGAAGGTTCAACATAGCGTGGATGTCATCAAACCGCAGGACGATCGTACCCCCGATGGAGTTATCAACAAAGCCCTTGCCCTCTGGCACCTTGGCCGCGAAAACCGGGTATGCCACATCCTTCTCTCGGAGACGCCGCTTCTCCAAAGAAAGAACACTGTCATGCAGACTCCGCATAGCACCGGTTGCAGCATCGAGCATATTTCTCGGTAGCATCGGCCTACCCGCCACATGCACCCTCCTCGAGATATCCGCAGTTGAAGGTGGCCCGTCCTGAGCATGGATCGTACTCGGTGCCGGCTAGCCCGCAACCTTGTTAGTCTTTCTTTTGCGTGCCTTCTTCTTGATCTCCTGTAATGGGACCGAGTTCTGCTCACAGACCGCCTTCTTGAGTGTGTTGGGGCTGATCATATTTCGCACCTCGCCTATCTGAGGCTCGGTGAAGTCGGCAGCTGGAGGCGTCTCCTGAGAGCTGAACTGCAGACGACGCCTGTTGCAACTTGGCTTCTCCGCGGTACCAGCTAGATCGCACACGTCTTTTGTTGGGTTGGGTTCTTGAGAAGGAGGCCCCATGAAGTCGCCACCGTCCCCATGATCGGCAAAGTACTGATCGACGTTGGCAAATGTATCGTCGTCGTCGTCGTTCTGATCCTGTGCCATATGCATGTTTGGATCCAGTGGCATAGGGATGTCCGGCACCGTTGCGGCGGTCTTGCCATGGGGCCGACTTGGCGCCGGCACGACTGGCAGTGTTGTCTTTGGGGTGGTGTCCCCCGCCCCCAAACGAATCTGGCTCTTCGGCCAAAGCAGGGGCCAGCTCAGGCAGGCGCTGAGGTTCATCACGTCATCATCGTCGGCCCCGATGGGTCGAATCGGAGGTAACACCTCGTCGCAGCCTGGCAGCACCCGAACCAGTTGAACCCTAAACAAGTTGGGTGGCATCTGGGTACCGTGGAACAAGGGGTTGCCCGGTTGAACGATTTTGCCCTTGGCGACATCGACCAACTCGTTGTTCACGAAGTGCAGGAGAGTGCACGGAACGTCGGCGGCGCCCTGCGAAAACATGTAGGGCGTTAGGGATGCCCAGTCAAAGGCAAGGAGATGAAGTCCTCGGCCGAGAGAGGCTTAATTAGTTACCGTGATGATGGCGTCGAGCTCGGCTAATGTCGAGGCACCGCCAAGGGCAGCCGTGCAGTTGACGGAGGGGCCGCTTGCTGCAGAGGTGCCGGCCGGCGTACACCCGGGTGCATTAAGCTCCCGTGCCGGCGTCGGAGACACCAATGCCGCCTCCGCCGGAGACACCAATGGCCCCGCCATCGCGTTCTGCGAGTTGCTGGCCGTGAAGCTAGGAATCGGGGGCGGCCCCTGTTGGCCGCCCGCAATCCACGCACTAATCCCCTGGATCAAGGTAGGCACAATGGCGGTGATCGTCGCTCCGAGTTGTTGTTGCACTTGCTCTTCGACAATCTCCGGAATCCGCGCCACCTATGCCCTGAGTTCTTGAACCTCGCGCGCCTGGCTTTCCGAGCTGGTCTTTTTCTCCTTTCGCCCAGCAGTGTTATAGTATGATGACCATTTTGTCGACAAGCCTTTGCCGGCCACACGACCAGCTGACGTCGGCTTACTGAGCTTATCCTTGTTCTTCATTACATTCAACGCCCTATTTAGAGTGGTGTCCCAAGGGTTGCTCTTAGTCGACCCCGCGCTACTGCTTTCAGTCGCCTGCGGAAGGAATGTGAACCATTTAGAAATTTGGCTTCATTAATTAGAATGCAACCATATGGAGCTAATTACGCGGGGGTGTATTCCTTACCAGAACAAGCTCAAGCGCCCTGGTCTTCGGATCCATGGTAAGCTCCTTTGTTTTCGGGTCCTTCTTGTACCGGGCCCTGACAAAGTTCCTGGTCTGCTTGTCACCGTATTTATCGAAGAGGGGCGGTAGGCCTTGCTCGGCACGGTCCGCCTCCTCCTTGTCCCATATAGGCTCCGCCACTCTATAACCGCCGGGACCGAGTGTGTGTTCCCCTAAGTTCAGCTCCCGCATTTCTTTCCCCCACTTACTTGATTCGGAGTTTGCGGTGCTCGAGCAATTGATCTTGAAGTCGTTGTAGTCATCTTCGGTGATCGAAGGATTTTTCTCCTTGATCTTCTCATAACTCTCACCTTTCTCGATCATTCTCTTCACATTGCTTTTCCAAGTAGACAGGGCCTTGCTCATCTTCGTGAGGGCAGCATTGTTCACTTTATTCCCTTTGAGGCTTGTGTTTTCAAATTCAGCGAGGAACTTGTATTGTTCGTGCAGCTTCGTGAAGAGGAGGTTGCGCAAATTCCCTCGGTCAGGATGCCTCAGGTTCTCGGTGTTGATCGAGACGGTGCTCCGGAGAATGCACCCGAGCTGAAGCGAGTACCCCTTGACTATTCATTCGGGCGCCGTTGGATTCCCGTCGGAGTCCACTTCAGTAACTTCCTCCTTGAGGGTGCGGAGCACGGTCGGGCGCCGGTCCTTCCGTTGCCTCTTCGGTTGGCTGCCATCTGTGCGTGCGCCGCCATCATCAGTGGTGGCATCCTCGGCGGCACCATCAGTGGTGGCATCCTCGGCGGCACCATCAGTGGTGGCATCCTCGGCGGCTCCATCAGTGGTGGCATCAGTGGGGTCATCCTCGGCGGTACCATCAGTGGTCTTAGGATCGGTGGGGAAGGCGGCGTCCTCATACAAGTGAGGTTGTTCCTCCATCTCCTGGGACAGCTTCCAGAATGGCTTGTCGACGCCCGAACCCCCGACCTCATCGTTGTTGGCCATGTTTCTCTCTAAATAGGAACAAAGTTTGGTCCAAAAGTTGGTTATTGTCAAGGAACAAGATCATGGTCTCATCATTTAGGGTTTGTCGACACCGAGGCATCCTAAAAGCTAAGCTTTTATCATTGAGGGTTTTTCGACGCCGAGGCACCCTAAAAGCCTAAGCTTTCATCATTTCGGTTTTTATCGACACCGAGGCACCCTAAAAGCCATGCATTAGTCACAAGTACGCCGGGGCACTTGATCCTACTTAATTAACTACTAAGATACCCCGGCCCATGCATTAGTCACAAGTACCCCATATGTCCTATTTTTAGCAAAGTCATGCTAAAATTCACGAAAAATTTCAGCATGACCTTTGTTGAAAATAGGACATATGGAGTACCCGAATTTGCCGGAACGGAAGTTAATCGACATTCCGGCAAACTCAAGGCTGTGAGGCACACGGTGGATCTTCCAGTACGGCAAGTCCCAGAAAACAGACCTCGTTTTCCATACCTTCAGCAGCGGCTCTGGCGCCTTTCGCTTCTTTCCCGGCTCTGGCGCCTTTTGCTTCTTTCCCGGCAGTGGGCAGTCTTTCCAATTTCTCAACAGCTCGTCTATTTCCTCGCCGCTCCTCGTACGCGGGCGTCCTCGGGGTTCGGTTTCACCATCGAATAGATCCTTGCGTTTTCTCCACGGGTCATCGTCGCGAAGCCACCTTTGATGTCCCATGAACACGGTTTTCGAAGACCCGGGATCTCTATCTAGCTGGCGATACGTTGTGTCATCCATGCACCTGACGCATCCAGAAAATCCGTGGACCACCTGCCCCGCGACATATCCGTAACCGAGATAGTCGTGCACCGTCGTGAGCAGCGCGACTCTCATAGGGAAATATTCTTTCTCTGCGGCGTCCCACGTATTGGCTGGCGTTTTCCACATCGTGTCAAGCTCCTCTTTCAGCAGCCCCAGATACAAATTGATGCTGTTCCCTGGTTGTTTCGGTCCTTCGATTAGCATAATCATGTGAATGTACTTCCTCTTCATGCACAACCAGGGGGGAAGGTTGTACATCCACACAAACACAGGCCAGGTGCTATGTGTGCTTCTCTGGCTGCCAAACGGATTGACTCCATCGGTGCTCGCGCCCAGCACGATGTTCCTTGGATCGTTCCCAAATTCTAGGTCTTCGAAGTTCAACGCTTGCCACTGGCTCGCATCCTTAGGGTGACTCAGCATCTTGTCTTTTTTATCTATCTCCGGATCATTTGCGTCATCTTCTCGCTTCTTCTCCTCCCTATCCGCGTGCCAACGCAGGAGCTTTGCTACCTTAGGGTCCGCGAAATACCGCTGCAGACGAGGAGTGATCGGAAAGTACCACACCACTTTTCGAGGAGCTTTCTTCCTCTTCTTGTATCGAGTGACGCCGCACACCGGACATATGGTAGACTCCGCGTGCTCGTCCCGATAAATGATGCAATTATTCATGCACGCATGGTATTTCACGTGCGGTAAATCCAGAGGACACACGATTTTCTTCGCCTCCTCCAAACTGGTCGGGCACTTGTTCCCCTTGGGAAGACGTTCGTGCCAGAATGACATGTTCTCGTCGAAGCATGCGTCGGTCATTTTTGTGTTTTACCTTCATCTCCAGAGCCATGAGCATTACTTTCAGGCGGGTATCCTCAGGCCCGCATCCTTCATACAATGGAGTAACCGCGTCTAACTCAAGTTGATCCATCTTGGCTTTCCCTCGGGCAGCAGCTCTTGCGTTATCCGTCTGCTTGAGAAGCAGCTCTTGAATATGAGGGTCCTGCACCCAGCCCATCGATGGTCCAGCGTCGTCTGCTCCGCCGGCATCATCATCTTCATGATCATGCCCGTCGTCTGCTCCGGCATCTTCCTCATCATCATGTCCTGCATCTTCTACATGATGACTGTGTAGAGCATCACCGTCGTGATCATCTCCTGGGGATTCTTCGTCTTCTCGCCCGCCCGAGCCGCGGTGGTTGTCTTGCTGCCCTTCCTCATTTCTTGCCCGGCCCCCATGGACGACTTCGTAGTCATCTTCATCACCTTGCCACCGATAGCCATCCATGAAACCACGCAAGAGCAGGTGGTCCCGCACCTGCCAGGATTCCGGGTCCGCAATCAGGCTCTTCAGCTTGCATCTTCGACACGGACATCTTATCTCCGTCTCGTTCTTTTGAAGCATCTCGGCCTTCGCGGACCTCAAAAACCTATTCACGATGCCTTCGGTCATCATGCGGACCATGGTCGCCTGCGGGGTAGAGCAAAACGATATTTTAGAACCAAGAAAAAATTTGGCATGACTTTCCCTAAAAATAGGACCAAAAAGAATGCTTAATGCCAAAATTCTCGCCGAAACGGAAATGAATCAACATTCCGGCAAAATATTGGCAACTATCGCATTTCAAATACCGGTACACCTCCAAACACAAACACATATGCAACACCACAAACATATGCAACACCACGAACATACATAGATCTAGCTAGGCCATAAAAAGTGCATGTGCACATTGTTGTAGGGAGAACAACATAAATATAGCTTCCCCCCTTACTTACCTATCAAAACAAGGTAATTTAACCACTTAAATTGAATGAATCTATGGTGGAAATGAGGTGAAAAAGAGGAGGCACCCGAGACAAGGAGGAGGTGGAGAGAATGAAGTGGGGAGAAAGTGAGTGTGGGTAGGAGAGGCTGTCCAAAATATCTTGTTGCTGCCCACTTACTAATGGCGCACCAACTCTAAATGCGCCATTAGTAATCCAGGTTACTAATGTCGCACCTTCTGGTGGTGCGCCATTAGTATGTTTGGACAGGCGCACTAGTTAAAAAAAATTGATACTAATGGCGCACCCTGGGCCTGGTGCGCCATTACTAGTTACAACTAGTAATGGCGCACTGTGTCTGGATGCGCCATTAGTATGTTTGGACAGGCGCACTAGTTAAAAAAATTGATACTAATGGCGCACCCTGGGACGGGTGCGCCATTACTAGTTACAACTAGTAATGGCGCACTGTGTCTGGATGCGCCATTAGTATGTTTGGACAGGCGCACTAGTTAAAAAAAAATTGATACTAATGGCGCACCCTGGGCCAGGTGCGCCATTACTAGTTACAACTAGTAATGGCGCACTGTGTCTGGATGCGCCATTAGTATGTTTGGACAGGCGCACTAGTTAAAAAAAATTGATACTAATGGCGCACCCTGCGCCTGGTGCGCCATTAGTAGTTTCAACTCTAATGGCGTATCAGAAGGTGGTGCGCCATTAGTATATACTAATGGCGCACCGCTTGTCTGGTGCGCCATTAGTGTCAATCCCATCTATAGCCCTTTTTCTAGTAGTGTCATTTGCCTCTTGAGTTAGAACATAAAGCTTATTGGGCAGTTAAAGAACTCAACTATGATTTCAAACTTGCTGGTGAAAAGAGGTTATTTGATATAAGCTCATTAGATGAATGGAGAACCCAAGCTTACGAAAATGCAAAGTTATTCACAGAAAAGGTTAAAAGATGGCATGACAAAAGAATCCAAAAGTGTGAGTTTAAAGTCAGAGAATATGTTCTTTTGTAAAACTCTCGTTTTAGATTTTTTGCAGGAAAGCTCCTCTCGAAACGGGAAGGCCCATATGTCATCAAGGAGGTTTACCGGTCTGGAGCCATCAAAATAAATAACTTCGAAGGCACTAACCCGAAGGTTGTCAACGGGCAATGAATAAAGCATTATATCTCAGGTATGCCTATTAATGTTGAAAGCAATATTATCCAAACATTGACACTGGAGGAACACATAAAAGAGTCCTTCCGGAACACTCCAGAATCATCAAAATAAGGAGGTACGTGATACGGTAAGTAAACGGACTCCGAAAATTTTGCAAAAATATTTTTTATCAGTTTTGGAATATTTTAGAATTTTGGAAATGAAGAAACATCTAGGAAGTGTCCCCTAGTGGGCACAAGATACCAGAGCTAGCCAGGCCTGCCTGGCGCGCCCAGGTGGGTTGTGCCCACCTGGGACACCTCCCGTACTCCGTTTTTCTTCCATATGCTTGTCCTCCAAGATAAAAAAAATCTATATATACTTCCCGAACCTGTTAACCACCGTATCACGGAGAAAATCCTCTGTTCTCTTTTCTTTCTGTTTCTTGTCAGATTTATCAAGCCAGGCATCATGTCTTCCTACTCCTCCAACCACATGGAAGAAGATGCTTGGCTGATGAAGATCGAGACGAAGAGGAAAGAGCCCGCATACGCTATCAAGGGAGACAAGGGCAAGGAAGTTACCGTAGATCCATCCCCGGTGGCAACACAATTGTTGGCCGAGGAGGAGGAGAAAGATATCCTTAAACCCTATCTTACTCACCTTACTCCTGCTGAGATTGAAGCTTTTCGTGTCTTTGAAAAAGTTCGCGTACAAAATAAGCATCTCACTCGCGAAAATATTTTGCATCAAGAGCATATCACCTATCTCCGGAGCATCATCCGTCGGCTATAGGATCTCTTAACCCTTAAGGACAAGATTGCTTCATCACCATCATCACCTTCTTCACCACCAAAGGAGAATTGAGTATCGGGTATGGGGAGGTGCCCCGGTATCGTATCATCCCACTACCATTTTGCTTTTACTTATTTTAGTTCAATCTTTTGCTTTAGATGAAATAAAGTTTAGTTTGATCTTTTCTTCTTTGAGAGTTTGCTTAGTGATATATCATTGTAATCATGTGCAAGTTATATAATAAAGTTAGTTTGTGTTTTTACTTTCTTTACTTTCATGCTGCAAACAAAGAAAATAAAAAGAGAAAGTAAGCAAATAAAATAAAGGAAATGAATCAATAAGATCATATACTAATCCTATGGTAGGTGATAGCACCACATACGGAAAAGTATAAGTAAGAAAATTTTATTAGAGATTGACAAACATAGCATTAGTCAGTGATGCAACCCATTAAAGAATTAATAAGGGAAGGGAAGATTCACATATAAATATACCATCCTAGAAGTCTTTTGTGATTGTGAGCCCTCATCAAAATATTATATGCCAAAATTGTTGACGTTGGACAAGACAACGTAATGGTTTATGTATGTTTATATTCACACAGAAGTCATATTGACATAGATCCTTTAACATGTGATGCTTGCCCCCTATCTTTGCTAGCCAAAAATTCTGCACTAAGTAGAGATACTACTTGTGCATCCAAAAACCCTTAAACCCAAATCTTTTTCAAGTGTCCGCCATACCTACCTAGAGATTAAACAAGATCCCTCAAGTAAGTTGTCATCGGTGCAAAAAGGCAATAAAAATTGCTTCTAAATATGTGAGATCTTTTAGTGTAAGAGAAAATTGAGCGTTGCACGAACTAGGATGACATAGAATAAAAGAGACAGACTGCATAATAAAGGTTGTCATCTTAAGGGGCAATGTAACGTGAGGTTCTTTTGCACTAAGGGGTTGAGCATGCAAACAAATAAGCGCATGGCAACCTCTTATTCCCTCTGCGAAGGTCCTATCTTTTACTTTTATGTATTTACTTTTATGCAAAGAGTCAAAGTCTTCCATCTATTCCTTTTTAATTTTCTCCTTTGGCAAGCATCATGTGGTGAGGAAAGATCTAGGCACATATGTCCAGTTGAATATAGATAGCATGAGTTATTATTGTTGACATCACCCTTGAGTTGTGTATGTTGGTAGGCGAAACTATAAGCCCCTATCTTTCTATGTGTCCAGTTGAAACGTTTTAATCATGTGTACTCGGTGAGTGTTAGCAATAATAGAAGACTATATGAAGGTTGAGTATGTGGACTCGCCTAAAGGCTCCGACATGTGACCCTTCCTGAAAAGATGATGAATTGTAGTTGCAAAGTTGACTGAGAACATAGTTTGTTGGTTTCTAATAGAGTTTTTGCTTTATACTTCGATTGTGTGATGAACTATTACTTATTCATGGGAAGTGTATGATAAAAGTTCTATGATAAAAGTCTTATGTTTAAATTTTTTGATGTTATAATAATCAACATGATGCTTCTTTGTCTGTATTTTGTTTTTATCGACAGCTCTCTCTCTCAAAGTATGTGGGCATGTTTTTCGATTTCGGTTTTCGCTTGAGGACAAGCGAGGTATAAGCTTGGGGGAGTTGATACGTCCATTTTGCATCATGTTTTCTTACTATTATTTATAATGTTTTTATCCATAATAATGCTTTTTGGAGTAATTCTAATGCTTTTTCTCTCATAATTTGCAAGGTATACACCAAGAGGGAGAATTCCGGCAGCTGGAAATCTGGACCTGAAAAAGCTACGTCAGGCCACCTATTCTGCACATCTCCAAATGAGCTGAAACTCCACGAGGATTTTTTATGGAATATTTACGAAATACTGGAGCCAATAAACACCAGAGGGGGGCCACCAGGTGGGCACAACCCACCTGGGCACGCCAGGTCCCCCCTAGCGCGCCCTGGTGGGTTGTGGCCTCCTCGGCCCACCACCAGTGCCCATTTTCTGGTATATAAGTCATTTTGACCTAGAAAAATAAAGAGAAGACTTTCGGGATGCAGCGCCGCCGTCTCGAGGCGGAACTTGGGCAGGAGCACTTTTGCCCTTCGGTGGAGCGATTCTGCCGGGGGAACTTCCCTCTCAGAGGGGGAAATCATAATCATCATCATCACCACCAACTCTCCCATCTTGGGGAGGGCAATCTCCATCAACATCTTCACCAGCACCATCTCATCTCAAACCCTAGTTCATCTCTTGTATTCAATCTTGTTACCGGAACTATAGATTGTTGCTAGGGGGTGACTAGTAGTGTTGATTACTATATGGATTATTTGGTGGAAGATTATATGTTAGGATCCATTATGCATATTAATACCCCTCTGATCATGAGCATGTTTGTTGTTTGTGAGTAGTCACTTTTGTTCTTGAGGTCACGGGATAAATCATGTTGCAAGTAATCATGTGAATTTGATATGTGTTCGATATTTTGATGGTATGTATGTTGCGGTTCCCTTAGTGGTGTCATGTGAACGTCGACTACATGACACTTCACCATATTTGGGCCTAAGGGAATGCACTGTGGAGTAGTAAATAGATGGTGGGTTACGAGAGTGACAGAAACTTAAACCCCAGTTTATGCACTATTCCGTAAGGGACCGATTGGATCGTAGAGTTTAATGCTATGGTTAGGATTTATCCTTAGTACTTTTCTCGTAGTTGCGGATGCTTGCGGGAGGGTTAATCATAAGTAGGAGGTTTGTTCGAGTAAGAACAGCACCTAAGCACCGGTCCACCCACATATCAAATTATCAAAGTAGCGAACACAAATCAAACCAACATGATGAAAGTGACTAGATGAAATTCCCGTGTACCCTCAAGAACGCTTTGCTTATCATAAGAGAACGTTTTGGCCTGTCCTTTTCCTCAAAAGGATTGGGTTGCCTTGCTGCAAACTTGTTACTATTATCGTTACTTGCTCGTTACAAACTATCTTGCTATCAAACTACTCTGCTACTTACAGTTTCAGCACTTGCAGACACTACCTTACTGAAAACTACTTGTCATTTCCTTCTGCTCCTCGTTGGGTTCGACACTCTTACTTATCGAAAAGAGCTACAATTGATCCCCTATACTTGTGGGTCATCAGTTATTAATTTAAATCGGAGAATAATAGTTGTTCTATTTATATGAGCACTAGTAGAAAAAGGGGCTTTTACCCCGGTTGGTAAGGGCCTTTTGTCCCGGTTTTCGAACCGGGACTAAAGGGTCGTTACTAAAGCCCTAACCCTTTAGTCCCGGTTCTTACACGAACCGGGACAGAAGGTCCTCCACGTGGCCGCTGCTGCCAGCCCAGGCAGGGGGGCCTTTGGTCCCGGTTGGTGACACCAACCGGGACCAATAGGCAGGGCCTTTTGTCCCGGTTGGTGTCACCAACCGGGACCAATAGGCATCCACGCGTCAGCATTTCAGGGGCTGGGGTTTTTGTTTTTTTTGAAAGGGGGGTGGGGGGTTTTGGGCGGTTAATTTAGGTGTTTCATATATTGTGTTAGCTAGCTAATTAATAGAGAGAAGTGTCCTCTCTTAGCTCCGTGCTTGGTCGACGCTACGTACTATATACGTATGGAGAGGACTAGACACACTAGCTAGTAAGCAAATGAAGGAAACAGAAGATCGTCATGAACATATGCATATAGAGAGAAGTGATATCGACCACCTCTCCTTCTCCGAGAGATTGGTCGAACAACAAGTTCTCGTATATCTATCTGACACTACCGGCTACATATATACAATAATTATCTCTTACAATATAATCTCCTAATTAAATTGTAAGAACACAGGGTCCACATAGTATTCTCCGTTTTCAGCGATCACGTGGTCAAGGAAGAATGCCGCCAATTCCTCTTGAATTGCTCGCATACGATCTGGTGCTAGGAGTTCATCCCGCATCCGAAAGATCTAATTTGAAGAAGGGGTCAATACATATATATATGAATAAATGAAACTCGACACAAATGATGGTAATAAAATAAAATTGTGAATATTATTGCTTACGCACTTCATATTGTTCGTTAGAGTAGCCCCGCTCACAGGTCGTGTGGCGGATAGACTCGCAAACGTAGTATCCACAGAAATCATTCCCTTGTTCCTGCCACAACCACTTTACAAGAAATAGAGGTCAATCTAACTGATAAGCAAGCATGCTAAATGGTATTGATGAAACTAGCGCTTGAATCACTAGGAGATGTGCGGAACAAGCTACTATAGTACTTACTTTCGGGTGTCTAAATTGCAGCTTCTTCGGCAGTCCCGGAGCTTTTGTGGTGAATTTTCTCCAAACCCTGCCAGACAAAGAAAACAATTACTTGATATCAGGAAATGAACAAAGTTGCTGATATGGTGGATAATGATCGATTTAACTTACTTCTCAAGCATTTGAGTCATGTCCGCATAGTCCTGGGGATCTTTTCATCTCGAGTCTAAGACGGTTACTACTCCCTGCTCAAGCTTAATCTCTAGGAGAATATAGTGGAAGTTGCGCATGCATGCATAAGTCATCAATTACATTACCATAACCTGGACTAATAAGGGAAAACGAATATGCACAAGACAGTAACACTCACTTGAAGTTGTAAGGAAAGAGTATTATATCTTTGTTTTGATTTAATACCAACGATCGTAGCAAGTAGGCCTCGGCTTCTTTGGCATGTTTTTCAACCGTATATGCATCTATAAGATTTGTGTTAATGAACCCAATATCACTGATTTGTCTTTTCTTCAATTCGGCGATCTTCAATCTGCATAATATAGTGAGGATAATTATAAATACATGCAATGAAAAAGCTGACCTATATAGAGAGACTTAATGACAGAAGTAGTACTACTTACAGACAGTAGCAACTGATCGTTGATTTATCGAGGGCCTTTTGATTGAAAAACTGGAAGAACTCCTCAAATGGAACATTCAGCAGTTCAATTCCAATGAGGTCATGCTCCGGTTTAACTCTCAGCGTCAAAGTATTCATCCCATCAGACTCTCTGCAGGTTTTCATGTACCAATCATGTAATCTTCGCATCATCGTTGTTAGAGATCTTTCATTTTTGCCGAGAGGCTTCCCGTAATGGTATTTGTGTTCGTCCACCTCCATGATTTCATAATGTACATCGTCGGGCAGGTAATCTCCAATATTTCTATAACCGGGCACAATCCTTGGATCATTAGCGACGATGTCGCTAGACACCTTGAGCGGGGGGCACGATTGGTTCGCTTGTTCGCCGAGCTGGGCAATTTTTTTCCCAGCTCGTCGTTCTTTTAACCTTTGATCACTGACAGTACTTCCCGACCGCTCCGCTTCAGCAAATTTCTTTGCAAGAATGCGCTCATAGTTGCCTCTCGGCGGAGACTTTGGTGGTTTTGTCAGGGCAGCCAGAGTGCGCTTTGCTTTCACCGGATCTACCTTCTCCTCCGGAGGTGGATGTTTCTTTGCTTTCACCCATTCAAAGAAATTCGTCACTTCGGCTCGCACGATCTTCGTGGTATCCTCCTCGGTCCTCTCGTATGGTAACTTCTCTGGAGTCTTCAGAGAAGGACCGAATCTGTATTGCCTCCCGCCTCTGGCAGCTGTACTGCTAGACGCCGGCAGAGCAGACGGAGCGGCTGCGGCTGTCTTCTTTCCTTGCTTACGAGGTGGAGGAGCAGGACTACGACGCGTCGGAGCAGCCGGAGCGGCGGCGGGTCTCTTCCGCCCTTGCTGACGAGGCGGAGAAGGAGGAGGCTGGCTGCTCTAGCACGCCGGCGCAGGCGGAGAAGGAGGCGGAGTGCCGCCACGCGCCGGAGAAGGAGGCTGAGTGCCCTGATCACTCGCCGGAGGAGGAGGCGGAGTGCCGCCACGCGCCGGAGGAGAAGCCGGAGTGCCGCCACG
Organism: Triticum aestivum; assembly: GCF_018294505.1. NCBI lineage: Eukaryota > Viridiplantae > Streptophyta > Magnoliopsida > Poales > Poaceae > Triticum > Triticum aestivum. The sequence goes on along the minus strand of NC_057805.1, from coordinate 508,150,341 downwards.
CGCCGGAGAAGGAGGCTGAGTGCCCTAATCACTCGCCGGAGGAGGAGGCGGCGGAGTGCCCTTACTCGCCGGAGGCGTCCAGTTCGGAAGGTTCAATCGGTTGGTCGTCGCGCGCGATTGCTATGATCTCAAACCTTTCATCCGAGCGCAACTTTCTCTTCGGGCCTCGTCTCTTTACCGAAGTTGTGCTTGATCCGAAGGGCTAGAAAAAAGAAGAAAGACGAGAGTTAATTAATATGTGTACATACCAAAACAATGAATGCATCAATTAGCTAGTCAGCACAGGCTTAACTAATATATTTACCTGGCCGGACTCTGTTCGGTCACCGGAGCCGTCACCACGGGCTCCTTCTTGCACCAGCATTGGGTCACCGGAGCCATCATAATCATGTCTTTCCTCCTCCACTCTTCGATCACCGTAGCCTGCTTCTTCACCCTGTTCTTCCAGACCATCATTGTCGTTAAGATACGACAAGATATCACCTCCGGCTAAGATTATGTCCCCCAAAACCTCTTCTGCTTGCTCGTCTCGTCCGTGCTCCATTGTTTCTGCAAATATTACAACATGGCAATTATTACACAAACATGACAGCAGGTGGATATATTAGTGCAAATGTAGACCTAGCTTATTCCGGGTTTGGGGTGGCCTCGGCAACGCTTCAAGGGTAGGGGCGCGGCGGGAGGGGGTAGGAGACCGACATCGTTTTTTTCTAGGGTTTGGGTGTCCTTGAGAGTTTTGGTCGAGCGAGAGGGCCCGGGGGTGCTCCCGTGGTATAAGTTATCACGGTCGAAGTTATCCGGGAGGGGTTTATCCGGGAGGGAGAGGCAACTGGCGATGAAAACTGAAACTTTTCACAAGCGTTTGTTATATAGTCTGACCTCCCCTCCTCATGTCGAAGTTATCGGGGAGGGCCTGGGTAGATCGACAACGATGACGCTCTTTTTCTAGGGTTTGGGTGGCCTCGATAGTTGGTCGGGCAAGCGGACCGCCTCTCTCTGATGCATGTCCGACGTCCCCCCTCATGTCAAAGTTATCGGGGAGGGGGTAAATTTTAGAAAGTTTTCATACAATCAAAGAACTCTATATATATCATCATCATCTATCATCACAATCAAAGAACTCTATATATCATCATCATTATCATATCATTTACAGAAAAATTCTAAAGAAAAAATAATCTATATATCACAATATCAATATTTTCTATATACATACATACATACATACATACATACACATACATATACATCTACATTAATTATATATATGAACAAAAAAAATACTAATTCTATGAACATAAAAAGGTCTATGAACAAAAAAACATCACATCAATATTTTCATCCATCCCTATATACATACATACATACATATATATACATATATACATCTACATTATATATGAACAAAAAAATACATAAACTTTACTAATAAAAAAAGACAGCGGGCCGGGGCGGCGGCAGCTCACAGCATGGGTGGCGACGGCGACGGCGAAGACGGGGGCGGGGCAGGGCGCGGGCTCTGGGGCGATGACGTACGGCGACGACGACGGCGGTGGCGGGGCAGGGGCGCGGGCTCGGGAGCAGCGACGACGACGGCGGGGGGGCAGGGCGCGGGCTCGGGGGCGGTGACGGCGACGATGACGGCAGGGGCGGGGCAGGGCTCGGTGACGGCGACGACAACGGCGGGGCCGGAGCAGGGGCGCGGGCTCGGGGGTGGTGACGTCGACAACGACGGCGGAGCCGGGGCAGGGCGCGGGCTCGGCGACGGCGTGGCGGAGGGGCCAGGGCACGGGCGCCGGCTCGGCGATGGCGACGGAGGGGGCGGGGCAGGGCGCGGGCTCAGGGGCGGGGCGGCGACAGCGTCGGGGCAGCCTGGCGGCGTCGATGTGCTCGGCGTCGTCGGGGCAAACTGCAGATGAACTCTGAAAAATTTACTAAGTGTTTGCTTATATAGCAAAGCCATTTGTCCCGGTTCGTGACACTAACCGGGACCAATGCCCCCTTTAGTCCCGGTTGGTGCCACCAACCGGGACCAAAGGCCTCTTTTCAGCAGCCCAAAGGGCGGGAAGCGGCGGCCTTTGGTCCCGGTTGGTGGCACCAAGCGGGACTAAAGGGGGGGCATTGGTCCCGGTTGGTGCCACTAACCGGTACCCATGCCCCCCTTTAGGGTTGGTGCCACCAACCGGGACCACAGGTCATGTGATGCCCGCGTCGCGGCCAAAGTTTAGTCCCACCTCGCTAGTTGAGAGAGCTCGAGAGTGGTTTATAAGTGCTGCTGCGCCCACCCTCTCGAGCTCCTCTCAAATGCAGGCTTTCGGGCCTAACCATACACTATCTGCCTGTGGGGCCTACTGGGCCACGTGCAGGCCTGAATCCTGGCCCATGGTTGGGTTTCTAGTCGTATTCAGGCCGTGGTGGCCCAGTAGATGGCACTTTTTTTTCTTTGTTGCTTTATTTATTTTATTTTGTTTCTACTTACAACAAAATACTTACTGTTGCTATTTTTATTTATTTATTAAAGTTTATTTTTTAATTCTTTTTGCTTTTAGGTCACAAAAATTATAAACTTTCTGTTAGTGCCATTAGTTTTCAAATTTGAATAGTTTAAATTTGAATTCTTTGAAATTTGTGTGAATCACTAGTTTGTGATTAACTTTACTATAAAAATAGATTTTGGAGTGATTCTTTTTCCTGCTATTTAATATTACTGTGTTTTATGATTCTATTCAAAAACAGATTTTGTTATTTTAGTTTCTAACAAAAAATCTTTATGATAATGCTTTTTGCTATTAAAGTTTCTAACAAAAACATTCTTTATGAAAATTCCTTTTGCTATTGGAGTTTTATAAAAGCTTTTTAGTTGATTCTTTTGGCTATTGAAGAATATTATAGTTTTGTTTTAGTTGATCATAATAGCATATTTTAATTGATTATTTTTAGTTCATTCTTTTTGCTATTAGTTCATGAGCTATAAATGACCCTGAAATTGAAAAGCACTACAAATGAACTCTAAATTCAACCTAAATTCATAATAAATTTCTATGAAATTCAAAGAAATTTACTCTGAATTTAGGTCAAATTCCCTGTATAAGGGCATCTATTTTCACTTTGAGAGGAGCTCAACAAGGCAGAGAGGGACGGGCTTATAAACCGATGTGAGCGCCCTTCGGTTGGCGAGGTGGGACTAAACTCTGGCCGCAACTAGGACCAACCCTTTAGTCCCAGTTTGTGGTATGAACCGGGACTAAAGGGTGAGCCTCTGGTCCCGGTTCAAGCCACCAACCGGGACCAATGGTGGTGGGCCAGGAGCGAGGCCCATTGGTTCCGGTTTGTCCCACCAACCGGGACCAAAGGGGCCGGACGAACCGGGACCAATGCCCCCACGAGGCCCGGCAGGCCCCTGGCCGCACGAACCGGGACCAATGCTCACATTAGTCCCGGTTCGTGACTAAACCGGGACTAATGTGAGTATTGCCCTGTGACCAAAGCCCACTTTTCTACTAGTGGAGTAATATCTTTTATGGTCATGCACCCTTGAAGAGTGGTCTATTTTTGTTGAATCTCGATCGTAGTGATACACATATTCATAATATTGATGCCAAAAGATGCAAAGTTGATAATGATAGTGCAACATATTTGTGGCACTTCCGTTTAGGTCATATTGGTGTAAAGCGCATGAAGAAACTCCATGCAGATGGGCTTTTGGAATCACTTGATTATGAATCATTTGATACTTGTGAACCATGCCTCATGGGCAAGATGACTAAAACTCCGTTCTCTGGAACAATGGAGCAAGCCGATGACTTATTGGAAATAATACATACCGGTGTATGCGGTCCAATGAGTGTTGAGGCATGCAGAGGGTATCATTATTTTCTGACCTTCACAGATGATTTGAGCAGATATGGGTATATCTACTTAATGAAACACAAGTCTGAAACATTTCAAAAGTTCAAAGAATTTCCGAGTGGAGTAGAGAATCATCGAAATAAGAAAATAAAGTTTCTACGATCCGATCGTGGAGGCGAATATTTGAGTTATGAGTTTGGCCTTCATTTAAAACAATGTACAATAGTTTCATGATACGTCTCCAATGTATCTATAATTTTTGATTGCTCCATGCTATATTATCTACAGTTTTGGACATTATTGGGCTTTATTATTCACTTTTATATTATTTTTGGGACTAACCTATTAACCGGAGGCCCAGCCCAGAATTGTTGTTTTTTGCCTATTTCAGAGTTTCACAGAAAAAGAATATCAAACAGAGTCCAAACGGAATGAAACCTTCGGGAGCGTGATTTTTGGAATGAACAAGATCCAGGAGACTTGGACCCTACGTAAGAGAAGCTTCCAGGAGGCCACGAGATAGGGGGTGCGCCTACCCCCCCAGGGCGCGCCCTCCACCCTCGTGGGCCCCTTGTTGCTCCACCGACGTACTCCTTCCTCCTATATATACCTACGTACCCCCAACGATCAGAACAAGAGCCAAAAACCTAATTCCACCGCCGCAACCTTCTGTACCCACGAGATCCCATCTTGGGGCCTGTTCCGGAGCTCCGCCGGAGGGGGCATCCATCACGGAGGGCTTCTACATCAACACCATAGCCTCTCCGATGAAGTGTGAGTAGTTTACCTCAAACCTTCGGGTCCATAGTTATTAGCTAGATGGCTTCTTCTCTCTTTTTGGATCTCAATACAATGTTCTCCCCCTCTCTCGTGGAGATCTATTCGATGTAATCTTCTTTTTGCGGTGTGTTTGTTGAGACCGATGAATTGTGGGTTTATGATCAAGTTTATCTATGAACAATATTTGAATCTTCTATGAATTCTTTTATGTATGATTGGTTATCTTTGCAAGTCTCTTCGAATTATCAGTTTGGTTTGGCCTACTAGATTGATCTTTCTTGCAATGGGAGAAGTGCTTAGCTTTGGGTTCAATCTTGCGGTGTCCTTTCCCAGTGACAGTAGGGGCAGCAAGGCACGTATTGTATTGTTGCCATCGAGGATAACAAGATGGGGTTTTTATCATATTGCACGAATTTATCCCTCTACATCATGTCATCTTGCTTAAGGCGTTACTCTGTTTTCATGAACTTAATACTCTAGATGCATGCTGGATAGCGGTCGATGAGTGGAGCAATAGTAGTAGATGCAGGCAGGAGTCGGTCTACTTGTCTCGGACGTGATGCCTATATACATGATCATACCTATATATTCTCATAACTATGCTCAATTCTGTCAATTGCTCAACAGTAATTCGTTCACCCACCGTAAAATACTTATGCTCCTGAGAGAAGCCACTAGTGAAACATGTAGGAGATATGCCCTAGAGGCAGTAATAACAGTTATTTTGTATCTCCAAGTTTGTAATGAATGTTTAGGATCCATGCTATAACTGCAATGATTCTCGAGTCTACAATATCCATGAGGCTTGGAGGGAACTCATATGCACGTGTGGTATTATAAACGGTAAAATATATTCCTAGTCTTGCCTCTAAGACTAGCTCAAGTATTGCATGATGATCTTGTTTCCTGATCATGGGCATGACTATGCCGGCAATTTTGAGGGCACAAGTTTGGTAGAACGCTTGTGTTGAATCAACCCGGATTGATGTTGTGCTATGAGATACCTTCGTCACAAGTTTATGGTTAATATCATTGAGATAGTTAATGTTTGCATAATTCCTTAGACCATGAGAGTATCAAGTTCCTTCGTGCTTGCTTCGTGAACTTTGGGGTTTGTTAAACGTCATCCGTAACTGGGTGGCTATTACGGCAGCTTTCGGGTTCACGGAAAAGTATAGGAAGTAACAAGATAGCTCAAGATTGGGATTTGCTCCTCCGACGATGGAGAGATATACTCGGGCCCTCTCGGTGTAACGGTATCCATCATCGTCTGGCCAGACACATTGTGATTTGATCACTGGGATGCCGGAACACGGAAACGAGAAAAGAGAACAAAACCGGTAACGAGGTAACTTGCATGGTGGACAAATTGTTCGTCCATGGGCATGCAATAAATCTCACCTCGGGTGTTTGTGACATATCGCGAAGCAACAGGAATAGCTCACTGCAACTGGAGGTTCACTCGAATATTCATTCGTGTGGGTATAGGGGTCAATATGGGTGTCCACGGCTCCGATGTTGATCATTGATCGGAAGGGGTTCCAGGTCATGTCTATACTTCACCGAACCTATAGGGTCACACGCTTAAGGGTCATCTATCTGCTGAATACTAGACAGGGAGTCTGAGAGAAAATCACCGAAAAAGTTTCGGACACCGAAAAGTTTCGGACAGCGGAATCGTACCGCAGAGAGAGGTCATCGGATAAGTTTCGATGATACCGAAAAGTTGTTTCGGGATACACCATTAAGTCAAATTGGTTTCGGCACATGCCTGATAATTCTTGGAGGATGCCAGAATCATTCTGGAAGCTTTTTGGAATTTTCTGAGATAAAAACCGGAAATGTTCCGGAGCTGCCGGAGCCACTTCAGATGCTTTTCGCAGATGAAAATCACTAAACCGGAATTGTTTCGGAACGCGTTGAAAATAATTTTGGTGGGTACTGGAAATGTTCTAAGCCCACATAAATATTTTCAGTTCGAACAGACGCTGAAAAATGTCGTCGTGAATAGTGAAAGTGCTTTTTGGGATATTTTATGGTGAGTCACCTTTTGGGATATCTCCAAAAGGCTTCTAGAAGGGCTTGGGGGCCAAGCATGCTCCTCATGGGGGTCCCCCAAGGGGGTTGGCCGGCCACATGTGTGGGGCTCCATGGAGCTCCACTTCACTCCCCATTATGCCCTTCATGTGTGACATTTGCATGGGCATTTTGGGTTTTTGTGAGCCATCCCTACCCCTTGGCTTTCCTATAAATAGAGGAGGAGTGGGCAGCCCAAAGCTCATCCCTTGCTCTCATACACATGCCATGCATTATCTGGCTTCTTCTCTCCCTCCCACGAAAAGAGTTTCGTAGAGCCGTAAGGCTGTCTGGGTTCCGGCAGGAACTAGTTCTGGACGGCGAAGCCCTGCCGGATAGCTGACACCGTATGTGTGCAACCCCGTAGAGAGATTGTAGTTTCGATCTTTTGCCCGAGGGGCTGTTCGAGTGTCCTCCCGAAGGGCTGTCCGAGTCTCCGTCCGAGTTTCGAGGGTCCTCCCGAAGGGCTGTCCGCGACATTGTCCGGGGGACTGTCCGACCGCCTCCCGAAGGGCTGTCCGGAGAGGGAGTACATCCTCGCGGTTGGGAGGTTGTAAATCCTAGCTGCGGGGATCTGCACCGACGATCTACACCGACTCTTCTTCCGCTGCGCTTCGAGTCGGTACGGATCAGATCAAACCTTGTATGCAGTCTCCATAGTGGTCCTGGGCGTGCTCGCTATACCGAAAATTTTCGTTTTCTGTCGCGTTCCCCTACAGTGGCATCAAGAGCCGTGCTATGCGTAGATGCAGGTTACGATCTAGAATACATGGAGATGTATGGGTATTGCATAATATAATTTTGGAGTAGATGAGATCTATTGCTGAAAATTATTTATGCGGGTGACAGATGAAATCTGTTACCCGACGTTCTTGTTGCTTCCCTAGAATTTGCGTTTGCTCAATCTCGAGACAGCATGGTGGAATTTGACAAAGTTCTGGCAATCCGTGATCCTGATTGATCATGGAAGTGCTATCAGTTCTTTGGGTTCTGCCATAGTCAAAAGAAAGATGAAATTCGCAGATGAAAGGGCATTGCAGATATGATCTGCACGGGGGTCATGCGTATGACGAAGTTTAGTATGGGGCTCGAGATTTAATTATCTCGTGTTTCATACACCCCGAGATGTTAATCTAGCAACTTGAATAATCATACTTGATGATAAAACGTTGGTAGCTGCGGTTTAAGTCAAAACCTTAGAAGCCACGTAAAATAAAATTTTGCATAAACCGATTAGAGGCGTCTAACTTGGTTTTGCAGGATGTGCATGTGATGTGGTATAGCAATGCTCATATTCAATTTGATTATGTATGAGATGACTATATGATGTAACTAACATGACCTGCGTGTCATGATTCTGCATGATGGCTGGAGCCATATGATTGCACTTTAATGACCTGCGTGTCAACCTTAAGTAATGCACTTATTTTATTAGCTATAGAGATAGCAATATTATCTGGTGCATCGACAAGGTGGTGGCAATCTTCGCGAAGGTGAACACCGACGCAAATGCCGAAGACGAAGAATTGAAAGACTTCTCCGTCAGAAAGGGCTATACCATATCATGCTAATTATGAATTGCCTGAGATGTTTATCCCCTATGATGCACCCTTCTTGATTGCGCGGTAGTCGCTTTTATTAGGGTGATCTCTCACTTAAAAATATCAAGTAGATAGTGTTCTCCCAAGTGTAGCACCGTCACGGCACCTATCTTTTCGGGGTGCGCCGTGTCACACGGGTACGAACGATTAGAGAAGTGTGAGGCGGGTGAGTTGAGACCTCGCAGCGAGATCACTTGGTTGTCTTGACGTTCAGGCATGACCGTCATGAGCTCGGAACACACGCATCGAAAGATGAACAAGAGTCACATAGTGATGTGATTGGCAAGTTGGCCTACCGGTTAAGATTTTCGTCATCAGTGGTGTTACACCAATGGCGAACAATCAAGACACGGATCTTGAATCACTCATAATCAATTTTGAGAGATATTGATTTGAGTGGGAGTGCATTTTAGAATAAAATGTTTATTCACTAGTGCAAATTTCATTATAAACAAAGTCTAAGTGAAACTTGTGTCTTCGTTGTAGATCAAATGGCTCGCAACACCGCGTTCAACTTAGGCCCGATGTTAGAGAAAGAGAAGTTAGCTACGACTGGAAACAACTATGCGGACTGGGTCCGTAACCTGAGGATTGTCCTCAGGAGCGCTAAGAAATTGTACGTGCTTGAAACTGCTCTTCCAGCTAAACCGGCGGCAGATGCACCGGTAGATGAACAAAATGTCTGGGCCACTAAGGATGATGATCACAACTTAGTGCAGTGCCTCATGCTAGCTTGCATGAGTCCAGGGCTTCAAAAACGTTTTGAATTCCATAAAGCCCGTGATATGATCCGGGAATTGGATGCTCTGTACAAGGAAACCGCAAAGTCTGAACGATATGATATCATGAAGGCTTTGATGGATTGCAAGATGGCTGAGGGTAGTTCAGTTGGCGAACACGTGGTCAAAATGATTGGCTATTCTGAAAGGCTTAAAGCCCTAGAATTTCCACTTCCACCTGGCCATATGATGGACATGTTGCTTTCTTCACTCCCCCCGTCTTACGACGGTTTTGTCATGAACTACAACATGACAGGGATGGAGAAGACGCCGGAAGAAGTGCTCGCCATGCTGAAAACTACAGAAGGAGGACTGCGGAAAAATCGCAAGCAAGTGTTGCTTGTGAATAAAACCGCCAGTTTCAAAAAGAAGAAAGGCAAGCCAAAGAAGGGCAAGGGCACCGGTAAGACCGGCTCCCAAAGCAACTCTAAGGGCGGAGCCAAGAATGAAACTGAGTGCTTCTACTGCAAGGGCACAGGACACTGGAAGAGAAACTGCAAGAAGTATCTGGAAGATAAGAAGACCGGGAAAACCGGAAAAGGTATAATTGTTATACAAGTTAATGTCATTGACGTTTTGCTTGCTAGCGAAAACTCTAAGTCTTGGGTATTTGATACCGGATCGGTTGCTCACATTTGCAACTCGATACAGGGACTTCAGAAGGTGCGCAAGCTAGCAAAGAATGAAGTCGTGATGCGCGTCGGGAACGGCGCTGGGATCGCCGCTCAAGCCGTCGGCATTATGCCTCTACGTCTCCCTTCAGGATTTATCTTAGAACTAAGTAACTGTTATTTTGTTCCACTGTTGTGTAGAAACATTATCTCCGGATCATGTTTGGTACACGATGGGTATTCGTACAAGTCTGAGAACAATGGTTGTTCACTTTATTGTAAGGATATGTTTTATGGATTTGCACCCATTGTTGGGGGCCTTTTCATACTAAATCTTGAATGTGGAAATGATGTCTTTAACGTGAATGCTAAACGCCTTAAGAAGGCTGATACCACCACCACTTTCATGTGGCACTGTCGCCTTGGCCACATCGGTAAGAAACGCATGCAAAGACTCCATAAAGATGGAGTTTTACCGTCCCTTGATTTTGAATCATTTGACACATGTGAAGCTTGCCTGATGGGGAAAATGACCAAGACGCCGTTCACGGGTCATCCTGAACGGGCGGGTGAATTATTGGAAATAATACATAGTGATGTATGTGGTCCAATGAACACAGGCGCACGGGGTGGATATTTTTACTTCGTGACTTTTACTGATGATTTGAGTAGGTATGGCTATATCTACTTAATGAAGCATAAATCGGAAACCTTTGAAAAGTTCAAAGAATTTCAGAATGAGGTAGAAAATCATCGTAACAAAAAGATTAAGTTTCTGCGGTCTGATCGCGGAGGCGAATATCTTAGTCATGAGTTTGGCCAACATCTGAGTGATCGTGGAATCGTTTCACAGCTTACGCCTCCCGGAACTCCACAGAGAAATGGAGTATCGGAACGACGTAACCGAACCTTGTTGGACATGGTAAGGTCAATGATGTCTCTTACAAATCTTCCAATATCTTTTTGGGGTCACGCACTACTTACTGCTGCTCACACACTAAACAAAGCACCGTCTAAATCTGTTGAGACGACGCCACATGAGATGTGGCACGGGAAGAAACCCGACCTGTCGTTTTTCAAAATTTGGGGTTGTGAAGCTTATGTAAAGCGTTTACAGCCAAGCAAACTTGATCCCAGATCAGACAAATGTTACTTTGTAGGTTATCCCAAGGAGACAGTTGGGTATTCTTTCTACCACGCCTCCGAGAACAAAGTGTTTGTTGCAAAACATGGAGTCTTTCTTGAGAAAGAGTTTCTCACTAAAGAAGTGAGTGGGAGGACAGTACAACTCAATGAGATTAGTGAATCTTCGGCAACCGTTGATATGGCTAAGGAACCGGAAGAAATTCCGCTAATTATCCCTACAACCGAGCCGGAAGTTGTCGCATGTGATGCGGAGACTTCAGACAATGTTGTAACTGAACCGCGCAGATCAGGTAGGGCTATCCAGCCACCTGAGTGGTTTCATAACGAAATCTTCATTCTTGAAGACGATGAACCTGCGCACTACAAGGAAGCGATGGCGGGGCCCAGCTCAAAAGAATGGCACAAAGCCATGAGATCCGAAATGGAATCCATGTACGAAAACCAAGTTTGGAACTTGGAAGAACTTCCAGAAGGCGTAAAGCCCATTGGTTGTAAATGGATTTTCAAAAGAAAGACGGACGCGGATGGTAACATTACTATCCACAAAGCTAGACTTGTCGCGAAAGGGTTCACACAAGTTCCAGGAGTGGACTACGACGAGACTTTCTCGCCAGTAGCTATGCTTAGGTCTGTTCGGATATTGCTAGCAATTGCTGCTTATTTCGACTATGAAATATGGCAGATGGATGTCAAAACGGCTTTCCTAAATGGAAACCTCAAAGAGGATGTATACATGATACAGCCAGAAGGTTTTGTCATTCATGAGGATGCTGGAAAGGTATGCAAACTTCAGAAAGCCATTTATGGTCTGAAGCAAGCATCAAGGAGCTGGAACATTCGTTTTGATGAAGTGGTCAAAGAGTTTGGCTTCATCAGGAATGACGAAGAATCTTGTGTTTACAAGAAGTTTAGTGGGAGCGCAAAAGCATTTCTAATCTTGTATGTGGATGACATATTGTTGATTGGAAATGACGTGAATTTTCTTAGCGAAATAAAAGACTCATTGAAGAAAAGTTTTTCAATGAAAGACTTAGGCGAAGCGGCATATGTATTAGGCATCAGGATCTATAGAGATAGATCAAAACGCCTGATAGCGCTTAGCCAAAGCACGTACATTGACAAGGTGTTGAAAAGGTTCAACATGGAGAACTCCAAGAAAGGCCTACTCCCCATGTCACCTGGCACAGTGCTTTGCAAGAATCAGAGTCCTCGGACTCTGGATGAGCGAGTACAAATGAATGATGTTCCATATGCCTCGGCAGTTGGTTCTATTATGTATGCCATGCTATGTACAAGACCAGATGTTTCCTATGCGCTAAGTGTTAGCAGCCGGTACCAAAGTGATCCAGGGTTGGAACACTGGGCCGCAGTCAAGGGTATTCTTAAGTACCTCAGAAGGACCAAGGATTTACTCCTTGTGTACGGAGGTGATGAAGAGCTCATTGTAAGTGGTTACACTGATGCAGGCTTCATGACTGACCCAGATGACTTCAAATCTCAATCAGGCTACGTTTTCATATTGAACGGCGGCGCAGTTGATTGGAAAAGTTCCAAACAAAAGACTGTGGCGGATTCTACGACGGAGGCGGAATATGTTGCTGCTTCAGAAGCCTCCAAGGAGGCGGTATGGATCAAACAATTTCTTGAAGACCTTGGTGTGGTTCCTAGTGCCCAGGACCCGGTGGAGATCTATTGTGATAATAGTGGCGCCGTGGCTCAGGCAAGGGAGCCAAGTTCGCACCATAAGACAAGACATATTCAACGCAAATATAAACTCATTCGACATCATGTCGAAGAGGGTTTAGTGAAAGTACGCAAAGTTCACACGGATCTGAACGTGTCAGACCCGATGACAAAGCCTCTACCACGAGCAAAACATGAGCAGCACCGGATAGCCATTGGTGTTAGGGAAGCCATGTAACTGGATTATGACTCTAGTGCAAGTGGGAGTCTGTAGGAGATATGCCCTAGAGGCAGTAATAACAGTTATTTTGTATCTCCAAGTTTGTAATGAATGTTTATGATCCATGCTATAACTGCAATGATTCTCGAGTCTACAATATCCACGAGGCTCGGAGGGAACTCATATGCACGTGTGGTATAATAAACGGTAAAATATATTCCTAGTCTTGCCTCTAAGACTAGCTCAAGTATTGCATGATGATCCTGTTTCCTGATCATGGGCATGACTATGCCGGCAATTTTGAGGGCACAAGTTTGGTAGAACGCTTGTGTTGAATCAACCCGGATTGATGTTATGCTATGAGATACCTTCGTCACAAGTTTATGGTTAATATCATTGAGATAGTTAATGTTTGCATAATTCCTTAGACCATGAGAGTATCAAGTTCCTTCGTGCTTGCTTCGTGAACTTTGGGGTTTGTTAAACGTCATCCGTAACTGGGTGGCTATTACGGCAGCTTTCGGGTTCACGGAAAAGTATAGGAAGTAACAAGATAGCTCAAGATTGGGATTTGCTCCTCCGACGATGGAGAGATATACTCGGGCCCTCTCGGTGTAACGGTATCCATCATCGTCTGGCCAGACACATTGTGATTTGATCACTGGGATGCCGGAACACGGAAACGAGAAAAGAGAACAAAACCGGTAACGAGGTAACTTGCATGGTGGACAAATTGTTCGTCCATGGGCATGCAATAAATCTCACCTCGGGTGTTTGTGACATATCGCGAAGCAACAGGAATAGCTCACTGCAACTGGAGGTTCACTCGAATATTCATTCGTGTGGGTATAGGGGTCAATATGGGTGTCCACGGCTCCGATGTTGATCATTGATCGGAAGGGGTTCCAGGTCATGTCTATACTTCACCGAACCTATAGGGTCACACGCTTAAGGGTCATCTATCTGCTGAATACTAGACAGGGAGTCTGAGAGAAAATCACCGAAAAAGTTTCGGACACCGAAAAGTTTCGGACAGCGGAATCGTACCGCAGAGAGAGGTCATCGGATAAGTTTCGATGATACCGAAAAGTTGTTTCGGGATACACCATTAAGTCAAATTGGTTTCGGCACATGCCTGATAATTCTTGGAGGATGCCAGAATCATTCTGGAAGCTTTTTGGAATTTTCTGAGATAAAAACCGGAAATGTTCCGGAGCTGCCGGAGCCACTTCAGATGCTTTTCGCAGATGAAAATCACTAAACCGGAATTGTTTCGGAACGCGTTGAAAATAATTTTGGTGGGTACTGGAAATGTTCTAAGCCCACATAAATATTTTCAGTTCGAACAGACGCTGAAAAATGTCGTCGTGAATAGTGAAAGTGCTTTTTGGGATATTTTATGGTGAGTCACCTTTTGGGATATCTCCAAAAGGCTTCTAGAAGGGCTTGGGGGCCAAGCATGCTCCTCATGGGGGTCCCCCAAGGGGGTTGGCCGGCCACATGTGTGGGGCTCCATGGAGCTCCACTTCACTCCCCATTATGCCCTTCATGTGTGACATTTGCATGGGCATTTTGGGTTTTTGTGAGCCATCCCTACCCCTTGGCTTTCCTATAAATAGAGGAGGAGTGGGCAGCCCAAAGCTCATCCCTTGCTCTCATACACATGCCATGCATTATCTGGCTTCTTCTCTCCCTCCCACGAAAAGAGTTTCGTAGAGCCGTAAGGCTGTCTGGGTTCCGGCAGGAACTAGTTCTGGACGGCGAAGCCCTGCCGGATAGCTGACACCGTATGTGTGCAACCCCGTAGAGAGATTGTAGTTTCGATCTTTTGCCCGAGGGGCTATTCGAGTGTCCTCCCGAAGGGCTGTCCGAGTCTCCGTCCGAGTTTCGAGGGTCCTCCCGAAGGGCTGTCTGCGACATTGTCCGGGGGACTGTCCGACCGCCTCTCGAAGGGCTGTCCGGAGAGGGAGTACATCCTCGCGGTTGGGAGGTTGTAAATCCTAGCTGCGGGGATCTGCACCGACGATCTACACCGACTCTTCTTCCGCTGCGCTTCGAGTCGGTACGGATCAGATCAAACCTTGTATGCAGTCTCCATAGTGGTCCTGGGCGTGCTTGCTATACCGAAAATTTACGTTTTCTGTCGCGTTCCCCTACAAAACCTATGGCCCCGGGTCTATCTTCATCATATTAATCTTCGAACACTTAGTTATTTCTTTTGCTCTTTTACTTTGCTTTTATTTTACTTTGCATCTTTATCATAAAAATACCAAAAATATTATCCTATCATATCTAACAGATCTCACTCTCGTAAGTGACCGTGAAGGGATTGACAATCCCTTCTCGTGTTGGTTGCGAGGATTTATTTGTTTTGTGTAGGTACGTGGGACTCGCGCGTAGCCTCCTACTGGATTGATACCTTGGTTCTCATAAACTGAGGGAAATACTTACACTACTTTACTGCATCACCCTTTCCTCTTCAAGGGAAAACCAATGCAATGCTCAAGAGGTAGCAAGAAGGATTTCTGGCGCCGTTGCCGGGGAGGTCTACGCAAAAGTCAACATACCAAGTACCCATCACAATCCCTTATCTCCCGCATTACATTATTTGCCATTTGCCTCTCGTTTTCCTCTCCCCCACTTCACCCTTGTCGTTTTATTCGCCCTCTCTTTTTCGTTCGCCTCTTTTTTGCTTGCTTTTTGTTTGCTCGTGTGTTGGATTGCTTGTTTGTCACGATGGCTCAAGATAATACCAAATTATGTGAATTTACCAATACCAACAATAATGATTTCCTTAGCACTCCGATTTCTCCTCTTACCGATACTGAATCTTGTGAAATCAATGCTGCTTTGTTGAATCTTGTCATGAAAGATCAATTCGCCGGCCTTCCTAATGAAGATGCCGCTACTCATCTAAATAGCTTCGTTGATTTGTGTGATATGCAAAAGAAGAAAGATGTGGACAATGATATTGTTAAATTAAAGCTATTTCCTTTTTCGCTTAGAGATCGTCCTAAAGCTTGGTTTTCGTCTTTGCCTAAAAATAGTATTGATTCATGGAATAAGTGCAAAGATGCTTTTATCTCTAAGTATTTTCCTCCCGCTAAGATCATCTCTCTTAGAAACGATATTATGAATTTTAAGCAACTTGATCATGAACATATTGCACAAGCTTGGGAGAGGATGAAATTAATGATACGTAATTGCCCTACTCATGGTTTGAATTTGTGGATGATTATACAAAAAATTTATGCCGGATTGAATTTTGCTTCTAGAAATCTTTTAGATTCGGCCGCGGGAGGCACTTTTATGGAAATCACTTTAGGAGAAGCTACTAAACTCCTAGATAATATTATGGTTAATTATTCTCAATGGCACACTGAAAGATCTACTAATAAAAAAGTGCATGCGATAGAGGAAATAAATGTTTTGAGTGGAAAGATGGATGAACTTATGAAATTATTTGCTACTAAGAGTGTTTCTTCTGATCCTAATGATATGCCTTTGTCTACTTTGATTGAGAATAATAATGAATCTATGGATGTGAATTTTGTTGGTAGGAATAATTTTGGTAACAACGCGTATAGAGGAAACTTTAATCCTAGGCCTTACCCTAGCAATTCCTCTAATAATTATGGTAATTCCTACAATAATTCTTATGGAAATTTTAATAAGATGCACTCTGAATTTGAGACTAGTGTTAAAGAGTTTATGAATTCGCAAAAGAATTTCAATGCTTTGCTTGAAGAGAAATTGCTTAAAGTTGATGAATTGGCTAGGAACGTTGATAGAATTTCTCTTGATGTTGATTCTTTAAAGCTTAGATCTATTCCTCCTAAGCATGATATCAATGAGTCTCTCAAAGCCATGAGAATTTCCATTGATGAGTGCAAAGAAAGAACCGGTAGGATGCGTGCTAAGAAAGATTGCTTTATGAAAGCGTGTTCTTCAAATTTCTATGAAAATAAAGATGAAGATCTAAAAGTTATTGATGTGTCCCCTATTAAATCTTTGTTTTTCAATATGAATCTTGATAATGATGGGACTGAATATGATCCACCCTTACCTAGAAGGCGTTCCAAAAATTCAGAGTTTTCAGATCTTGATGCTAAAATTGATAAAAGTGGGATTGAAGAAATCAAAACGTTAGATGTTGATAAACCCACTATTTTGGATATCAAGGAATTTAATTATGATAATTGCTCTTTGATAGATTGTATTTCCTTGTTGCAATCCGTGCTAAATTATCCTCATGCTTATAGTCAAAATAAAGCGTTTACTAAATTTATGAAGAAAAGCTTGAGTTGGAAGTTTCTATCCCTAGAAAACTTTATGATGAGTGGGAACCAACTATTAAAATTAAGATTAAGGATCATGAGTTCTATGCTTTGTGTGATTTGGGTGCTAGTGTTTCCACTATTCCCAAAACTTTGTGCGATTTGCTAGATTTCCGTGAGCTTGATGATTGCTCTCTAAACTTGCACCTTGCGGATTCTACTATTAAGAAACCTATGGGAAGAATTAATGATGTTCTTATTGTTGCAAATAGGAACTATGTGCATGTAGACTTTTATCGTTCTTGATATAGATTGCAATCCTTCATGTCCTATTATTCTTGGTAGACCTTTCCTTAGAACGATTGATGCAATTATTGATATGAAGGAAGGGAATATTAGATTCCAATTTCCATTAAAGAAGGGCATGGAACACTTCCCTAGGAAGAAAATAAAATTACCATATGAATCTATCATGAGAGCCACTTATGGATTGCCTACCAAAGATGGCAATACCTAGATCTATCCTTGCTTTTATGCCTAGCTAGGGGCGTTAAACGATAGCGCTTCTTGGGAGGCAACCCAATTTTATTTTTAGTTTTTTTTCTTTTGCTTCTGTTTAGAAATAAATCTTTGATCTAGCCTCTGGTTAGATGTGTTTTTATGTTTTAATTAGTGTTTGTGCCAAGTTAAACCTATAGGATCTTCTTGGAAGATAGTTATTTGATCTTGCAGAAATTTCCAGAAACTTTCTGTTCACGAAAACAATTGTTAAAAATCACCAGAACGTGATAAAATACTGATTCAAATTTCTGCTGATCAATAAACAAATTGCCTAGGTCGTCCTATTTTTGCTGATTTTTTGGAGTTCCAGAAGTTTGCGTTAGTTACAGATTACTACAGATGGTTCTGTTTTTGACAGATTCTGTTTTTCGTGTGTTGTTTGCTTATTTTGATGAATCTATGGCTAGTAAAATAGTTTATAAACCATAGAGAAGTTGGAATAAAGTAGGTTTAACACCAATATAAATAAAGAATGAGTTCATTACAGTACCTTGAAGTGGTCTTTTGTTTTCTTTCGCTAACGGAGCTCACGAGATTTTCTGTTGAGTTTTGTGTTGTGAAGTTTCCAAGTTTTGGGTGAAAGATTTGATGGATTATGGAACAAGGAGTGGCAAGAGCCTAAGCTTGGGGATGCCCATGGCACCCCCAAGATAATCTAAGGACACCAAAAAGCCAAAGCTTGGGGATGCCCCGGAAGGCACACCCTCTTTCATCTACTTCCATCGATAACTTTACTTGGAGCTATATTTTTATTCACCACATGATATGTGTTTTGCTTGGAGCGTCTTGTATGATTTGAGTCTTTACTTTTTAGTTCACCACAATCATCCTTGCTGTACACATTTGAGAGAGCCATACATGATTTGGAAATTATTAGAATACTCTATGTGCTTCACTTATATCTTTTGAGTTATATAGTTTTGCTCTAGTACTTCACTTATATCTTTTAGAGCACGGTGGTGGATTTGTTTTATAGAAACTATTGATCTCTCATGCTTCACTTAGATTATTTTGAGAGTCTTAAATAGCACGGTAATTTTCTTAAATAATCTTAATATGCTAGGTATTCAAGATTAGTAAAAACTTTCTTATGAGTGTTTTGAATACTAAGAGAAGTTTGATGCTTGATGATTGTTTTGAGATATGGAGGTAATAATATCAAAGTCGTGCTAGTTGAGTAGTTGTGAATTTGAGAAATGCTTGTGTTGAAGTTTGCAAGTCCCGTAGCATGCACGTATGGTAAACGTTATGTAACAAATTTGAAACATGAGGTGTTCTTTGATTGTCCTCCTTATGAGTGGCGGTTGGGGACGAGCGATGGTCTTTTCCTACCAATCTATCCCCCTAGGAGCATGCGAGTAGTGCTTGGTTTTTGATGACTTATAGATTTTTGCAATAAGTATGTGAGTTCTTTATGACTAATGTTGAGTCCCTGGATTATACGCACTCTCACCCTTCCATCATTGCTAGCCTCTTCGGTACCGTGCATTGCCCTTTCTCACATTGAGAGTTGGTGCAAACTTCGCCGGTGCATCCAAACCCCGTGATATGATACGCTCTTTCACACATAAACTTCCTTATATCTTCCTCAAAACAGCCACCATACCTACCTATTATGGCATTTCCATAGCCATTCCGAGTTATATTGCCATGCAACTTTCCACCATTCCGTTTATCATGACACGTTCATCATTGTCATATTGCTTAGCATGATCATGTAGTTGACATAGTATTTGTGGCAAAGCCACCATTCATAATTCTTTCATACATGTCACTCTTGGTTCATTGCATATCCCGGTACACCGACGGAGGCATTCATATAGAGTCATACTTTGTTCTAGTATCGAGTTGTAATCATTGAGTTGTAAATAAATAGAAGTGTGATGATCATCATTTTTCTAGAGCATTGTCCCAAGTGAGGAGTAAAAAAAGAAAAAAGAAAAGAGAAAGGCCATAAAAAAGAGAAGGCCCAAAAAATGAGAGAAAAATAGAGAAGGGACAATGTTACTATCCTTTGCCACACTTGTGCTTCAAAGTAGCACCATAATCTTCATGATAGAGAGTCTCTTGTTTTGTCACTTTCATATACTAGTGGGAATTTTTCATTATAGAACTTGGCTTGTATATTCCAACAATGGGCCTCCTCAAGTGCCCTAGGTCTTCGTGAGCAAGCAAGTTGGATGCACACCCACTTAGTTTCTTTTGTTGAGCTTTCATACATTTATAGCTCTAGTGCATCTGTTGCATGGCAATCCCTACTCCTTGCATTAACATCAATCGATGGGCATCTCCATAGCTCATTGATTAGCCTCGTTGATGTGAGACTTTCTCCTTTTTTGTCTTCTCCACATAACCCCCATCATCATATTCTATTCCACCCATAGTGCTATGTCCATGGCTCGCGCTCATCTATTGCGTGAAGGTTTATAAGTTTGAGATTACTAAAGTATGAAACAATTGCTTGGCTTGTCATCGGGGTTGTGCATGATGAGAGCATTCTTGTGTGACGAAAATGGAGCATGACTAAACTATATGATTTTGTAGGGATGAACTTTCTTTGGCCATGTTATTTTGAGAAGACATAATTGCTTAGTTAGTATGCTTGAAGTATTATTATTTTTATGTCAATGTGAACTTTTATCTTGAATCTTTTGGGTCTGAATATTCATACCACAATTAAGAAGAATTACAATGAAATTATGCCTAGTAGCACTCCGCATCAAAAATTCTGTTTTTATCTTTACCTACTCGAGGACGAGCAGGAATTAAGCTTGGGGATGCTTGATACATCTCCAACGTATCTATAATTTTTGATTGCTCCATGCTATATTATCTAGTGTTTTGGACATTATTGGGCTTTATTATTCACTTTTATATTATTTTTGGGACTAACCTATTAACCGGAGGCCCAGCCCAGAATTGTTGTTTTTTGCCTATTTCAGAGTTTCACAGAAAAAGAATATCAAACGGAGTCCAAACGGAATGAAACCTTCGGGAGCGTGATTTTTGGAACGAACAAGATCTAGGAGACTTGGACCCTACGTAATAGAAGCTTCTAGGAGGCCACGAGGTAGGGGGCGTGCCTACCCCCCAGGGCGCGCCCTCTACCCTCATGGGCCCCCTGTTGCTCCACCGACGTACTCCTTCCTCCTATATATACCTACGTACCCCCAAACGATCAGAACAGGAGCCAGAAACCTAACTCCACTGCCGCAACCTTCTGTACCCACGAGATCCCATCTTGGGGCCTGTTCCGGAGCTCCGCCGGAGGGGGCATCCATCACGGAGGGCTTCTACATCAACACCATAGCCTCTCCGATGAAGTGTGAGTAGTTTACCTCAGACCTTCGGGTCCATAGTTATTAGATAGATGGCTTCTTCTCTCTTTTTGGATCTCAATACAATGTTCTCCCCCTCTCTCGTGGAGATCTATTCGATGTAATCTTCTTTTTGTGGTGTGTTTGTTGAGACCGCTGAATTGTGGGTTTATGATCAAGTTTATCTATGAACAATATTTGAATCTTCTATGAATTCTTTTATGTATGATTGGTTATCTTTGCAAGTCTCTTCGAATTATCAGTTTGGTTTGGCCTACTAGATTGATCTTTCTTGCAATGGGAGAAGTGCTTAGCTTTGGGTTCAATCTTGCGGTGTCCTTTCCCAGTGACAGTAGGGGCAGCAAGGCACGTATTGTATTGTTGCCATCGAGGATAACAAGATGGGGTTTTTATCATATTGCATGAATTTATCCCTCTACATCATGTCATCTTGCTTAAGGCATTACTCTGTTTTCATGTACTTAATACTCTAGATGCATGCTGGATAGCGGTCGATGAGTGGAGTAATAGTAGTAGATGCAGGCAGGAGTCGGTCTACTTGTCTCGGACGTGATGCCTATATACATGATCATACCTAGATATTCTCATAACTATGCTCAATTCTGTCAATTGCTCAACAGTAATTCGTTCACCCACCGTAAAATACTTATGCTCTTGAGAGAAGCCACTAGTGAAACCTATGGCCCTCGGGTCTATCTTCATCATATTAATCTTCCAACACTTAGTTATTTCTTTTGCTCTTTTACTTTGCTTTTATTTTACTTTGCATCTTTATTATAAAAATACCAAAAATATTATCCTATCATATCTATCAGATCTCACTCTCGTAAGTGACCGTGAAGGGATTGACAACCCCTTATCGCGTTGGTTGCGAGGATTTATTTATTTTCTGTAGGTACGAGGGACTCGCGCGTAGCCTCCTACTGGATTGATACCTTGGTTCTCAAAAACTGAGGGAAATACTTACGCTACTTTGCTGCATCACCCTTTCCTCTTCAAGGGAAAACCAACGCAGTGCTCAAGAGGTAGCATTTCACAACTCACGCCACCTGGCACACCACAACATAATGGTGTGTCTGAACGTCCTAACCGTCCTTTATTAGATATATGGTACGATCTATGATGTCTCTTACCGATTTACCACTATCGTTTTGGGGTTACGCATTAGAGACAGATGCATTCACGTTAAATAGGGCACCGTCTAAATCCATTGAGACGACATCGTATGAACTGTGGTTTGGCAAGGAACCTATGCTGTCATTTCTTAAAGTTTGGGGTTGCGACACTTATGTCAAAAGGCTTCAGCCTGATAAGCTTGAACCCAAATCGGAGAAGTGCGTCTTCATAGGATACCCTAATGAAAGAATTGGGTACACCTTCTACCATAGATCCGAAGGCAAAATCTTTGTTGCCAAGAATGGAACATTTCTAGAGAAGGAGTTTCTCTCGAAAGAAGTGAGTGGGAGGATAGTAGAACTTGATGAGGTAATTGTACCTTCTCTCGAATTGGAAAGTAGCACATCAGATAAATCCATGCCCGTGATGCCTACACCAACTAGAGAGGAAGCAAATGATAATGATCATGAAACTTCAGACCAAGTTGCTACTGAACCTCGTAGGTCAACCAGAGCACGATCCACACCAGAGTGGTACGGTAATCTTGTTCTGGAAGTCATGTTATTAGACCAAGGCAAACCTACGAACTATGAAGAAGCTATGATGAGCCCAGATTCCAACAGATGGCTTGAGGCCATGAAATCTGAGATAGGACCCATGTATGAGAACAAAGTGTGGACTTTGGTGGACTTGCCCGATGATCGACAAGCCATAGAGAATAAATGGTTCTTCAAGAAGAAGACTGACGGCAGATGGTAATGTTACTGTCTACAAAGCTCGACTTGTCACAAAAGGTTTTCGACAAGTTCAAGGGGTTGACTACGATGAGAGTTTCTCACCCATAGCGGTGCTTAAGTCCGTCCGAATCATGTTAGCAATTGCCGCATTTTGTGATCATGAAATCTGGCAAATGGACGTCAAAACTGCATTCCTTAATGCATTTCTTAAAAAAGAGTTGTATATGATGCAACCAGAAGGTTTTGTCGATTCTAAAGGTGCTAACAAAGTGTGCAAACTCCAGTGATCCATCTATGGACTGGTGCAAGCATCTCGAAGTTGGAATATACACTTTGATGAGGTGATCAAAGCATATGGTTTTATACAGACTTTCGGTGAAGCTTGTATTTATAAGAAAGTGTGTGGGAGCTCTGTAGCATTTCTGATATTATATGTGGATGACATATTGCTGATCGGAAATGATATAGAATTTCTGGATAGCATAAAAGGATACTTGAATAAGAATTTTTCAATGAAAGACCTCAGTGAAGCTGCTTACATATTAGGGATCAAGATCTATAGATATAAATCAAGACGCTTGATAAGATTTTCAATTAGTACATACCTTGACAAGATTTTGAAGGAGTTCAAAATGGGTCAATCAAAGAAAGGGTTCTTACCTGTGTAACAAGGTGTGAAGTTGAGTAAGACTCAAAACCCGACCATGGCAGAAGATAGAGAGAATGAAAGTTATTCCCTATGCCTCAGCCATAGGTTCTATAAAGTATGCCATGCTGTGTACCAGACCTATTGTGTGCCTTGCCATGAGTTTGGAAAGGGGGTACAATAGTGATCCAGGAGTGGATCACTGGACAGTGGTCAAAATTATCGTTAGGTACCTAAGAGGACTAAGGAAATATTTCTCGGTTATGGAGGTGATAAAGAGTTTGTTGTAAAGAGTTACGTCAATGCAAGCTTTGACACCGATCCAGATGACTCTAAGTCTCAATGTCGATACATACTGAAAGTGGGAGCAATTAGCTAGAGTAGCTCCATGCAGAGAATTGTAGACATAGAAATTTGCAAAAAAAAAACATACGGATCTGAATATGACAGACCCGTTGACTAAACCTCTCTCACAAGCAAAATATGATCACATCTTAGTACTTTGGGTGTTAATCACATGGCGATGTGAACTACATTATTGACTCTAGTAAACTCCTTGGGTGTTGGTCACATGGCGATGTGAACTATGGGCGTTAATCACATGGCGATGTGAACTAGATTATTGACTCTAGTGCAAGTGGGAGACTGAAGGAAATATACCCTAGGGGCAATAATAAAGTTGTTATTTTATATTTCCTTATTCACGATAAAGGTTTATTAGTCATGCTAGAATTGTATTGATCGGAAACCTAAATACATGTGTGAATACATAAACAAATACCGTGTCCCTAGTAAGCCTCTACTAGATTAG
This sequence comes from Triticum aestivum, assembly GCF_018294505.1. Lineage (NCBI taxonomy): Eukaryota > Viridiplantae > Streptophyta > Magnoliopsida > Poales > Poaceae > Triticum > Triticum aestivum. The sequence continues at coordinate 508,126,110 of NC_057805.1, read as the reverse complement.
CTCGTTGATCAAAGATGGTTAAGGTTTCCTAACCATTGACATGAGTTGTCATTTGATAACAGGATCACATCATTAGGAGAATGATGTGATGGACAAGACCCATCCGTTAGCTTATAATTATGATCGTTCAGTTTTATTGCTATTGCTTTCTTCATGCCAAATACATATTTCTTCGACTATGGGATTATGCAACTCCCGGATACTGGAGGAATGCCTTGTGTGCTATCAAACGTCACAACGTAACTGGGTGATTATAAAGATGCTCTACAGCTATCTCCGAAGGTGTTTGTTGAGTTGGCATAGATCGAGATTAGGATTTGTCACTCCGAGTATCGGAGAGGTATCTCTGGGCCCTCTCAGTAATACACATCATGAGCTTGCAAGGAAACTACTAAGGAGTGAATCACGAGGTGATGTATTACGGAACGAGTAAAGAGACTTGCCGGTAACGAGATTGAACTAGGTATAAAGATACTGACGATCGAATCTCGAACAAGTAACATACCGATGGACAAAGGGAATTACGTATGTTGTCATAACGGTTCGACCGATAAAGATCTTCGTAGATTATGTAGGAGCCAATATGGGCATCTAGGTTCTGCTATTGGTTATTGACTGAAGAGGTGTCTCGGTCATGTCTACATAGTTCTCGAACCCGTAGGGTCCGCACGCTTAATGTTCGATGACGATATAGTATTATATGAGTTATGTGATTTGGTGACCGAATGTTGTTCGGAGTCCCGGATGAGATCACGGACATGACGAGGAGTCTCAAAATGGTCGAGAGGTAAAGATTGATATATAGGATGTTGGTATTCCGACACCGGAAGTGTTTCGGGGGTTACCTGGTACTTATCGGGTCACCGGAAGGGGTTCCGGGCACCCCCGGCAAAAGATATGGGCCTTATGGGCCAAGAGGGCAAACGCACCAGCCACAAGGGGCTGGTGCGCCCCATATGGGCCGGCCTAGGAGGATAAGGAAAGAGGGGAAGGGCAAGGAAAGAGTGGGATAGGATTCCCCCTTCCTTCCCTCTCCCCCCTCTTTCCTTCCCCCTCCCATAAATATGGCAAGGGGGGCGCCACTTGGGAGGACCCAAGTAGGATTCGGCCTACTTGGGGCGCCTCCTGGCAGCCTCCCCTCTCCCTCCCACCTATAAATATATGTGCGGGGGCGCCCTAACAGTAGGATTCGTAGTGCTTAGGCGAAGCCCTGCGAGGATCACTTCACCATCACCGTCACCACACCGTCGTGCTGACGGAACTCATCTACTACCTCGACGTCTTGCTGGATCAAGAAGGCGAGGGACGTCACTGAGCTGAACGTGTGCAGAACACGGAGGTGTCGTGCGTTCAGTACTTGATCGGTTGAAGCACGAAGAAGTTCGACTACATCAACCGCGTTGAGAAACGCTTCCGCTTACTGTCTACGAGGGTACGTAGACACACTCTCCCCCTTGTTGCTATGCATCTCCATGGATAGATCATTGCGTGTGCGTAGAAATTTTTTTGTTTTCCATGCAACGATTCCCAACACCATCCGCCATCTCCATGAGCACCGGCGATAAGCCCGATGAAGTGAAGGTGCGGTCTCCGGTGAGAAAGAGTAGAACACGGGAGACGGACCGGCCCACATGGGAAACAAGGCAGTACCGCCTCCCGTGGCCTACTCATCATTGGAGGAGTCTGTGACTTGTCCATCGCAGGTGAACGTGAGGTCCACGACGGAAATGGTGGCATCGGCACTATCTTCGTCCCACCGAGCCGGCTGATGGTTCGTCGGTGGCACGTAGGAGGCGCAGCTGGCATTGTGCTCCTCCGCAATCGCCTGTAGCTGTGCCTCCGCGGCAGCCACTTCCTGGTGAGCGGTGTCTTGAGCGCGGACAGCATCGCATATGGCATGCTGCTCCGCGACGAAGTTGGGGTTCTCCGCGGCCATGGCCGCCACGGCCTTCTCGCTTGCGCGTTCGTCGTAGATATGGCCCTATGCCAGCCGGTGCTTCTCCAGTTGGAAAAGGTTGTACCGCTGTTCCTCCTGCGCCTGTTGTAACACCGACACAGGCACCAAGGCAGGCTGCACGTCTGCCATGGTGGCGTTGAAATGCGACTGCGCCTGCTCCATGGTGAAGTCGGCATGCACAGGAGGCGCGGGAGCCGAGGCAGAGTCGTCGGAGCCCGTCTCCATCGTGGTGTCGTCCTCGTCATCGGAGACCTCGGGCGAGCTGGCCGGCAAGCCGGCCTTGATCCGCCTGGCACGACGGCTCTGCCAGGCGGCTGTAAGGGCGGCCACCGTGTACTTCATCTCCGGCGATAGACTGTCCGACATTGGTTTCCCGCTGGCGGTCATGGCGGATGTGGAGGATAGGAGGAGGATGTGGAGCGGATGTGTTGTGCTATGGAGATAGCCGGGTGTGGGCGCCCTTAAATACCGGATTCCGGTGAGGCCAGGCATCAATGCGGGACGCCAGATTGGGTTTCTCGGCCCACGAGCCTGCTTAATGGCGGCATAGGATGACGGGGCATTGAACGGGCATGGTAGATATCGGTCCCGTTCCGTCCAGTCACGCGTCTCCGGTATTGAACAGACGCAGACACCGGAGACGTCTCGCGGGCGGCGCCCTCGGCCAACGAGCCGCTTCAATGTCGGCGCCAGTGAGAGGTCGCATCCGCTCTTCAATGGGGAGCTGCCGCTTTACAGCGGCATGAATGCTGGCATCTGGCGCGGGGCGGGAACGCACGCGGGCGCGGGAGGAGGGGTTTGGGTGGGCCAGGTTGGTCAGAAGTGGGCGTGGGATTGGTCCCGCAAACACCTCCCCCCCCCCCCCCCCCCCCCCCACACACACACATTTGTCTCCGGTTTGCGCGAGAAATCGCTTCCAGACTGCTCTGCGGACCGATACAGGTTGGCGTTGGATGGTTTCCGCGGTTCGGACAGCGCGGTCCGGATGGATGCGGGCGGTTTGCTGCTCCGCCTTGGAGACACCCTAAAAGAAGAAATTAGTCCTCATGTTTCGTTGTCTCAAAAAAGATGAAAACATATTGATATTCTTGAATAGAAAGAACTGAAACCCTGGTTCCTAAGAGCGTCTCTGTACATGATACATGTGCATAAGACGTTCCTCGAAAACAATAGCTGGAAAAGGTAACTAGAATTAATCCCACATGGAAAAGTCTTATCCGGCAAGAAATTCTATTCATAAGATCAAGTACAATGAGATGATGTAACCAGGCTACAAGAGTTAAAATATATTTGTGCTTAGTTGAAGGAGGGAGAAGAGGGGAGAGAAGGTAAGCGGGCTATAGATTAAGAGTCAGCTATAGCACGCGCTCCAATACAATTTGTGAGGTTGTAAAGTGGGTCACTCATTTCTAAAGTAGTACATATGTGTAACTTGACAACTTCTTATGGCTGATTGCTAACTATACTATTAACCTTGCTCTAACTAGTAGTAGCTGATTGCTGACTATAGTAGTTATTAGGTTCGCTATAATCAAGCCGGCTATACGGAGTTGTTATGTCACCGATACTCAACATGTATAATAATTAGTTGCTAAAGTACTATTTTATTAATACTTGGCCCACCTTGCATTCTCATAATATTTTTTGAAGTCCGTGCTAAAGCTGACTGTTAATCTATAACCCACTTCTCTTCTCTCTTATTTAACTCGGTATTAATATAATATTTTAATCCATACAGCCTACTTACAGTACATTGTTCGACTTACTCTAACTAGTAGTAGCTGATTTATCATGCACTCACTATGCACTCTATTTGCATGTAGATCCAAAGCAAACACTAACACTTGTGTCTAAATAGATGCCTGTAAGTGTTAAAAAAAACGGTGCCTGCAAGACGGTGGTAAAAAATTGACAGCTAAATGAAAGACCCGCGTGTACTATCCCATAAGAACTAGTACCAGGTAGAAATACGAGTGACAATTTCAAACTATTTCATTGACAATATCATGAACGAATTATGCTGACAGCTAAAAAGCAAAGGAGGTTTGTTTTTTCTATTGGTTGTCAGCTTCACGAGCTAGTCTCACACGAAATAATACTTCCCATATTGTTACATATTATGTTTTTTTTTTTGCAAAAACGACTTGAATCTATTACAAAGGTTCACCAAAAGTACAAATTACCTCAATCATAACAGGAATTACATCGAGGTCACTGAGCAACAGACGTGCCCGCGACAAATCTCAGTATGAACAGTCATTAGATACATATTGCTCTTTTCTCAGTAGATCACCATACTAAGTATATACCGCCAGATCAAGAGGGGCGTGCAGCATAAACAATTTAGGTGCCTCTTTCAATTTCTGTATGCATAGTCAACTATCATGACAACTATATAGCCTGTTTGTATTTTAAGCCGAAAAATACCTGGAAATGATTTTTTTAGAAGTGCTAAGAAAATACAATACCTTTGCATCGTAAATATATCTACATATATGAAGTATTTTATTAAATAATCTGTTTTTTAATGAATTAATAAATAATCCGTTAATTTGTAGCTTACACACAAAAAAGGCGTCTGTGGTGACTTCGTCAATCTCAAGATGTTGCGCCGACTCAGTATCTCAGAGGTGCTCGTAAGGCTAGGGTGTGTATGCGTGTGTCCATAGGGATGACTGTGTGTACATGTATGTGGGTATCTGTGTTTGAACGCGTTTAAAAAAATGTATGTGCAAACATGCTTTCAAATTTTTCTGAGCGTTAAATAATATTTTGTAGAAAAAAATTCCACGTGGCCAGAGATATATTTGCACCTTTTGTGGCCGGTTGTCCTTTCGTCTAAAAAATTTGATTGTCAACATGTGGTGGTGCCTGTGAAACACACTTCCAATGCATTGACTCTAACGTGCTATAGTTTAGTTTTTTTTACGTTTTTGTTAAATGGACAAAATATCATCCATTTTATGTACATTATGTTTGAATTTAATAGAAATTTGTCGTGTTTGCATGACAATCGTCCGATTTGTTCAAATCCACTAATTGAGATATTTTGGATATGCTCTAAGTGATGTTGCATTCAATTTATTTCGCGAACATCCTTGCATCTCAACATGTGGCCTCATCGTGGAGAGAAAAGAGAAGGATACAGAAACAGGTAGAGCAATCACATTGGATTGCACATTGGAGAGAGAACGAGCTAAGAGCCGTAATTCCACTAACATACAACTCCCCCCCCCCCCCCCCCCTCTCTTTCTCTATTATTTAAGGGTACTGCTAATGGATGGCTTTTGACACGGTTTTGTAGGCAAAATGCTGAGTGAATTGCCAATTCCATCAATCTCGCCAACACCAAAGGGGGAGATGTTGATGATCGGACCGGTGGAGTTGGAGAAGGACTTGCAACGTCCACCCACATGTGGTGAGGTCGGGGGGGGGGGGGGGGGGGGGGGAACTAAAAGGGGTGGCGACCAAGATGACGGACTTGTTGGACAACATGATGACAAGGAGGAGGAGACATGTGCCAAGCACAACGAGCTCAAGGAGAAAAAAGAAGGCGGAGCGGTTCAACGTGAATGGAAGTACCAAAGAGGAAGATGAAGCTTGAGGAGAGGAAGCTTGCGGCAAAGAGAACGTGTGAGGATCAAACTGTCTTTTACCTGAAGGCCGATGATTTGGACCCCCGATCATCTGGGCTCGTATCCAGAAAACAAGGGGCGGAAAGATTGATTCGTTCGGACGTCCGGTCCTTTTGTAATTTGATGAGATGGATGTGGATTCTTAAACTTGTTGCATTTGGGTCATCTGGTGCTTTTGGTTGCCGGTACTAAATGTATTTGTCGAAAGTTTGACTTGGTGAAAAAGAGAGGAAGCATAACATAGAGTGGATGTTTTGAGGGATAGCATTGGATCACAGTCGTGACATTTTGACCTGTCCGTTTGATGATCCGTGTTACAGATGCCCTTGATTCCTAGCCTGGCTCCTTCTGGCCGACCGTTGGTTGGAGATGGAGACCTCCTTGATTTGAATGTACGTGTGGCTAGCCCCTCGGTTGTCACCTATCAGTATCAGCACAAATAGAATTTTGAATAGATGAGACGGACGTAACGTAGCGTAGGTACGTGTCACCATGGTCGTCCATATATATGTCTGCCGTCTACACGATCAAGAGACTGCTTCTGATGTCCATCCGTGTGGTACCTCCGAAGAAGGAGAGAGACACCGTACGAGCGCCCACGTGAGCTTCACGCGCGTGCATGTCCATGTCCGAACCAAAGCATGCATGCATGTCACCTCACGTATAGTAGGGTGGCGGTGCGGCGACGTTAATTCGGAGAATCACATGCATGGCAGCCGGTGATCCACGTATGGCGTCGACAGATTAGGAGGCGATGCTGTGCAATGCAGTGCAGTTTAGTGCAGTGCAATGCCAGTGGTAGTATCATTGTAAGAGTGCGCGCAGAGATTACCGTAGCTCACCCACGTGATCGGAAGCTAGCTGCTTGTCTTTAAACATTGACCGGACAAAGCCAAGGCAGCCACACAAATTAAGCTAGCTAGCTAAAGCAGATCTGAAAGGCTCGTCTCGTGCATGCTGTCAGAAAGAGATCAGATCCGAAACCTACGGGCCTAATAATACACTAAGTATGTAACCTTATACCTTACCATCACACTGTACGTACAAGCACAAACGTACATCCATCAAACTGTACCTACGTACGTACCTTGATTACTTATTTTGGTGCATGCAGTTGCTCGCTAGCTTGGTTGTTAATATGCTCATCTCTCAATCGGCCGTGTCCGTGCATGCAATATGCTGGAGTCTGCTAGCCAGCTAGCACGACAAAATAACGTACTATGCACAGATGTACGGATCAGTGGTACTCTATATGGTATTGAGATGTATTGCATCGCTTTTGGCAAGATATCGTGCTTAGCAGGTTCCTTGGGTGCACCATGTTGCACAACCTGAGCCACCACGGTGTTGTCACCCGCACGGAAGATGCCGACGGAGCGGTTAGAAGTGTTCTGTGCACTTTCATGAGACGTATTGGTTGTCTGCATAGGTACAAATAGTTTCGTTGACGATTGCGACGAAGGGGCTACCGCACCGGAGCTCCCTTTTTTGAGTTTTTTGTCGGCCTCTGCATCATCGGTATTATCATCACGCTCATGGCTCCTATCCGGATGGTGATCCTGGTGATCCCAAATGCGCGGAACAAATTCCGGAGCAGGTGAAAGTCATCTTTCTCCCGTTCAAAGGTAAAATAGTACCCATTTGACAAACGCATCTGCCGTCATGGATTCATCTTTAGACATGAAGATATCTATGTTGCTACCTGGATACGGATCAATCCTCTTTGACGCAGAGCAAGGAGATCAACATCTTGAGTCCACCCTATGATGGACCCCACAGCCCAAATACCTAGGAAGTGGCGCAGGGAGCGGGGAACACCACACACATGTACCCATACAGCCTGAAGTCCGGCGTAGCAGGGTGTATCCTTGGTTTTTCGTTCACTGAAAGACAACATCATTCCATGTGATTGGCCATGGAACTCAAATTGTGCCATATGGTGGAAATCCTCAAACGATGGAAAGGATACAAGGAAAGTGCGAGTGCCATGTGGTATCGCCTCCCACTTCCATCCGGGGAGACCAGGGATGAACTTTGCCACTTCTGCTTCCATAAAGCTCAAAGGGACCACTCCGTCGGAGATTTCTATCAAAGCAATCGACAACCCTGAAGGAATGAGATCCTCTCTATAATAGATACTAGATTCACGGGGATGTTTCAACGGACTTCACAGGATGAAGAATGTGGCCTAATTTAATTGGCCCCCATTGATTTTAAGTGGTGGGACCCATCCTACTTAACTAAATCATAGTCAGTAATCTTCAATTAGCCTGGAAAACCCCCGTAAAGTCTCCCTGTGTGTAGCATTACTGCAATAATAGTACGCACCATGGATGTACATACTTATTGCTAACTTAAAGTACATACCACCTTATGTAGTACTATCCCTCAGCCCTAGCCCCTTCCCTTTGCTGAGCTGTTTAGAAGCTGCTTTCCGTTCTACGGTTCCTAAGAGAAGAAATTAGTCCTTATGTTTCGTTGTCTCGAAAAAGGTGAAAACATATTGAAATTCTTGAATGGAAAGAACTTAAACCCTAGTTCCTTCGAATTGGCTCAAGAAGGGGCGACCATCCAAAATGATACTGGTCAGTGTGTTGAATTGTTGATACATAGCTGATTTATCATGCACCCTTCGCTCATATGGTCTTCATGTGTTTCTGTTCAATAAGGTGTCTGCACATATGAAAAGTGAAATCTTTTACTATTGGTATTGATAAACGCTACATCACTTCACCTAGCTTGCTATTACTATCCATTCGATGTTCACATGCACGCAACGATCGAGCGTCAGTGTTCCAGCTACTTATTACTATCCATCAGTCACTGTCTAGAAACATAGGTGATTTATCATGCACTCGTTCTCCACTCACTTTGCATGACCCAACACAACACAGTTTGACTGATGGCCGGCCGTCTCATCCACCCATATGGCCTTCACGCGTGTCTAGTTAGATGTCTCCACATAAAATGTGAAGTATTTTACTATTTGTGCTGATAACAGTATCACTAGTTTTATGGTACTGCCTCCGATCCAAAATTACATAGCTCATGCACATAATCTACTACCGGCACACCAACCAACCTGGTTGGACCAACCTGGTTGAACAAACCCCGTGCAGTTTTATTTTTTGATAAAGAAAAAAAAACCGTGCAGTTGTCGGAGTACTTGGTGTATTTGTAAGTTTTCATACCACTAAAGAAACTTTGATCATGGAGGCCGTAGGCTAGCAATGTGATATATGCATGTGTTCCAGAGCCGTAATTCAACTAGGGCAACTCTAACCCTTGGTCCAAATTTTAACACCTCAGACGTCCCGTTCAAACTTGCCTCCTCGAACTCCACAGCTAACCCTTCGCCCCCTAAAGTTTTTGATCGGGTAGAGCCGGACCCCACATGTAGTCTCTCCTCTTCTTCCTTCTTTCATCAAATTCCATTTCTTTCTCACATCCCAACAGCGACGCATCACACTCCTCCAATCCCCTCTCCACCAGCGACATCACTTGCCCTCCACCCCGCTGCCACAACCCAATCCCCTCACCACCAACATGAATTCAGGTGTTGTTTCACCGGTCTTGTTGCTCGCCTCACCTTCTTCCATCGATGCAGCAGGCACGACGCTCAACCTTGTGTCATCATCGAACAAATCACTCATGCCCATGCACCATGGATAGGCGCAGATTAGGGACTGCAACATGTTGCAGCAATGCCGCTGCCATTACTTCATGTGTGCAACGCCACAATTTTTTATCTGCCTCCCAGGCGTGGCCCTCGCTAGCGTCATCCATGTTGGCATGCTCCTGGGGCCTCTACACACTCTTCCTCCACTCCAACCGCTTCTTCAGCGCCGTCCAGGCCAATTTCTTTGCGATGTCTGAGTTCCACTCACTCTATCTCCAGGGGAGCCGCCTCTTCAGTTCCATCCTAGCCGAGGTCGCAAGGGAGGTGCGCGAGGCGAGGGGAGGTCGTCGTCGGTGCGACAGCTAGGTTGAGACGGTTGTCGGGAAGGTTGAATGTGTCCCTTGGGAGGTGTGCTACGTGTTGTTGGGTGTTTAAGAAGGCAAGAGAGGAAATATGGATAATTCACGTGATTGCTCAAATTTGTCGGGCTAGGGGAAGAGTTAAACACAAGTTTAACTCCTCGAAAGAAATATTTTGAAGGGTCATATGTTTTTAATTAGGAGAAAGGTTAGAGATGCTCTTACATGATTTAGTTAATCAAGGCCTTCCCTAGATGGAAATATTGACTGCCTAAGAGCGTCTCTGTACATGATATATGTGCGTAAGACATTCCTCGAAGACGATAGCTGGAAAAGAAAATTAGAATTACTCCCACATGGAAAAGTCTTACCCAGCCAGAAATCCTATTCATAAGAGCAAGTAAGATGGTGTAACCCGAAAGTGCTAATATGGTCCCGAGCACAGATGGACCCTATATCCACATCGCCCATTCACATCAAGATTCGAACCGCGTGTTGTACAGACCGTCGTATATCGATCGATAGCAACCCGTATTTCTAGTAACTGTGACGGGCACCGTTAAAAACGCTCCGCCCGCACAGATGTCCACTTGCCATATGGGCCACGGCTCAGTTCTAGACTGGTCTAACGCCGTGCGTTTCCTGACGCACAATTACTGCCATCAAACCACCCACCGACCATGCTTCCTCTACAAATCTCTTTAACTGAGTGTAGAATAGCTTATTCTACACCCCAGTAACAGTACATACAAAACATAGTAACACATTATGTAAAATATAGTAATTTTCGTAAAAATGAAGTAAATTACAAACTTAGGTAGTAAAAAATATATTTCCTAATTACTATATTTTATCGTTCTCTGCCGCCGGCGACATCCTACCTCTGATTCACTCCCCGATTGTGGTCGCAGGGTTATTACACATGCCATCACCTTCTAAAAGTGTTTTTCATTAAATCATTCTTCTGTTCTTCCTAGTCCACTATCTCTGTCTATCCACCTATCCTATGGCAATGGTGTATCCAGCTTGCAATCAATCCTTTCCTTCCACCCAACCCTCACACACTCTTTGAATTTCAAACAAGTAATTGTGCACTCTATTTCATTTCAGAAATGTTCCTGTCAACATCACGAACTGCTTGCCAAACATCAACACTACAATATACAAGGTGAATGTCAGTCTAAAAGCATAGAAATCTTGACTAATTCCTGAGAGGCTACAACAGGGTGAATATCTGCACCCACAAACTGCCGTATTTCTGTAGTTAACTCTCCAAACAAGGATGCTCTGTTCACACCAATGCCACGAGCACCAATATAGCAACCATCTTCAGCCTAGGCACTTCCCCAACAAATCTTTCCGCAGCTTTGTACAATGGAACCAACAGGTGAGCATCGTAGGCTGAGTACTTCAGTTTTTAGTTTTAGTGAAATCATACTGAAACAACTGAATATGATATTCATCAGCAAACAAAGATAAAACACAATAAGTATTAAATATCATCTGCGATCACAGGAACAATATTTGCAACTGACAATGGATTAATGACTTAGGTAATGCCATGCTTACATGCATATCATCAATTTGCATTGCAACTTTTTATCTAAAGGTAAGATCTAGCTACGTCGGTAGAAGAGGCAGTGCAGAGGAGAATGTGTTCTTTGCTTTTTTGTTGAACCAAGCAATTCAAACCCCTCGAGGACAGCGCCATGATCAGAAGAACCAAGGCTAGACCAAAACTGATGTGATGAGGTTGTTTGCATATCCAACATATGCAAGTTGCAGAGCGAGTATGCAAGATTTTGTACAATTGGCTTGTTTGTTGCAGTATAACAGGCCCATCCTCAACAGTTTCAAGAATGTTGCAGCTATTAAACACCCGGTTAAAGTATGAAGTTCTCTTTTACCTGCACTATTATATATCTACAATATTAAGTAAACAATTCTTAAACCGAAAGATGTGAAGTAAAAAAGGAAAGCTGGACTGAAATTGCATCTTCAGTTTAAATTGGGGTGATCCCCCTAGAAACTACTGTCCACTATCATCACTTGCTTCCTCCAGAGCATCTGGAAAGGGCGCGACAGGAAGGTGTTTGATGACCGGAAGCGTCTGATGTTGGTCTTTGTGCTTATCATGCAAAGGATGCTCAAATGCTGGACTTCAACAACAGAATATAAAATTGTATTATGCCATCTAATTTAGGCGTTTCTCCCTTTACCCCAAATATTAAACTTCACTGAACCTTTCAAATTCCTTAACTGAATGTTCCTCTAAAAAAGTTGAATGGGCGTGACTGTAGGCACAGTAGTATGACCAGAACTATGGACGGTGAAACTACAGGTTGCTGGCGATGAGACCAGTACTTGCCATATAAATAATCTTACAGACTGTAAAAAAAATTACATAGTGATACATATAGACAGTACCTCTTTAGTCTACGACAGAGCCTGCGCAACTTCATATTAGTACTTGCTAAGACGTACTCCCTCTGTAAACTAATATAAGAGCGTTTAGATAACTAAAGTAGTGATCTAAACGTTCTTATATTAGTTTACGGAGGGAGTAGTATGTATCGTTCCAGTGCTCTTTGCCAAATGATATGTTATTGGGCTCTGCCGCGTCATGTGCATACAAAGGTGCCTGAAACCCCAAACTGATTAGCTCCCAAATAATTACTAACCAAACAGGAACATGATGAAGGATTCCAATAGCTTAATTAATGTACAAGTAAGCATTGATAGCAACATTTCAGCATGAGAAATTGAGGATTAAAAAGAGGAATCACAATATGTGGTATCACTTACCTTAGGCTGAAGGCAAATCAATGACTGAACTTGGTTAAGAAGAATGGAGCCACCGATTATTCCAAATCCTTTCTCCTAGGAGTACATGTCGCAGAAATCGTACGCCTCTCCGAGCGAGTCAAAACTGATACCCGGTTTCAGGACAATGACATTGCCCGAGGGGTTCTCAGCAAAAGCCCTCGCTGCTTTCTTGAAAGCACTCACGCAAGACGGGCAAGGGGCCCTGCTGGGTGCCACCAGCTCTATCATGAGGCTGAAAATGTAACTCCTCCAAAAAGAGTTCAGACAATTGTTCTGTAAACCAAAAATCACCAGAAGTATGACTCATACCACGCAACATTATTTTCACAGCTGGGAGGTAACACACTATCATCCACGTTATTATCATAATTCTTAACTACTTCCCCATTCGATCAGATTTTCCTAAAATGTTGCAAAAGCAGTAAGAACTGTACTAAAATGATTCATAACATGCAGAATTATTTCACAGACGGCAGGTAAGTGCACACTATCATACATGTTATTGTCAAACTTCTGAATGCTTGCACATCGGTCACGCTTTACTACCATGGCGCAAAAACTAGTAAGAACATTACTATTTTTGAATTTCTACCAACCAATAGCCCATACATATCTCAGCAGCACCTTTGCCATGCCAAATGGATTGACTGCACAATTTGTCATACTGGTACTTGCATCCGTATGATAAACATTGTTTACTAAGTATCCCAAAATTAATAAATAAACAAGCAACACGAGCAAGACCGCACACACAACGCGAGATTTGTTCCCTGCGAAATCAGAACGAACCTCTTAGACCATCCTGGCGCTTGAGGGTTCATTTCCCCTGTCAAGATTTCTGATTGTCTCTATGCTCTGCAATGTACCACCCGTTGTCCTCTACTCGGAAAAGTTTAATCAGAGCAGGGCACTCGCACCGGCAAGACCTTGTGTTCTCGACCCCAGCTTTACCCTGCAGAAATGTTCACACTTTAATCATTACCAACACTGGAAGTACACCCGAACATAACTGAATTACCGATCACAAAGCAGCAACAGCAAAATTAATAACAAACCGAGCACGCACAAACTATCTCCTGCATGCACTCTGTCCTTTCAGCATTTAGCCATCTCTTGCCATACCGGATGCCAAAAACCTTCTCCCACAAATACAAGTTGTAGAAGTCATACGCCTCGGCCAGAGTCGAAAGTAGTGCCAAGAACCGGTGTGATCACATTTTCAGATGGGTTCTTCGCGAAACACCTGACTGCCTTCTCAAACACACTCACACAAAGTGGGCACGGTGTTCTGCTGGGGGCGGCAGCACCAATCCCTAGCCTGCAAACACAGGCAACACAAACCATGAAATTTCTAACTGCATAAAGCAATCAACATGCAAAACAGAGGCACATATAGCATGATTTTTTTCTAATCGCAGGGAGCAATCAGCCTACCAACACAGGCACATATACTATGAATTTTCAAAATGCAGACACCAAACAGACTGTAAACACCAGTACATAATTTAGTAATTTCCGTAATGCAGAGAGCAACCAGCCTGAAAACACAGACCTAAACCCTAAACCCTAAATCCTAAACCCTAAACCCTTTCAAAATGCAGACACCAAACAGACTGCAAACACCAGTACATAATTTAGTAATTTCCGTAATGCAGAGAGCAACCAGCCTGAAAAGACAGGCTCTCATATAGTATGAATTGTCTAAATTCAGGGAGCAAACAGTCTGCAACCACCAGTAAATAAATCAGAATTTTTTCACTACAGAGAGTAATCAGTCTGCATTTGTACTTTCAGAGACTATAGACGCCTGAATTTTGTGAATGAATAGAAAAAATCAGCGTGCAAACACAGGCAGACACAGCAGGAAATTTATTAATGCTGACAGCAATCAGCACTTGCTCCAACTGCATGATTTATTCAGTCATTTCTACTTTGATTTCCTAATAAGTCACAGAATATCTGGTGTAAGGCAAGGTTACTACTTCACCAACCTTTTGTTCCACACCGGTGCTTGGGGATTCATCTTCCCCGCGGACAGCTTCGACGTTGGCGGCGAGCTCTCCCTTCTGTTCGCAGCCGCCTCCTTCGCCAAGAAGATTTGTGCTTCGCCGCTGTCCACCGTCTACTGCTGCGCCACCTCCCGCTCCGCCTTCGGTGCCACTTCCAGATCTGCCACGGCAGATACATTGACAGCCATAGGAGCCGGCACCAAGCTATCCCCTACCTCCTCAAGCAGACTGGATCTGAATCTTGCAACAAATCCATCCTCTGGATCAGCTAACGGGAGGGCTAAAAAATGGAGGCAGCATCGCCGGAAAAATCTAAGATCCACGTACCTGCTGATTGGCTGATCCATGGCGGCTCGCCGGCGGCGCTAGTTGCCTCTGTCCCGGAGTCTCCAGCTTCCAAACGACCGACGCCGTAGCGGAAAGCGAATTTCCTGGTCCACGGATCAGACGGGAACGCGGATTCTAATCCACGTCTCACCACGCAAGACACCGACGGCCGTCCACTATGCCCGGCAGTGAAGACCCACCACCCAACGGTGCCGCGTAAGTATTTTGCTACAGTACTCGATTTTCTGACCGACCGCCTGCGCGCGTATAGAACTATGGCACAGATCCTCGAGCGCTAGCCGACGACCTAGATAACGAGCTCATCTGAGCTCGCGCTCAATTACTCCACGTTCTACTGTAACCAGGCTACAAGAGTTAAAATATCGTATCCGTGCTTAGTCGGAGGAGGAGGGGGAGGGATAGAAGGTACGCGGGCTATAGATTAAGAGCCAGCTATAGTACGCGCTCCAAGGCAATTTGTTAGGTTATAAAGTGAGTCACTCATTACTAAAGTAGTACATATGTATAACTTACTATTGTTCGTGCCAGCTATTACGTTGGCTATAAGTGGCATGACAACTTCTTATAGTTGATTATTGACTGTACTATTAACGTTGCTCTAAGAGCATGGTTAATAGTATATAATCAAACCGGCTATAAGAAGTTGCCACGTACCAATAGTCAACATGTATAATAGCTAGTTGTTGAAATACTACTTTATTAATACTTGGTCCACCTTACACTCTCACAATGTTCCTTGGAGCCCATGCTAAAGCTGTCTGTTTATCTACAAGCCACTTCCTTTTTCTCTTATCCAACTCAGTATTAATATAATATTTTAATTCTTACAGCGTACCGACAGTAAATTGTTCGACTTGCTCTAACTAGTAGTAGCTGATTTATCATGCACTCGCTATGCACTCTCTTTGCATGTAAATCCAAACCAACACAACACACATTGACTGAATGACTGATAGCCTGCCGTCTCTTTGCCCTTAGGGCCTTCACTTTTGTGTCTAAATAGGTGCCTGTAAGTGTTGAAAAAAAGGGTGCCTGCAAGACGGTGGTCGAAAATGACAGGTAAAGGAAGACCCGCGTGTACTATCCCACAAGAACTAGTGCCAGGTAGAAATATGAGTAACAATTTCACGAGCTAATGCCAAGAACTATTTCCTTGACAATATATATCATGAACTAATTATGCTGACAGCTAAAAAGCAAGGAAGGTTTGTTTTTTCTATTACTTAACAGCTTCACAAGCTAGTCTCACACGAAATAATACTTTCCATATTGTTACATTTTTTTTGCAAAAAAAACTCGAATCTAAGGCGTCCAAGCAACAAAACGTTCTGATTTGGAGGCTCTGTCTTGAGAATGAAGGTGAAACAATCAGCGACTCCGCGTTACAGGCTTACGCGCAACTGTTCGAGCGACCACTGACTAACACTCACATTACGGCGATCCTAGCTCTTTTTGGTTGGCAGCCGTCGGTCTTGCCGGTGTTCGAAGGGGAGCCCTTGGTGGCTGACTCGCACTAGGGTGCGGTGCTGGTGGTTCGGTGGGTTAGCACCATGAATTGTACGCCTTTCAAAACACTGGTGTGGAACGTGCGGGGGCTCAATAGCCCGGCACGTAGGAATGTGGTAGCTCAGGTGGTGGCCGCGGCAAACTCGAGTATGGTGTGCCTGCAAGAAACTAAAATGAAGGTTGTAACACTTGATGTAGTTCGTCATTGCCTCGGGTATAAATTTGGAAACTTCTTTTACTTGCCGGCGAGTGGTGCACGTGGTGGAATCCTGTTAGCGTGGGATGAATCGGTAGTACGCGTGTCTAACCCGCACTACACGGGATACACCCTTACGGCCCTGATTATGCCGGTGGAGGGCCCGCAGTGGTGGTTTACGGGTGTATACGGGCCGCGGCTCGACCAGGAGAAGCTGCTTTTCCTGCGAGAGTTGGAAGAGATCCGAGAGCTTCATGCTGGACCGTGGATGGTTGCGGGTGATTTTAACCTGTTAGTAAACCCTGAGGACAAGAGCAACGAGAGGATCAACTGCAGAATGATGGCCAAATTTCGCTCTAAGCTGAACTCGCTTGAGTTGAAGGAGGTCTATTTGAATGGACGTCGATACACTTGGTCTAATGAGAGGGTAAACGTAACACTCGAGAAGGTGGACCATGTTTTCTGTACTACGTCGTGGGAAGAGCTACACCCGACTTGTTGCCTTAGTGCAGTGGTCTCGGCTATCTCGGACCACTGCCCACTACTGCTGGACTTGAACACGAACCTGTGCATGGGATCACGCTTTAAGTTTGAGGCTTTCTGGACGAAAGCCGAAGGTTTTATGGATATCGTAGCGGAGGCCTGGGCCTCGGTTCCTCGTGAGGATAATCCTTTCAAGACTTTGGATATGAGGTTGAGAGCCACGGCAAAAAGCTTAAAGCGATGGAGTGATCGGTGGATCGGTAACGTGAAGCTTCAAATTGCGATCGCGCTGGAAGTGATCCAGCGGCTGGACAAGGCTATGGACACGAGAGCTTTGTCTGAGCAGGAGCGGGAGCTACGGAGATTACTTAAACAGAAGTTGTTGGGGTTATGCTCGCTTGAACGGACCATCGCGAGGCAGCGATCTAGGATCCTTTTCCTACGGGAAGGAGAGGGTAGCACGCGACTGTTCCACCAGTCAGCGTGTCACCAACAGAGGCGGAACATGATCACCTCATTGTCTGATGGAGTTTCAGCGGCCACAAGCCAAGATGAGATTGCAAGCATGGTAGATGGTTACTACAAGAATCTGTTTGGGACAGCTCAACAACGATTGACCTCCATCAACCTAGAAACGCTTCAGCTCCCTTGCTTGGACATGCCGGGCCTTGACATTGCCTTCACAGAGGAGGAGGTGCGGAGGGTTGTTAATGCAATGCCTATGGACAAGGCACCCGGCCCGGATGGATTCACGGGTCGTTTTTATGCTTCATGCTGGGAGATTATTAAAGAGGACATCATGGCCGTGCTTGCCTCTTTCTTTCGTGGAGATATGAGAGGGTTGCATGCTATCAATAAGGCAATCGTTTCCCTACTGCCAAAGGTGGATGGGGCGATTGACGTAAAAGATTTCAGGCCGGTGAGCCTAGTTCATGGTGTGATCAAGATCATTGACAAGCTGCTCGCGGTTAGATTAGCCTTGGAGCTGCCAGGGCTGGTTGGCAAACATCAGACTGCTTTTGTCAGGGGCCGTTCCATACACGACAACTTCATGTTAGTGCAAAGTACAGCAAGGAGTCTGCACGCGCTTAAACAGCCAACCATCATGCTCAAGCTGGATATCTCAAAGGCGTTTGATTCGATTCAGTGGCCATTTTTGGTGGAAGTGATGAGGTGCATGGGTTTTAGCACTAAGTGGATCGACTGGATCTGCGGATTACTTGCAACATCGTCAACGAGGATCATGGTTAATGGTGTG
This sequence comes from Triticum aestivum, assembly GCF_018294505.1. Taxonomy (NCBI): domain Eukaryota; kingdom Viridiplantae; phylum Streptophyta; class Magnoliopsida; order Poales; family Poaceae; genus Triticum; species Triticum aestivum. Next base: position 508,107,914 of record NC_057805.1, on the reverse strand, counting down.
CCGGGAGAGCCTATTTACAACTGCCAGGGCCTGCAGCAGGGAGACCCCGTTTCTCCGATGTTATTCATCCTCACAATGGAGCCACTGCAGAGGATGTTTGGCGTTGCTCTCGAGCGAGGTTTCCTATCCCCACTCGCTTCGAGAGGTTTAACCGAGAGAGTTTCTATGTTCGCGGATGATGTCATGATCTTCCTCAAACCGGATGTGGAGGATCTCACTACTTGTGCAGCCCTGCTGCGTCTCTTTGGTGAAGCGTCTGGTCTCAGAGTCAACCTGCAGAAGAGTGCTGCTCTGCCAATACGGTGCAATTCGGAGATCATGGAGAGGGTTGTGCAGGTGCTTGGCTGCCCGCAAGGTTCTTATCCGTGCAGATACTTGGGGCTCCCTCTCACCCTGCGAAAGCAAATGGCAGCTCAGCTGATGGGTATGGTGGATCAGCTGGCTCCATGCCTACCTAGGTGGATGGTCGTCAACATGCCGAAGAGTGGAAGAATGACACTTGTCCAGTCTGTGCTCTGTGCAATCCTTATACATATGAATGGCACTAGACATCCCACACAAGGTCATAAAGGCCATGAACAAGATTTGTCGTGGGTTCTTGTGGTGTGCCAAGGATCAGGCGTCCGGTGGCCAGTGTAGAGTGGCTTGGGAGAAATTGTGCTCGCCGAGGTGGGCAGGGGGACTTGGCATTCCCAACCTAAAGTGGCTGAATACGGCCATGCAGGCACGGTGGCCCTGGCTGAAAAGAGTGGATCCATCAAGGCCGTGGGCGGAGTTTGATATTTCAGTCCCTCGAAAATCTATGCAAATCTTCCAAGCTGCCACCCACGCGACGGTGGGCAATGGAGAGAACACGCTATTTTGGAAGGACGGATGGGTGGATGGATTCATAGTGGAGGAACTGGCGCCAGCACTCTATAGTATGGTGCGACAAAGGATACGAAGCAGCCGTACAGTTAGCCAAGGTTTGATGAACGGAACTTGGGCATTGGACATAGGACCAGAGGTGACGAATCAGATGCTTCAGGACTACCTAAGTTTGTGGGATCGAATGGAGAGAGTCCAGTTGCACCAGGACTCGGTGGATTCAGTGAGGTGGGCGTGGGAGCCAAGCAGCTCCTTCTCCACGATATCGGCATACCATGCTAAATTTTTTGCTCGGGAGAAAGATCCAACGCAGTTCACATGGAAGTCTAAGGCCCCTTTGAGGTGTAGATTCTTTACTTGGCTCGCAATGCAGAATAGATGTTGGACATCGGATAGATTAGCGAGCCGTGGATTAGAGCACGAGGAAGCATGCCCGTTTTGTGACCAAGTTGAGGAGAGTATGAACCACCTAATGCTCCGGTGTGTCTTCGCCAGAGAGGTATGGACACGGGTGTGCACGGCTTGGGGAAAGCCACAATGGACACCGACAGCAACATCAAGCCTTGCAGAGTGGTGCGTGATCACATCAGATAGCGCGGTCGAAAAGAAGGACACGCGGGCACTGATCGTCCTTGTGCTTTGGGAGCTATGGAAGCATCGAAATGGCATAGTGTTCGAGGGGGATGCCCTGTCGATCGTGTTTGTAATGCATAGGGTAGCTGTAGAGTGCGCAGCGTGGAAGGCAGCAGGGTTGCTTAAAATAGATATAGATCGCTTACTAGCGGCCTTGGAGGTGGGTCATGTCCTGAGGAATTAGTTTGTAAGTGTTAGAATGGGTGGAGTTGGGCTTATGTAATTATGTAATCACCAATGTGGAGGGGCTCTTTCCCCCTTTCTTCTTGAATATATAGTACGCACACTCGTGCGTATTTGAGAAAAAGAAGTACAAAGTACCCCAATCATAACAGGAATTACATCGAGGTCACTGAACCACAAACGCGCCCGCGACAAATATAAATATGACAGTCATTAGATACATATTACTCTTTTCTCAGTAGATCACCATACAAGTATATGCCGCCAGATCAAGAGGGGCGTGCGACATAAATAATTTAGGTGCCTCTTACAATTTCTGTATGCATAGTCAACTATCGTGACAACTATCTAGCCTGTGTGTATTTTCAGCCGAAAAATACCTGGAAATGATTTATTTTAGAAGTGCTAAGAAAATCAAATACCTTTAAATCGATAAATGTACATATTATGAAGTATTTTATTAAATAATCTGTTTTTTGGGGATTAATAAATAATCCGGTAATTTGTAGCTTACACAAAAAAAGTCGTCTGTGGTGACTCCGTCAATCTCAAGATGTTGCGCCGACTCAGTATCTCAGAGGTGCTCATAAGGCTAGGATGTGTATGCATGCGTTCATAGGGATGACTGTGTGTATGTGTATGTGGGTATCTATGTTGTACCGTTTAAAAAAAATGTATGTGCAAACATACTTTACAAATTTTCTGAGCATTAATTTTTTTAAGTAAACAAGTTCCATGTGGCCCAAGATATATTTGCACCTTTTGTGGCCAGTTGTCCTTTTGCCTGAAAAACTTGATGTTCAACATGTGGTGGTGCCTGTGAAAGGCACTTCCAATGCATTGACTTTAACGCGCTATACTTTAGTTTTTTTTTACGTTTTTGTTGTCCATACAAAATATCGTCCATTTTATGTAAATTATGTTCAAATTTAACAGAATTCCGTCGTGTTTGCATGACAATTATCCACTAATTGAGATATTTTGGATATGCTCTAAGTGATGTTGCATTCAGTTTATTTAGCGAACATCCTTGCATCTCAACATGTGGCCTCATTTTGGAGAGAAAAAAGAGGATAACAGAAACAGGCATTGCAATCAATTGCACATTGGAGAGAGAACGAGCTAAGAGCAGTATTTCCACTAACATACAACTCTCCCTCCCCCCCCCCCCCCCCCCCCCCCCCTCTCTATTATTTAAGGGTACCGCTAATGGATGGCTTTTGACACGGTTTTAATGCTGAGTGAATTACCAATCCCATCAATCTCGCCAACACCAAAGGGGAGGATGTTGATGATCGGACCAGTGGAGTTGGAGAAGGACTTGCAACGTCCACCCATGTGGCGAGGTTGAGGGGGAGAAATGGGAGAACTAAAAGGGGTGGCGACCAAGATGACGAACAAGTTGGACAATATGATGACGAAGGAGGAGGAGACATGTGCCAAGCGCAACGAGCTCAAGGAGAAAAAAGAAGGCGGAGAGGTTCAACGTGAATGGAATTACAAAAGAGGAAGATGAAGCTCGAGGAGCGGTAGCTTGCGGCAAAGAGAACGTGTGAGGATCAAAATTTCTTTTACCTGAAGGCCGATGATTTGGACCCCCAATGTGGCGTCATCTTGGCACGTATCCAGAAAAGAAGGGGCAGAAAGATTGATTCGTTCGGGCATCCGATCCTTTTGTTATTTGAGATGGATGTGGATTCTTAAACTTGTTGCATTTGGGACATCTGGTGCTTTTGGTTGCATTTGTTTGCAAGTACTAAATGTATCATCGGAAATTTGACTTTCTGAAAAGAAAGAGGGGACGGAACATATAGTGCATGTTTTGAGCGATAGCGTTGGATCACCGTCGTGACATTTTGATGTGTCTCTTTGACGATCCGCGTTAGAGATGCCCTTGATTCCTAGCCTAGCCTGGCTCCCTCTGGCTAGCCGTTGGTTGGAGATGGAGACCTCCTTGACCTGAATGTAAGTGTGGCTAGCCCATGAGTTGTCACCTATCATCAGTATCAACAACACAAATAGAATTTTGAATACATGAGACGGACGTAACGCAACGTAGGTACGTGTCAGCATGGTCGTCCATATATATGTGTGCCGTCTGCAAGATCAGGAGACTGCTTCTGATGTCCATCCGTGTGGTACCTCCGAAGAACGAGAGAAACATCGTACGAGCGCCCACGTGAGCTTCACGCGCATGCAAGTCCATGTCCGAACCAAAGCATGCTTGCATGTCACCTCACGTATACTGTAGTTGGGTAGCGGTGCGGCCACGTTAATTCGGAGAGTCACATGCATGGCAGCCGGTGATCCACGTACGAGTCGACAGATTAGGAGGCGATGAAAGTAGTACGTACGGACAGTGGCGAACCTAGAAATAAAATGAAGGGTATGCATATTTAAAAAATATTAAATTATATTTCAATTAGCTTGCATGAGCCTTAAAAATAAGCTTTTTTTACATGATGAAAATATGTTTTCAAAAATCTGGACGTGCCATGGCACACCCCCTGGGTACGCCCCCTGCGTACGGAAGGCGATGGGCTTGTTTGGATCTTACAGTGCAGTGTAATGCCAGTGGCAGTGTCATTGTAAGAGTGCGTGCAGATTAGCGTAGCTCACCCACGTGATCGGATGCTAGCTGCTTGTCCTTACCATTGACCGCACAAAGCCAAGGCAGCCACACAAATTAAGCTAGCTGGCTAGGGCAGCAAGCAAGCTGCTAACCTGAAAGGCTCGTTGTACCCTTTTTTTTAGAACGAAGACGCTAGAAGCGTCCGGCTTTAAATTAATAAAGCCCACAACTTAGGCAGCGTAACAAATATAGTCTTAGGACATCGAACACGAGCACGGAGGCTCAGGCCACGCCGACGCGGAGACACGAGAGTTTTAAAACGGGCCAGAAGAAGCACGCAGCGATGCAAATACAAGGCCCGAAGCCAGAGCACACTAGTAGAAAAGAGAGCTTTGGTTCAGGCCGGGTCAGCCCATTAGTCCCGGTTGAGTCCAGAACCGGGATCCATGGGGGCACTGGTCCCGGTTCGTGAGGCCAGGGGCCTGCCGGGCCTCGTGGGGGCATTGGTCCCGGTTCGTCTGGCCCCTTTGGTCCCGGTTGGTGGGACGAATCGGGACCAACGGGACTCGCTTCTGGCCGACCACCATTGGTCCCGGTTGGTGGCTTGAACCGGGACCACAGGCCGCCCTTTAGTCCCGGTTCATGCCATGAACCGGGACCAATGTGGTGCCTATATATACCCCTCGCCCGCGAGCAGAGCACTCCAGTGCTCTGTTTTTCTCTGGCCGGCGAGGGGAGGGCTTTGTGGTGCTCTAGGTCACCTCCTATGCACATGAGGTGTTCGATGAAATGTCCGAGCCACACTAGTTAAGCTTTCTCCTCTCGAAGCTCGACCTCAAAGCTCCATTTTCCTCGAGATTTGTCTAGGTTTAGCGGCCCGTCACGTCCCATTCCCGTCTTCACCGCCGTCGATCGGCCGCGTCGATCTCGTCGCCGACACCACCGTGGTGAGCCTCTTGTTCTTATCTTCTTTCTGAAAGAAAAAATTTCTTACTTTAGATGTATGGTTTAATTAATTAGATGCTCTAGAGAGCTATATGTTGTTAGATGAGAACTATGTATGTACTTTGGTTTTAATGTGATGATGAACTTCTATTAATTTGGTCACTTAATTATCTATTCATGATGTTCTGTAATGGTTTTTGACACAATTATATATAATGCACGCAGATGAACCGGCAGTGGATGTACGGTGACAGACACACATCCGAGTACATTAAGGGCGTGCATGATTTTCTCGAAGTGGCTGAGGCAAACAAGCAGAATGGTTTTATGTGTTGTCCATGCCCTAAATGTGGGAATACGAAGTCTTACTCTGACCGGAAAATCTTTCACACCCACCTGCTTTACAAGGGTTTCATGCCACACTATAATGTTTGGACGAGGCACGGAGAAATAGGGGTTATGATGGAAGACGGCGAAGAAGAAGAGGACGATGACAACTATGTGCCCCCTGAATACGGTGATGCTACAACGGGGGAAGCTGCTGAAGATCAAGAGGAACCAGACGATGTGCCCAATGATGCTGCAACGGGGGAAGCTGCTGGAGATCAAGAGGAACCAGACGATGTGCCCGATGATGATGATCTCCGTCGGGTCATTGTCGATGCAAGGACGCAATGCGAAAGTCAAAAGGAAAAGCTGAAGTTTGATCGCATGTTAGAGGATGACAAAAAAGGGTTGTACCCCAATTGCGAAGATGGCAACACAAAGCTCGGTACCGTACTGGAATTGCTGCAATGGAAGGCAGAGAATGTTGTGCCTGACAAAGGATTTGAGAAGCTACTGAAAATATTGAAAAAGAAGTTTCCAAAGGATAACGAATTGCCCGACAGTACATACGCAGCAAAGAAGGTCGTATGCCCTCTAGGATTGGAGGTGCAGAAGATACATGCATGCCCTAATGACTGCATCCTCTACCGCGGTGCGTACAAGGATCTGAACGCATGCCCGGTATGCGGTGCATTGCGGTATAAGATCAGATGAGATGACCCTGGTGATGTTGACGGCGAGCCCCCCAGGAAGAGGGTTCCTGCAAAGGTGATGTGGTATGCTCCTATAATACCACGGTTGAAACGTCTGTTCAGAAACGAAGAGCATGCCAAGTTGATGCGATGGCACAGTGAGGACCGTAAGAAAGACGGGAAGTTGAGAGCACCCGCTGACGGGTCGCAGTGGAGAAAAATCGAGAGAAAGTACTGGGCTGAGTTTGTAGGTGACCCAAGAAACGTATGGTTCGGTTTAAGCGCGGATGGCATTAATCCTTTCGGGGAGCAGAGCAGCAATCACATCACCTGGTCCGTGACTCTATGTATGTATAACCTTCCTCCTTGGATGTGCATGAAGCGGAAGTTCATTATGATGCCAGTTCTCATCCAAGGCCCTAAGCAACCCGGCAACGACATTGATGTGTACCTAAGGCCATTAGTTGAAGAACTTTTACAGCTGTGGAATGGAAACGGTGTACGTACGTGGGATGAGCACAAACAGGAGGAATTTAACCTACACGCGTTGCTGTTTGTAACCATCAACGATTGGCCCGCTCTCAGTAACCTTTCAGGACAGACAAACAAGGGATACCACGCATGCACGCACTATTTAGATGACACTGAAAGTATATACCTGGACAAATGCAGGAAGAATCTGTACCTGGGCCATCGTCGATTTCTTCCGACCAACCATCAATGTCGAAAGAAAGGCAAGCATTTCAAAGGCGAGGCAGATCACCGGAAAAAGCCCGCCATGCGTACCGGTGATCACGTACTTGCTATGATCAATGATTTACACGTAATCTTTGGAAAGGGTCCCAGCGGACTAGCTGTTCCGAATGACGCTGAGGGACACGCACCCATGTGGAAGATGAAATCTATATTTTGGGACCTACCCTACTGGAAAGACCTAGAGGTCCGCTCTTCAATCGACGTGATGCACGTGATGAAGAACCTTTGCGTGAACCTGCTAGGCTTCTTGGGCATGTATAGAAAGACAAAAGATACACCTGAGGCACGGGAGGACCTGCAACGTTTGCACGAAAAAGACGGCATGCCTCCGAAGCAGTATGAAGGTCCTGCCAGCTACGCTCTTACGAAAGAAGAGAAAGAAATCTTCTTTGAATGCCTGCTCAGTATGAAGGTTCCGACTGGCTTCTCGTCGAATATAAAGGGAATAATAAATATGCCAGAGAAAAAGTTCCAGAACCTAAAGTCTCATGACTGCCACGTGATTATGACGCAACTGCTTCCGGTTGCATTGAGGGGGCTTCTACCGGAAAACGTCCGATTAGCCATTGTGAAGCTATGTGCATTCCTCAATGCAATCTCTCAGAAGGTGATCGATCCAGAAATCATACCAAGGCTAAGGACTGATGTGGCGCAATGTCTTGTCAGTTTCGAGCTGGTGTTCCCACCATCCTTCTTCAATATCATGACGCACGTCCTAGTTCATCTAGTCGACGAGATTGTCATTCTGGGGCCCGTATTTCTACACAATATGTTCCCCTTTGAGAGGTTCATGGGAGTCCTAAAGAAATATGTCTGTAACCGCGCTAGGCCAGAAGGAAGCATCTCCATGGGCCATCAAACAGAGGATGTCATTGGGTTTTGTGTTGACTTCATTCCTGGCCTTAAGAAGATAGGTCTCCCTAAATCGCGGTATGAGGGGAGACTGACTGGAAAAGGCACGCTTGGAGGGGACTCAATAATATGGAGGGGCGGATATTCTTGGTCTCAAGTACACTACACAGTTCTACAGAACTCTACCTTGGTGACCCCGTATGTCGATGAACACAAGAACAGTCTGCGCTCCAAACACCCGGAGCAGTGCGATGACTGGATTACATGTGAACACATCAGGACTTTCAGCAGTTGGTTGGAACACGTCTCAGAGGTGACAACACTGTTTGTGATGAGTTGTACTCGTTGTCCAGGGGACCATCTTTGACTGTATTGACTTACAAAGGATACGAGATAAATGGGAATACATTTTACACGATCACCCAAGATCAAAAGAGCACCAACCAAAACAGCGGTGTCCGCTTTGATGCAGTAACCGAGAGGGGAAAGGACACATATTATGGTTACATAGTGGACATATGTGAACTTGACTACCGACATGATTTTAAGGTCCCTTTGTTTAAGTGCAAATGGGTCAATCTGTCAGGAGGCGGGGTACAGGTAGACTCACAGTACGGAATGACAACAGTGGATCTGAAAAATCTTGGGTACAGTGACGAACCGTTCGTCCTAGCCAATGATGTGACACAGGTTATCTATGTGAAGGACATGTCTACCGAACCGAGAAAAAGAAAAGATAAGGAAGCGAATACATCATACGATGAGCCAAAGCGCCACATAGTTCTTTCAGGAAAAAGGGACATCGTGGGAGTGGAGGGCAAGACAGACATGTCTGAAGATTATGAAAAGTTTCATGAAATTCCTCCCTTCAAAGTCAAGGCTGACCCAAGCATCCTGATAAACGATGAAGATTATCCATGGTTACGGCGCAATAAGCAAATGACACAAGCGAAGAAAAAGTGAAGACTTTCTCCCGCAACTATTATGATGATACCATGCCAACTTTGTAACAGACGAGTATGATACTATTGTCCGTTTTGTACACGAAGTGCATCCAGTTTTTGCCGTAACCCTCTCAACTTTCTTGCACATGCTATGTGGATGAAATGATGATACCATGCCAACTTTCAACCTTTTCAGAGTTCATTTGAAATGCTTTTCAATTTCAGGGTCTTATAGCTCCAAATAATCAATAAATGCATGAAAAATAACAAATGAAGTCAGAAAGGGCAGAAAGAACCGGTACTAAAGGAATCAACTAAAAAGCTTTTATAAACCTCTAGTATTATTGAAACTAAAATTATATAGAATTTATACAACTAAAATTATCAAAGTATTTTCTGTTCAAAACATTAAAAGCAAAAAGAATTTTCATAAAATAAATACAAAAAGCAAAAAAGAAAATAAAATAAATAAGTATAAACAAAATAAACTTTTATAAATAAGTAGAAACAAAATGATATAAATAAGTAGAAACAAAATAAAATAAATAAAATAAACTTTTATAAAATAAATAAGTAGAAACAAAATAAAATAAACTATAATAAAACAAAATAAATAAACCTTAATAAAATAAATAAAATAGCAACAGTAAGTATTTTGTTGTAAGTAGAAACAAAATAAAAAAATAAAGCAACAAAGAAAACAAAAAAACTAGAAAAAAATAAAAATTGCCACCTCCTGGGCCACCACGGCCTGAATACGACTAGAAACCAAGCTAGTTGGGCCAGGATTCAGGCCCGCGGAAGGCCCAGCAGGCCCACAGGCAATGCAGTGTCAAATTAGGCCCATAGGCCTGTAGTTTAGAGGAGTTCGAGAGAGAGGAGGCAGCAGTGCTTATAAACAGGTAGTCGACGCTCTCAACTAGCGAGGTGGGACTAAACTCCCCCCACCACGCCGTTGTGCAAGGCCATTGGTCCCGGTTGGTGGCACGAACCGGGACCAATGCCACCCTTTGGTCCCGGTTCGTGGCAACAACCGGGACCAATGCCCCCCCTTTAGTCCCGGTTGGTGCAACCAATCGGGACCAAAGGCCGCCGCTTCCCGCCCTTTGGGCTGCTGAAAACAGGCCTTTGGTCCCGGTTGGTGGCACCAACCAAGACTAAAGGGTGTCTTTGGTCCCGGTTGCTGCTATGAACCGGGACAAAAGGCCTGGGTATATAAGTAGCACTTAGGAAAATTTGACGAACTCATCACCAGTTGCCCTCCGGCCTGCCCGACGACGCCGAGCTCATCGACGCCGCCAGGCTGCCCAGATCGACGCCGTCCGCTGCCCCGACGCCGCCCGCCGCCCAGACGCCGTCCGCGCGCCCCCGTCATCGCCCCTGCCCCGTCGCCGCCAGGCTACCCCGATGCCGCCCGCCGCCCCCGCCGACGCCGTCGCCGTCGCCCGCGCCCGTCGTCGCCGTCGCTGCGGGGAAGCACCACGCCGGGTCCCGCGACCCGTTCATCCCCGAGGCGGTTCGTCCACCGCCGCACCGATTCCGGCCGGCGACCTCGACCCCTCCCCGCGCTGTGAGCCCCTGCCTCCTCCCCTTTCCTTCTCATTGTTGTCCCCGCACGCCATCCGTAAGCGCACGCCACCGCCAACCATCGTCGTCGTCGCCGACCACCGGCCTATTTTTCATTTTTTTGTTACGATGTATGTATGGATGTATGTTCACTGTATAATGCTCTGTATATGCTGTATAATGCTCGTTTTTGCATTTTTTTTATTACCAAGAAAAAGGTCTATTTTTTGGTGATATGTATGTTCATATGCTCATTAATATTTAAGATAATGTTCATATGCTCATTTAAGAAAATGTTCATATGTAACATTTAAGAAAAAAAGTAAATGTATGTATGTTCATATGCAAAGAATTATTTTTGGATGAAATGAGATGAGATGAGATGTGTTTTGTGTTGGAGAAGAAAAGAGGAAGAAGGAAGAAGGAAGAAGAAGGAAAAGAGGGTCGAGGGGGGGGGGGGTCGATATACCCCCTCCCCGATAACATTTTTTCCATGTATATATGCAAAAGTTACATTTTTAGAAAAGTTTTATATATCTAGCTAGGAAAGGAAGAAGAAGAAAAAGAAAAATAAGAAGAGGAAGAAAGGAGAAGAAGAGGAGAGGAAGAAGAGGAGAAATAAATAAGAAGAAGAAAAAAGAAGAAAAAGAAGAGGAGAAGAAGAAAGGAATAGAGGAGAAGAAGAGAAAATAGAATATTCTATTTTCTCTTCTTCTCCTCTATTCCTTTCTTCTTCTCCTCTTTTTTTCCTTCTTTTTTTTCTTCAATCTTCTCCTCTATTAATATCTTCTTCTCCTCTTTTTATTTCTTCTTCGTCTTCTTATTTTTTATCGGATATGTCGTTGTCAATATACCCCGTGTCCCGATAACTTCAACACGAGGGGGGGGGGGGGGGTTCGACCTACCCCCTCCCCGATAACATTATTTTCCCATGTATGTATGTCGTCGTTGTCGATATAACCCCCTCCCGGATAACTTCGACCGTGATAACTTATACCACGGGAGCACCCCCCCCCCCCCCGGGCCCTCTCGCTCGACCAAAACTCTCGAGGACACCCAAACCCTAGAAAAAAACGATGTCGGTCTCCTACCCCGTCCCGCCGCGCCCCTACCCTTGAAGCGTTGCCGAGGCCACCCCAAACCCGGAATAAGCCAGATCTACGTTTGCACTAATATATCCACATGCTGTCATGTTTGTGTAATAATTGCCATGTTGTAATATTTGCAGAAACAATGGATCACGGACGAGACGAGGAAGCAGAAGAGGTGTTGGGGGACATAATCTTAGCCGGAGGTGATGTCTTGTCGTATCTTAACGACAATGATGGTCTGGAAGAACAGGGTGAAGAAGCAGGCTACGGTGATCGAAGAGTGGAGGAGGAAAGACATGATTATGATGGCTCCGGTGACCCAATGCTGGTGCAAGAAGGAGCCCGTGGTGACGGCTCCGGTGACCGAACAGAGTCCGGCCAGGTAAATATATCAGTTAAGCCTGTGCTGACTAGCTAATTGATGCATTCATTGTTTTGGTATGTACACATATTAATTAACTCTCGTCTTTCTTCTTTTTTCTAGCCCTCCGGATCGAGCACAACTTCGGTAAAGAGACGAGGCCCAAAGAAAAAGTTGCGCTCGGATGAAAGGTTTGAGATCACAGCAATCGCGCGCGACGGCCAACCGATTGAACCCATCCGGACAAAGGAAGCATTTGCTGCTCAGTGCGGGGTTGTTGTTAGGGACAAGATCCCGATCAGCATCCACCAATGGTATAAGCCTAAGAAGGAAGACCTTGAGGTGTCTTATGTCAATGATATGCAGAAAGATGATCTTTGGACTGAGCTGAAGGCAAATTTCACCCTACCGCCAGAGGAGGATCCGGAGAAGCCAGTTAAAGAGCAATTAATCAAGTCTCATGCTCTTAAGAAGATGAAAGACCTATTCAGGAGGTGGAAGAATGAGCTGAAAATGTTTGTCGACAAAGAAGAGACACCAGAATTCATCGGCAAATATAAGAAGATCAGAGATCACTGGCCCGCATTTGTGGCCCACAAGACATCGGAAAAGAGTAAGAAGATGTCAGCGACAAACAAGAAAAATGCTGCGAAGAAGAAGCTTCACCATCGCACGGGGTCAGGTGGCTACCTCAAAGCCCGGCCTAAGTGGGCCAAGGCTGAGAATGATATGCTTGATAAAAGGATCGAACCAGAGACAATGAACTGGCCAGACCGTTGCCGGACTTGGTTCTTCGGGGCTGGCGAAACCTTGGACCCTGTATCAGGGAAGTGCGTTTCGACGGACGAGCAAATGAGAATACCAGACAAGAGGCTTCAGCACTATATCGATGCAGCGCAGCAAGGGACGTTCGTTCCAGACAGAGAGAACAACGAGCTCACAATGGCCCTCGGGAATCCTGAGCACCTTGGACGGACATGAGGCACGCCAGGCTCCGTTCCGTGGAAGGCTGGTTTTCCGGACGCAGGCGGTTACAAATGCCAGGAGAGGAGGAAAAAAGTGGAGCAGACCCAAATTCAGAAGCTGCACGAAAGGGTTCAAGCGCTAGAGGAATGAGACGTAGCTCGCAGCAAGCGACCTGCCAAAACTACCCCGCCACGGAGAAGCAGCGTGGCTTCCACCGAGCTGCTTCAGCTGGATCATGTCTTCACGGCTCCTGCTAGCTACCTCGTGGATGCTATCACGGAGTCTCAACATTGCCACCTTATGACGCAATGGCAGAACTTCAAAGTCAAGGCGGCTGTCGGCTCTGTTCGACCTCCTGAACCCGGCGCAACTTTTCACTATCATCTGATTCCAGAAGGATATGCTAGGGTGACGGTGGACGAAATAACGGAGGGATTTGAGGACCTCCAGCTTGACCACCCTACTGGTGAAGGGGAGACTCGGCTGGGTTCTGCTCTGAAGACTCCATGCCTATGGCGGAAGGAGCTCATCAACCTTCCGAACTGGACGCCTCCGCCTCCTCCTCCTCCTCCTCCAGCGAGTAAGGGCACTCCGCCTCCTCCTCTGGCGAGTGATCAGGGCACTCAGCCTCCTTCTCCGGCGCGTGGCGGCACTCCGCCTCCTTCTCCGCCTGCGCCGGCGCGCCCGAGCAGCCAGCCTCCTCCTTCTCCGCCTCGTCAGCAAGGGCGGAAGAGACCCGCCGCTGCTCCAGCTGCTCCGGCGCATCGTAGTCCTTCTCCTCCGCCTCGTAAGCAAGGAAAGAAGACAGCTGCAGCCGCTCCGTCTGCTCTGCCGGCGTCTAGCAGTACAGCCAGAGGCAGGAGGCAATACAGATTCTGTCCTTCTCTGAAGACTCCAGAGAAGTTACCATACGAGAGGACCCTGGAGGAGAACGCGAAGATCGTGCGAGCCGAAGTGACGAACTTCTTTCAAGGGGTGAAAGCAAAGAAACATCCACCTCCGGAGGAGAAGGTAGATCCGGTGAAAGCGAAGCGCACTCTGGCTGCCCTGACAAAACCACCAAAGTCTCCGCTGAAAGGCAACTATGAGCGCATTATTGCAAAGACATTTGTCGAAGCAGAGCGGTCGGGAAGTATTGTCAGTGATCAAAGGTTAAAAGAACGACGAGCTGGGAAAAAATTGCCCAGCTCGGCGAACAAGCGAACCAATCGTGCCCCCCGCTCAAGGTGTCTAGCGACATCGTTGCTAATGATCCGAGGATGGTGCCCGGTTATAGCAATCTTGGAGATTACCTGCCCGACGATGTACATTATGATTTCTTGGAGGTGGAGGAACACAGATACGAGTACGGGAAGCCTCTCGTCAAAGATGAAAGATCTCTAACAACGATGATGCGAAGATTCCATGATTGGTACATGAAAACCTGCAGAGAGTCTGGGGGAGGAATACTTTGACGCTGAGAGTTAAAGAGGAGCATGACCTCGTTGGAATTGAACTGTTGAATGTTCCATTTGAGGAGTTCTTCCAGTTTTTCAATCAAAAGGCCCTTGATAAATCAACGGTCACTTGCTACTGTCTGTAAGTAGTACTACTTCTGTCATTAAGTCTCTCTATATAGGTCAGCTCTTTCATTTCATGTATTTATAATTATCCTCACTATATTATGCATATTGAAGATCGCCGAATTGAAGAAAAGACAAATCGAATATTGGGTTCATTAACAAAAATCTCATAGATGCAACTGAGGTTAAATATCATGCCGAAAATACTGAGGCCAACTTGCTACGATCGTTGGTAATAAATGAAAACAAAGATATAATACTCTTTCCTTACAACTTCAAGTGAGTGTTACTGTCTTCTGCATATTCGGTTTCCCTTATTAGTCCAGGTTATAGTAATGTAAATGATGACTTATGCATGCGTGCGCAGCTTCCACTATATTCTCCTAGAGATTAAGCTTGAGCAGGGACTAGTAACCGTGTTAGACTCGAGACGAAAAGATCCCCAGGACTACGCGGACATGACTCAAATGCTCGAGAAGTAAGTTAAATCGATCATTATCCACCATATCAGCAACTTTGTTCATTTCCTGATATCAACTAATTGTTTTCTTTGTCTGGCAGGGTTTGGAGAAAATTCACCAAAAAAGCTCCGGGACTGCCGAAGAAGCTGCAATTTAGACACCCGAAAGTAAGTACTATAGTAGCATGTTCCGCGCATCTCCTAGTGATTCAAGCGCTAGTTTCATCAATACCATTTAGCATGCTTGCTTATCAGTTTGATTGACCTCTATTTCTTGTAAAGTGGTTGTGCCAGGAACAAGGGAATGATTTCTGTGGATACTACGTTTGCGAGTCCATCCGCCACACGACCTGCGAGTGGGGCTACTCTGACGAACAATATGAAGTGCGTAATCAATAATATTCGCAATTTTATTTTATTACCATCATTTGTGTTGAGTTTCATTTATTCATATATATATGTATTGACCCCCTTCTTCAAATTAGATCTTTCGGATGCGGGATGAACTCCTACCACCAGATCGTATGCGAGCAATTCAAGAGGAATTGGCGGCATTCTTCCTTGACCACGTGATCGCTGAAAACGGAGAATACTATGTGGACCCTGTGTTCATATATAATTAGGAGATTATATTGTAAGCGATAATTATTGTATATATGTAGCCGGTAGTGTCGGATAGATATACGAGAACTTGTTGTTCGACCAATCTCTCGGAGAAGGAGAGGTGGTCGATATCACTTCTCTATGTATGCATATGTTCATGACGATCTTCTGTTTCCTTCATTTGCTTACTAGCTAGCGTGTCTAGTCCTCTCTACACGTATATAGTACGTAGCGTCGACCAAGCACGGAGATAAGAGAGGACACTTCTCTCTATTAATTAGCTAGCTAGCACAATATATGAAACACCTAAATTAACCCCCCAAAACCCCCAACCCCCCCCCCCCTTTCAAAAAAAATAACAAAAACCCCAGCCCCTGAAATGCTGACGCGTGGATGCCTATTGGTCCCGGTTAGTGCCACCAACCAGGACCAAAGGCCCTCCTGCCTGGGCTCGCCGCACTGGCCACGTGGAGGCCCATCTGTCCCGGTTCGTGTAAGAACCGGGACTAAAGGGCTAGGGCATTAGTAACGACCCTTTAGTCCCGGTTCAACAACCGGGACAAAAGGCCCTTACCAACCGGGACAGATGACCCTTTTTCTACTAGTGGCATAGAGCACGCAGGCTCGCTCGCGTGACAAAAGGGCCACTTCACGGCGTAGAAGTGGCGGATGGCTCCCTAGCCAAAACGTAGACCTGGCGAAGACAATCTTGAGCTTGCTTCAGTTTCTCAGCATCCTTGCGCCTCGCCAACGGACTCCACTTCTGCAGTAGAAGGTTGCATTTGTAAATTATGTTAGCAGGGTGTGATGGGAAGATTCCCTTGATCGCTAGTTTGTTCCTAGTGAGCCAGATAGCCCAGGCCAAGGCGCCGATGCAACTCCAAAGCACACGTTTGTTGCCTCCTTGAACCGAGCCTACTATGGCCGCGAGGTCGGAAGCCGACCGAGGGTCCCAGGAGGTGTTGGCCGCTGCACGAACGGCACTCCAAGCAAAACGTGCCAGCGGACAGCGGAAGAATACGTGGTTCGCATCCTCCGTGATGTTACATATCGCACACAGGCCGGTCGACGGGCCATTTGCGTTTGGCGACGTTAGCCGAAGTGGGCAGTCTATTGCGGAACAGTTGCCAAAAAAACACCTTAATCTTAAGCGAAAGGCGCGCGTTCCACAAGCCATTCGGCATCTGGAAGGACGGACCCTGACACAACTTACGGTAAAGAGACTTGACCAAAAACTTGCCGGACGGGGTGAGGGCCCAGGTGACGGTGTCCGCGGTCGTAGACAGCGACACCGGCTCAATGCAATCAAGCAATTCCGTTAAGTGAGCTTGTTCTGCTCCCGTTAACTCTCTCCGGAAATGGATCGCCGGAGGGGAAGAGGCAAGTGCCGTGGCAACAGTTTGCTCCGGGTTGACAGCCAGAGCGTAAAGGTCCTGGAATTCTGACCAAAGGGGTTGGGATCCCACCCAGTGGTCTAGCCAGAAACGGACCGAACGACCGTTACCAATGGAGAACTTGCCTCCCAGTGCGAAGGCCGGTCGGACCGCTTGAAGATCGTTCCAGAAAGGAGATCCCCTCGCCACACCCTCGAAAAAATTCCCGTTTGGGAAGTACTTGGCACGCAACAGGTCAACCCACAGACCTGTCGCCCCCTGCGAGAGCTTCCATATCCATTTGCAGATAAGTGCAATGTTTAAGATTCTGGTATTTGTGATCCCTAGACCTCCCAGGTCTTTGGGATGGCACACCGCAGCCCATTTAACCATGTGGTACTTGTGTTTTGGTCCCGATCCTTCCCAAAAGAAACGGGACCGAGGTGTGTCCATCTTGGCATGAACCCCTTCTGCCAGGAGGAACAGACCCGTAGCAAATTGCGGCAGCGAGGAGAGGCTCGCGTTCGTGAGCACCAGCCTAGCTGTAGAGGATAGGAACTTCCCCCTCCACGGACATACCCGCCCTCCCACCTTGGTCCAGAGCGGAGCCCACCCGTCGATCGTGATGCGTTTGGCATCCAACGGGAGACCCAGGTAGGTAAACGGGAGTTTGCCTAGTTTGCAATTGAGCAGGTCCGCAATACGCCTACCTTCAGACGCCTCCATGCCCATAGGCGTCACTTCACACTTGTGGAAGTTAATTTTAAGCCCCGACATGAGCTCGAAGCTAATCAGCAAGGCTTTGACCGCAGCCACACTATGGAGGTCGGGTTGGAACAACAATAGCGTATCATCCGCGTATTGCAAGTGCGAAATCCCCCCTGGGATGAGGTGTCCCAACACCCCTTTTATGTGTCCTGCCTCTGTTGCTTTCCGCAGCATAGCCGCCAACGCATCGGCGACAAAATTGAACAAGAGCGGTGACATGGGATCGCCTTGGCGCAAGCCACGCTTGTTCCTGAAGAAGTGCCCTACTTCTCCATTCACCGAGACCGCAGTTTGGCCCCCCGAGACCAATTGCATGACTCGGTGCACCCACATCGGCGAGAAGCCTCAACTGGTGAGGATCTGACTGAGGAAATCCCAATTGATGCGTTCGTAAGCCTTCTTGAAATCTAATTTGAGGAGAATCGCAGGTTCCTGCGTGCGCTTAAGCTCGTGAAGGGTCTCTTGCAAAGCTAGCGGCCCCTCCAAAATGTTTCTACCACGTATGAACGCAGATTGAGAACGACTTATGGTGCGATGAGCGATCGGCGTGAGCCGAGTGGCGCAACCTTTGGCACAGATTTTAAATGGTACGTTAATGAGCGCGATGGGTCTGTACTGGCGAATGTTGTCCGCCCCAGACACTTTCGGGATTAGCGAGAGCACGCCGTAGTTTAACCTAGCAATGTCCACGAAACCACGCATGAAGCCATTACACACATCGTATATGGGATCGCGCAACAATGGCCAAAAGTGTTTAAACATCGCCACAGGCCACCCGTCCGGCCCAGAGCCGTGTCTGATTTCATGCTTAGCAGTGCAGCGTCTATCTCCTTAGGGAGAAACGCGAGCCCAACTCTTCGTTCTCTCTATCGAGGACCTTTTGAGACGGGAGCCACACGTCCGCTCGCAGACACGCGCGTTGAGCCTCGTCGGTCCCCATCAGACTAATATAAAAGTCGTAGATATGTTGGGTAATCTCCGATTGCTGTAGAAGAAGCCCCTGGTCCGTCTGCAACCTAAGAATTGAGCATTTCCTGCGCCGGCCGTTCGCGTACGCGTGGAAATACTTAGTGTTCGCATCGCCTTTGAGCGTCCACTTGAGGCCTCCCCTACGCCTCCAATATTCCTCCTCGGATCGCAGCAGAGCTTCGACTTGCCCTTCCAAGGCATATCGATGCGCCCATTCTTGCTCGGAGAAAGGTCGTGTGTCCGCTTGTTTGTCGAGAAGTGCTATTTCACCGAGTAGCCTCGCCCTGAGGACCTTGTCGTCACGCCCCTGGTTCGCACCCCATCCCTTTAGGCTTGCGCGGAGGCGACCCCCGACAGTGATCCAAAACTCCATTGGGCTGCGTTGCTGGCCTGCGAGTTGGACACATCGCAACCATCTCTCCCTAAAGATGGTGTCAAAATCAGGAACCTCAAACCACGCGGTTTCAAAGAAGAAACGCGAGCTGCGGCGAATTCTATCTTCCCCTGAAGATAAGATGAGGGGAACATGGTCCGATCCAATCCTTGTTTCAGCAAGGAGCGAACATAAAGGAAACACCACTTCCCAGTCCGGAGACATGAAAGCACGATCCAAGACGGATCACACCGGGGCTAGTTGCTTGTTAGTCCAAGTATACCTTGCCCTAGTTCTGGCCACTTTCCTACGTGCCATAGACGCAATAGCGTTGTTGAACATGGCCACCCTTGGCCAATTGATATTGTCGTTGTTTTTATCTGCACCCGAACGAATCAGGTTAAAGTCACCACCCACCATTAAAGGGATTTGAGCTGCAGATACCGCCCTCACCTTGGCTTCAAGTTCTCCCAAGAACTCGGCCGAGCGTGAGTGATCTGCTGGTCCATAGACTTGCACGATCACAAGCTCGCGAAGCGACGCTCGCACGCGGATGTTGGCAGCAATGAAGAAAGTGCCGACCTCCCAGGTCAGCACCTCGAACGTGGCGCTGCAGAAGCCGAGCAGCATGCCACCCGAATGGCCATTTGCCGGACTAGGTGCCAAACAAAGCGCTCTAGGGGATCTATAGCTAAGATATCGTGGTGCCGAAACTCGGATTTAATCGTTTCCTGAACCCTACGATATCTATAGCTTCTTTCCTAATATATTCTCTTAGTTGGATGCGCCGACCCGCGTGGCCGAAGCCACGAATGTTCCATAAAAGCGCACGCATCTAAATGACGCGGTTTCGCAGGCGCACCCCCTGGAGGTGATCGCCTTGGCCACGTGCCTCACCTTGCCGCAGCGAGGCGAGGGGGGAGCAACAACCCCTGTTGCTGTCTCCCCTTCGGGCCGGACCGCTAGCGACGTCGAGGGCTCAGCCTCGACTGCCAAACGGTCCGCGTGTTGAGCAGCCGCCGCTGCCAGCGCCGCCTGCGCCATCTCCTTCGCACGAACCAACGAGATGAGTTCGCTCACCCCGCCCTCACCCATCGGTTCCACCCCTCACTCAAATGATCGTCCGAAAAGGAGTCCAGAATCGTAAAACGGGGCAAGGGGTTACCTGAGGTTTCCAGATTCTTCTGCGCTTGTAGGAGTTGGGCGCGTTGGAGCGACGGAAGGTTTCCTTTGGCGCCCTTGGCACGTGCACGGACCCGCACTGGAGCCGACTGCCCCTCCACCACGGCCTTGGAGCGCTTGGCCTTCGGGAAAGGCGCCGTCTTGGACGTCTCCTGAGCGAGCGGGACGAGGGTGGGCACTACCAGAGCCATCACCGCCTAGCGCGGCGTTGCCGGAGCCCCTAAGAGCTCCGCTGCACGCCCGGCCTCCGCGCTGACCTTGCGCACCGCCACCTTCTTGAGCTGCTTCACCGCGCCAAGCTTGTTGCTGCTGTGGCTGCCTTGGGCCGGAGAACGCGAGGAGAGAGGCAGCGAGTCCACAGACACCGCGATAGGGGTGCGCGCATCGTCCAGCGGCTCTTCCATCTGGTCTGAGACCGCCGCCGCCTCCATCCTCACCGGGGGGGACGTGACCGACCCCAGGTTGGATCCGTACTGGTTCAGGATAGAGAGCTCCAACTCCATTGACCTCCCCTCAAGTGACTGCTCCATCATAGGCTGCTGCACACGATTCGCTGCCCCGCCTTTGTCGGTGATGCCCAGCTTCTCCCACGCCGCCGTATCGATGGGGTCGTCCTCCATACTAGCATCAAGCTCCTTGTCGCCATCCTTGTCACCGTCACGCCCCGTCCCGTCCGGGCCCTTGCCATGGTTGGGAGGAGGAGGGTTAGGGGAAGGGAGGGCGGGCGCCGCGAGTTGCTCCGGGGGAAGCTCGGGCTCGACTGAGATGTTGAAGCCTTCACCGTTAAAACAAATCTGGACCAGTCCGCGGAGCTTGCGTGGGTTGCGGCAGGCAAAACGCATGCGGACCGGCCCCGGACGGATCAGCGACTCCTCATCGACCAGCAGGGGACGGCCGAGCATAGTGGTGGCCGCCATGAGCCGGTCGGAACACCGCTGCTTGGGTGGGACGCCGCCCAACTTGACCCACACCTCCGGCATCTCCAATCCCTTGGGCGCGTCGAGGACCGCATCACGGATATCCACCATGAGATTGTTGAGGGAGAGGAAAAGCTTGCCGCTCCGCGTAGCCATCCTAAGCATCGCTGGATCTGGGAACACCACCGTGAACGCACCGCCTTCTAGAGGAGAGATCTGCCAGTCCCAAGCTCCCTCAAATAGGTGCGGCAGCTCCACTTCCAGGATCTCATGCGTGAGCGCACCTGAAGGCATGGAAAGCACCGTCGTGTTGGCCCCTAGCAGGATCTGCGGCTCCTCCCGCGCATCTTCCGGGTACTGGAGGCAGAAGAAGCCCTCGCCGGAGATGGCGTGCCCCATGGTTTGGAGGAGCAAGGGCTTGCCGCGGGTCGGGCACTGTGCCGAAGTGTGCCCCTCCTTGGTGCACACCACACACAGCGGCTTGAAGGTGCACAAGTTCTGGAAGTGACCTGTGCGGCCGCATTTGAAACACTCTGGGCCATCGGCTTCTTCAATGGGTATCGGCTCCTCCTCCGTGCCCTTGGACGAGCCAGGCGCCTCAGATCTGGGCGGGAGGGGCGGTTTGGAAGCCGCCGCCCCCGCAGACTTGGACTTCTGCTTCTTCGCGTGAGGGTCGCCGACGCGGTCGCCACCCTGAGATGCCTGCTGCCCCTTGCGCTTGAGCTCGAGACCTCGCTTCTTGTACTCTTCCTTCTTCTTCTTCTTTCTTTCCTGCTCCTTGAGCCACCAGGCGGGCGGCGGCCCCCATCCGCCCTCGTCGTCGGCCCGCCCGCGGTTGCGGTCCCGCGGCGGCTCCATGGGCGGCTTCTCCCCCCGGCGGTCTTGCTTGGATCCCATCGCCAACACTTCCGCGAAAGAGCGCAGCAAAGGAGGAGGGGAAGGAGTGGGTGAGAGGAAGCGGGCGGAGTGGCCGAAGCGCCGCACCTCCGATTTGGAGGCTGGAAACCCTAGCGAGATGTTTAGGGTTCCACGGGGTAGCCAGAGCCATTTATATGACTGCGCGGAACGGGAAGGCGTGGGCTGGGCTTCCACCAGTGGGCCGGGCTGGGCCCTGAGAGCGGGCGAGACCCCCTGCGCCACTGGCTCTGCACGAGACTGGGCCGCCTGCCACCCTATCGGCCTGGCCCGGCACAGCCCCAGGCGGGTCATCCCCAACCCTAGGCCGCACATCGCCAGGTTCCGCCTGCGCCGCCGCCAGCGCCGCGGGGGCCGCCCGCACCGTGCAGAGCTGGCCCTGCGCAGGCTGCAGGAGCAGACCCGCGTCGGAGGCTGCAAGGCTGCCACGGCCCTCACGCCTCGGAGTTGCGCGCGGCACCCTGCCCACGGCCAGCGCGGTCCGCCTTGGGCCACGGCCTCCGGGCGCAAAAGCACGCCGGCGCCCGGCCTTGAAGGAGCCCCCAAGCTCCTCCGCGCGCGACACGAAGTCATCAATGGAGCAAGCCGCACGGCCGCCCGCCCCTGACACCGCCTCGTCACACGCCTCCACCTCCTCTTCGCCGCCAGAATCCTCATCTGCCAGAGCCCAGAAACGGCTCCCCGACCACCTTGCCGCTCCCTGGGAAGGCTCGGCCGCCCGCCTGGACGCCGTCGAGGTAGCCGCCGACCAGCCTCCCTCCAAGACCAGAGCTCCGGCGCCGTGGTCGTCGGGAGCGAGGCCAGGCGCGGAATCGCCTCCACCAGCGTCAGGGACGCCCGCAGCGCCTGTCCGTACAGGAGCCGTTGGGAGCCCCATCCGTGTCGCGGCTCGTTGTACCTTACCATCACACTGTATGTACGAGCACAAACGTACATCCATCAAACTGTACCCACGTACGTACCTTGTTTACTTATTTGGTGCACGCAGTTGCTCGCTAGCTTGGTTGTTAATATGCTCATCTCTCCATCGACCGGGCCCGCGCATGTGCATTCATTATGCTGGAGTCTGCTAGCCAGCTAGCTAGTACTCGCTCCGTTCCAAATTACTCAGCGTGGTTTTAGTTTAAAAAGAGTAATTTGGAATGGAGGTAGTACGACAAACTGACGTCGTACGCATAGATGTACAGATCAGTAGTACTTTCTCTTTACACTAGCTAGCAAAAGGACCGATGAGTTGCAACGGGAGAAAAAAATCATAAACTTCAATTGCCATGACCACATTTTGCAACATCAGCGAGATACACTATCACTTTCAATTTCGTGAAATCATGAACATTTTTTTAAACTCGTGCGCATATTTGAAATAGAGAATATATTTCAACTTCATGAATAATTTTACAAATTTTCGATTTTTCTGAACTCATGAACATTTTTTACTATTTGCAAATATTATTAAATTATGAACATTTTTTAACAATTTTCATGAAACGGTGAAGATTTCTAGAACCGAAGAACATTTTTTTGGAAATTGGAGCAACAATTTTTTACATTTTCATATTTTTTTTGATTTAACGAACATTTTTTGTAATGCATGATCATTTTTTTGAATTCAACAAACATGTATGAATGAATAAACTATTTTGTAAGTCACCAACAATTTTTGAATTCTTAGGATTTTTTCCATTCATGAACATTTTTTGAATTGGCGAGATTTTGTTCAATTTTATTAACATTTTCAAAACACGAATTTTTTAAAAATCATGAACAACTTTTTATTTCCTGCACACTTCTTTTCAAATTTTCAAACATTGTTTGATAAGCAATTTTTTTTTTCTGAAATTGCGAATGTTTTTTGATTTATTAAACATTTCATTTCAAAATTCTCATTTTTTGAATTTTCTGAACTTTTTTTAAGTGCCTAATTATTTAAAGTACAAAAACGAAAAATGGAAAATAAAAAAATGAGTCCACCCGGACATAGGCCGCCCAAACGTGCACGCTGCGTCTTTTCAAGTGTGCAGAGCGCAGTATAAGAGGTCCGTAATGCATCAGCCAGTCCAGACAGGAGATTCCTCTATTTGATTTTTTTTTATCACAGATGGCATTGGTAGGTAATATTTTGCAACTTTGAAGTAGAGTTTCTGTGATGCACCGGCAGAAGCAATAGCTCTTTTATTATCAGATACACATATAATATGTTTTCACAATTTAATACAGAATTAGTATATGGTATTGCCTAGCCAACGAACCTAAGCTAGAATGCACGTTAAATGCCATGTTGCACCACCAAGATACTCGCTCCATCCTTTTTACTCCTCGTCTCGCTCCATCCTTTTTACTCCTACATTATGAAATGGAGGGAGTATGAAACTATATTTCATAATGAATTTAACATATTGATTTGATGTTCTGAATGTAGATACTTTTTTCTATAAATTTGATCAAAGTAGAGATCCTTTCACTTCCACACAAAATTTATATGCAGACTAAATAAGACCGAGGAAAGTACTTCGCTAATTTATCATGCTCGCGTTCTCCACTTTCTTTGCATGTAAACCCAACGCAACACATCGAATTTGGTGCCTGCGGATGAAAAAGTGAAGCTTTTAACTGTTGGTACCGCCGATCACGGTATCACTTCACTTAGAACATCTACAGTAGGGACCCAAACCTCTTCACACGTCTGGACGGGAAGCCCGGTCAGTGACCGGTAAAAGAACCGACCCAGGAGGGTGCCTCAAACCGGACTCAAATGTTCGGACTGACCGGCACCCCTCATATCCAGTTCAAATATGCCCAAATATGGGGTGGATATAGGGAGGCCCTGACGCGACCAGAGGCGTCCATCACGTCGGATCCGGCCGATGCTGGCCCACCCGACCCCACATATAATTGTTTCCATCTGCTCCCCAGACCAAACATTAGCCACTTCGCCTCCTCACCTCAATTCCACAACCCCCCCTCCCCCCGTCGCCCCCAAAACTCCCATTCGGTTATCTCCGGCCTTCTGCGGCATGGCAGGCAGCGGATCCGAATCCTACACCTTCAAATCCATCGACGTCAAGCTCATCCCACGCGGCCCAGAGGAGGAGATGACCGCCCGGCTTGTGCTCTGCCGCTCCCAGGCGGAGGCCCCCGACGGCAGCACTCAGACTCCTTTCGTCGGGAACCCAATGCGTCCGGCCAAATGGCGCATGGATCCACCACGAGGTGTGCCATCGCTGCCTCACCGAAGGCGGTGCGGTCCGTTTGGAGTCCAAACGCGTTTACGGACACACAACCCCTCCGTTGGTGGGCTAAGGCGAAGGAGGCACCATGGGCGTCGTCCGACGCAAACATGGTGCGGCGTGCCCCCCGTGTGAGGCAGCGGGTGAGGAAGGTGGCGGCAGCCCTCGTGGCGGTGGACGTTGGCGAAGCGGAATCGCATGCTCCTGCGCCCTGTATGGTGCATTAGTCCCCCGCACCGCAACCGCGTCGTGGTGGATGTCGCCGGCTCGTCCCAGGATGGGTCCATCATCGACCTAACCTCCACCGACACCATCAGGTTTCTAGGCTCCGATGAGAAAGAGCAGGGCATGGGAGATGGCGGCGCCTTGAGTCCCGTGAGCCGGCTTGTGTCCCATGTCCTACTCTACCTCGCTGACGACCGAACCAACACCCTGGGGAGCGCAACCGGCCACCGGATATAGGCACGGCGGTGCTTGATGAGCTCCGCTTAAAGATCGGTTTATGTTGCATGTAATAGTATGAATTTGAAGTATCCAGTTGTAGAGTGGATTATTTAAGACGTGACCGGTCATTGTCGACTGAGACGCCCGGACGTGTTCGCGGTGTTTGAGGAGACCAATTTACATGTCCGGATGTAGATGTTTTTAGATGTTCACATCCACCTAACGATTGACGGCCAGCTCCGGACAATCTGTCAAATGAAGTGTTGATTTGTCATGCACTCGTTTATCCACTCTCTTTGCATATAAACCCGACAAAACATACTTTTTTTTTTGAAAGGAACCCGACAAAACATACTTCATTTGACAGATTGTCGATCTCGCCCATATGGCCTTCACGTGTGAGTCTAATTAGGTGTCAGCACATGAAAAGTGAAGTTTTGCTATTGGCGTCGATAACGATATCATTGACTGTGTTTGATGCTAATGTCTTTGGCTGTCAAGTAGGGCATCTTCTGATGGAATACCTTCGTGTCTCTATCAGTTTAGCTGCTCCTAAAAGGGGACCTTTTGGATGCTATACTTCTGGGGGAAAAGGCTTGATACCTGGAGAGGTAACTATGTGTCTTTCCACCTCAAAACACTATTTATTTTTTCTTCGTAGGTAAAACTGTATTCCTTAATGCTAGTTTAACTAGCATGCATCTTGTCCTCTCACAAGCCCATTTAAAAATAATTACGACTTATAATGATAGAATGGATATAAATATAAGAGGGAGGTTCTTTTAAGATTGCAAGAAGTATGCAATTATTTTGCTTATGTATGGCTGGTCATAGTGGAAAGTAACTTAAACAAGTAGGATGTATATGCTACTAAATTTATAGGGGAAATAATTTAAACTAGTAACATGCATATGTTAGGGCATCTCCAAAACTGACCGCAAATTTGCTCCCGCATCTGTCCCCTGACAGGGTGGACCAGTCCGCTGACAAGGATGCGGGAGTCGGCCATCCATCGATACCCGTATACATATGAAATACTGTTTCAACTAACTAGGCGAAATTCATGTAAACACGATGGGGAGCACATTCGGTACAATTCAGACATTTTTCATTTACAAAAGCAGCTGGACCCTAAACCTATCCTACGATGGCGCTCGTCGTCACTTCCTTTGTATTTCGCAACGGCAACCTCGTCCTCCATTTGCCGTCTCCATGAGCGGCGGTTGGGCTCAAGACCCGTGAAACGGAGGAGCGGTCTACGGCGAAGTAGAGTGGAACATGGGAGGCGGCAGCCCACTTGGGAAACAATGCCCTGCCGCCTCCCATGCCCTACTCATCCTCGAAGGAATCCTTGATCTGTCCATCACGGGTGCCGGTAGACGTGAGGTAGATGTTGGACGTGGACGGTCCGTCATTGTCCACCTGCCACATGCACCCTCGAAAGGTGGACGACAACATGTAGGACGCACAGCTGGCGGCGTTGGAGTCCTTGACTGTCTGCGCCGCCAACGCGTGTGCAGCCGCGTCCAGCTATGTCGGCTCTATGTTGCGAGCGGCGCCTTGAGCAAGCACGGCCTCGTAGAGCGTCTGCTGCTACGCAACGAAGTTAGGGTTCGCCGCAACCATGGTGGCCAGGGCCTCCTCTCACTTGCGCGCTCGCCGTAGATTTGACCCTCTGCTAGTCGGTGCTGCTCAAGGAGGAACAAATTGTACCACTGCTCCTCATGCGCCTGCCGGAAGACCGAAATAGGAGTCGAGGCAAGCTACTCGTTCTCTGCAATGGCGGCGTCATAGTGCGCCTGCGCCTGCTCCATGGTCAGGCCGGCATGCACAAGCATGGGGTCAGGCGTCGTGTCGTTGTCGGAGCCCGTTGGTTCGTCGTCGGACCTCGGGCGAGCTGGCTGGCATGCCGTGCTCGATCCGCCAGGCGCGGCGGGTCTGCCAGGTGGCTGCAAGGGTGGCAACCTCGTTCTTCTGCTCCGATGACAGGCTCTCCCACACCGCACTAGAGCTTGCGGTCATACTTAATCATCTCTTTCCTCATTTAATTGTGTGTCACCTCGGCTAAAATGCCAGTACAATGATACTCCCATTATGATCAATCTAAGTTACTCCCACTATGGCCAACGTAAGTGGCAGTGAAAGTTAGATAAGGTGAAGGGATTGTGAAAAAAAAAACCATCCTTCTTAAAATTATGAATAATTAACTAGGGACGAAGTACATTTTATGATTAAAAATTTGTACTTCCTCGTATTTAAAAAATTATTCTTAATAGTGCCAACCTAGTGAGTGTTGGATTTTGCCAGTAGGCCTTTGGCCCAAAGCCCAACTAAAATTTTTCTTGAAAGATCCATATAGAGGCAAGACCCGGTGGCGCCGCTTGAGAGGAAGTTGTGCGCATGCTTTTATTTTAAAAAATACGTGTAGTCTTCACCATCATCTAAAAAATATATTTTAAAATCCTCATCTCCATCTAGAAAAAAAAAGTAAAAAAGAAAAGGAAAAAAATCACCAACGCATCCTACCAGCGAGCGCCACTTTGCATAGCCCTCCATTTAAGAAAATATGTGGGGTCATTATCTCCATCTAAAAAGAAAAAATATTTAAAAAAATTCCTCATCTTCATGTAAAAATAATATCCTAAAAGCTTTTTCACCGTGGCCAACCAACTTGCGCCACGTTGCATAGCTGGTTGGCCGCCCTTCACGCGTAGCTTAATTTGTTTAATGGGAAGAGGAGACCTACACGCGCGGTTCCTCCTCCTCGCCTCGCCTCGCGTCGCGTTGCGTCGCGTTTCGGGAATGAGACAAGCCCAGGACAAAGCTATGCATGTTGTCTATATTTTTGTTGCTCGGGAAAACTAATGAGCCATTAATTACTAATTAATGGACGTGTTAATTACTCTGCTGTTTCTGATTATTTTGGATCGTGGGGCTGTTACTGACTTGGACATGGGGTTTACTCGCACGACCTACTTGACCGCACTATATAGACCGGCAGACGTCTACCCTAGTTGCCGCCGCATCATATGGTTTTGCACCATTCCAGATCATTGCGCCAACACGCAAGTCTTCTCCACCCCCCTTCCGGCGTACACCGCGAGAAGGGACACCAGGCCTCCGGAATCCCGCCTCCCGTGATCCTGTACGGAGAGGCCATTAATTACTAATTAATGGACGTGTTAATTACTCTGCGTTTCCGATTATTTTGGATCGTGGGGCTGTTACTGACTTGGACGTGGGGTTTACTTGCACGACCTACTTGACCGCACTATATAGACCGGCATACGTCTACCCTAGCCGCCGCCGCATCATATGATTTCGCACCATTCCAGATCATTGCGCCAACACGCAAGTCTTCTCCATCCCCCTTCCGGCGTACACCGCGAGAAGGGACACCAGGCCTCCGGAATCCCACCTCCCGTGATTCTGTACGGAGAGGGGCGATCAGATTTTTAGGGAGCACACTCGCGCGACTGGCAGTGGTGACTTCCTCAACGACGACTTCTTTCCTGACCTCGGCAACCTCTACATCAACAACATGGGCGACAACACCAACGCTAACAGTTCTGCTCGCGTTGCACCGTATGTGATTATGTCCTCCTTGTTTGAGATCGTGCTAGAATTCTTATTTCTAGTTTATGCCTTAGATTCGATTTATTCATCTACTATGCTACTCTGCACGGTTAGCTCAATTTCTGTTATTGCCGTCATGATTTATTTATTGTTTATTCGGATTAAATCTCATGGTATTTTGCTCATATATTCAACAGTGAGACTCTCGAAAGATCCATATAGAGGCAAGACCTTTTTATGAATTAGATGTACCAAAAGCTATAATCGGCGTTCGTGCTCCTTTTTAATTTCTTGGACGCATGTAAGGACATCGCATGCATCCGGTTGGTTGGGATGATGCTTTTGGCTTCTCGTGAGGTTGTTGCATCACCACTAAACGAACAAGTGCCACATGAGAAAATAAATGGCCTCAGTGGCATGCAAATATAATCCGGAATTTCAAAATACGCATTACTTCCAAACTAATCGGCCAAATCCAGAGAGTCAGCAGAACCCTACTCCATCATATAGCTAGTTTACTCCCGTATAACGCCCGCGTCGCTCATTGGGGGCGGCTCGGGCGAAAACCCTTGGGGGCTTCCGTTGACAACCACTTCCATAAGAAGATGTGTGTCCACCCAACACAATTAACCCTCACGAAAGGCTGGTAGGAGGGGCCCTGTCGGTGGCAATCGAATTTCACGTGCCTTTTTGCCAGAACAATCTGACGGCGCCCGTTTGAGGGGGCTAGATGATCTTTTTTTGGGTCGAAACTTCCGCCTGCATGCCAGGTTGCTCACGCGCATGGCGAGCCATCTAAAATTCGGGAACTCCAAGTCCGCGAGCTTTCCAGCGTATTTGGATCTGCTTCGATCATAGCTTGTAGTGATAATGTACTTTATTATTTTTCAATTTGTCGCACTTTTTCCACACTCTTTTTTTTCGTCATTTATCTTCCGCTGTTTTTTTCCACCCGTTTATCACCGGCCACTTGTTCCTAAATGTTTGAATTTCCAATACATGAAATAATAACAAAACATTGGTTGAATTACATGAAACATGTCTAAACAAACTTCTTAGGTATTTCATCTTCACCGCTTTGTGGAACAGATTGTCGGCATAGTTCACATGGCGTGTGCGAGCTAGGCTGACCCATTTACATCCGTTTCCTTCACCGTGTTCTTTGTCTTTTTACTTTGGTTTTTAGGGCTTTTTTTTCTGGATTTCTTTTTTCCCTTTTTTCTTTATTTTAATTTATATTGTTATCATATTTAGAAAATAATTTTTTAATAAATATATAAACATCTACTAATATACAAAAATAATTGCTAAAATACATAAATATTTGCTATTGCGTGATTTTTTTTAAATACATAAAAAGTTAAAATTAAATTACTATTTTAAACTATGTTAATCATTTTAAAAATCGCATGAAATATTTGTTGACTACATTAACACTTTAATTATATGATCATTTTTTAAATTGCATGACCACCTTTTCCATGAACATATTTTTAGACTGGGTCGGTCCGTCATGATGAGTGCCTATGCACTTGCCCGACTATGTGCGGAAGAATCTCTCTAAAAAAAGACTATGTGAAGAGGATGTTACTTCACACAGGTTTTTTTAGAGCAACCTGCTAAGCTTTATTGATCATAGGGCATGTTCACAGGCACCATTACAGGATCATATAGATGAGTAAGCCAAACATGGGGGCCTGAGATCTAGAGTAGTACTCCGTAGCAAACTTAGCTAGGTTGTGACCTTCAAAATAAGCTGCTGACCGCGCCTGAATCTTTCGAATAATTTGGCCCATGACCCGCCTGCACCTTCAATGATCTCGAACACTGCCGTCTTGCATCGCTAGCAATCTGGATGTGATGGAGTTGGATATCTTCACCTAGGGCTAGGGCTTCCGTACATGCTATTGTGAACGTGAACCTTTTTCGAATCGAACTGGTAACCTCGTCCTCCTGTTTACAGGACTTGCCACACGACTACGCTGCCAATGAATTTTTTTCTCGAAAATACATGGACAATATATTGCATGCACATCGAAATATTTCATATCCATTTTCTTAAATGTTGTAACAGGAATATGAAAAAAAAAAGAAACTAAAATTTAAAAGGTTGTCAGTAAAAAAAATGTTGTTGTGAACCACAGTTTTTTAGGCAAGTTGTGAACCGTAGTTAGTTTCTTTTGTGAACACAGTACAATCGAAGTCGTTTACATACACAAGCATATACTCACCCCTATGAACGCATGCATGCACACTCTATCTCTATGAGCACTTCGGAGAGACTGGGCCGACATAGCATCTTTAGATTTTATGAAGTCAACACATGCACCTCGCAGTCGACTGGAACATCTCCCCCCACTGAACGAACATCGCCAGAAGGCTGAAATAAACCCATGAATAATGCGATTACCAATGCTATGTCTAGGACTTGGTGGGTTGAGGATATCACTTTCCTCGTAACCATTAAAACCACATGTTGGTTCGCCGAATTCACTAAATGACGAGTACTCCTTCCAAAAATCACTTTCACCTTCCCAGGTCGCGCAGGTGGCGCGCTGCATGTGCGCCATTAATCGCAATCTGGGAGTTTTTCCTTTTTCGTATATCCGTTTATTCAAAATGATTTATGTTAAACCGTGCATTCAAATCTCAAACCATTTTTACTGTTGGATTTCTTGCGTCGAGATCCTCAAAACTAGATCCAATGTTGATAGGTTTCGATGAACTTTTTTTCACGAAAAAATGAACGAAAAAACCAGACCGGAAGCACATTTTTTTTCCTTTCCGAAAGCCGTTTCCGAGAGGCACAGCCGTGCTTCTCGCAGAAGCAAAACCGTGCCTCTCGCGGAAGTAAAAAAACAAGAAAACACATTTTTTTCGTTTCCTAGAGGCACGGCCATGCCTCTCGCAGAAGCAAAACTATGCGTCTCGCGGAAGCAAAACCATGGCTCTCACGGAAGGAAAAGAAAAAAGCGCCTCTCGCGGAAGCAAAATCGTGCGTCTCACGAAAAAAAAACGCGTTTTTTTGTTTCCGAGAGGCACAGCCGTGGCTCTCGTGGAAGCAAAATAATGCCTCTCGCAGAAGCAAAACCATGCCTCTTGCGGAAAAAAAAGAAAACATATTTTTTTTCGTTTTCGAGAGGCACGGTCGTGCCTCTAGCAGAAGCAAAACTGTGCCTCACGCGAAAAAGAAAAACAAGAAAACATGTCTTTTCGCGTAATTTTTTCTTTGTTTGGTCCAAAAGCTAAGAAAGACCGGTGAAAAACCGAAAAGCCAAAAAAAAACCATCTAAAAGCAGAAAAAAAACGCGTGTAGAAAAATAAAAAAATAACAAAATCCAAAAAAAGCGTCCAGAACGCGACATTTGGAGTTGGCTGAGAGCGTGCCAAGTGGTATGACCCTTGGTGAGGCTGGGAACAATCGCTCTTTAGTTAGTTGCTCTCTTGGTTCGCTGAACCAGTTAGTTAGAAACGCTGAATTGGGCTGAAGAACGGCCACGCATTTCTTTATGGGCGTTAGTTAGAAACGCTTAACTGGGCCGAAGAGCGGCCATGCATTTCTTTATGAGCTTTGGGCCGGTTAATTCCTTTTCTTCTGTTATTCTTGAGATGCACTGGGCCGAAACTGCTAAAATGTCGTGAACCAGGGTTAGAGTCCTAGTCCAATCTAATCCCACCCATCGACTGCCACCGCCGCCGCCGGCACGCGGACGATCGATGAGCTTGGCGGCGATCATGATGGAGACAGCGATGCCATACGTGCCGCACGAGGTCATCGTGTCACTGGTCCTGCCCCGGCTACCCGTCGCGTCGCTGCTGCGGTTAAGGTTCGTCTGCAAGGCATGGCGTGACACCATCGACAACGACGACGACTTCCACCGTCGGCACCTCCGGCTCCAGAGCTCGGCCGTAGGATGGAGGTCTTCACTCTCGGAGGACAGCACTGCTGGCGAGAGACCGCGGCGCGACCGTTGTACCCCGTCAAGCCAGGGCGAACCGCCACCTTCTTCAAGGGCTCTCTGATTTGGACCGTCGGGGAAGAGATTCACCGGGACGCCCCCGGTTTCCGCCGCTTTTGCTTAGAGGACGAGTTATCCAGCATTATGCCGCCACCTCCTTGTTGGAGCCCGAGGCTTGTGTATGCATCCACCAGCTTAACCGAGGTTCACGGGGAGTTGTGCGTGTGCGTGCCTCGGCTAGAGCATGGCTACGGGACAATGGAGATGTGGATGTGCGGTGAACTTGGCAACAACAATCTGCCAGCGAAATGGGACCGGCGTTACATTCTCACCGATGTTCCTTTCTTTCGCACTTACCGGTCTCTTCATCTCGTCGGCATATTTGATGAGGAGATCGTTTTCCGAGTCAAACCGTATCGTCTCTCGTTCTACAGCAGACCACAATGTGTTCTCAAGGGTGCCAAGTCTATCATGGACTTGAAGTTTCACGACCCTATCAAAGAAATACTTGTTGAATGCACGCGCGAGAATCTTATTGGCTTTGACGCAATTCCCTTCGTTCCAAGCCTTGTTCCGGTCTAGCAATCATACTGATTGAGAAAGCAAGGAGTGATGTTGTATTTTGCCCGGGGCAAGATATGACAGGGCACGTTGAGAAACCAAATTAATTCCTCTGTGTTGATGATGACGGACAGACTTATTCTTGGAGTAGCATATTCTTTGTTGTTCAGTCACATATCGACCGATGGATTATTTTTCGATAAAGGGCATTTTTTTTAACACAAAATGTAGCATCGACCGATGGATTATGGGGAATGATCATAGGGTTTCTGGTACTGCGACTGTAAGGCACATTCAATTTGGATGACTTTTGTTTCATTATATTGATATGCATGCAGTGATTGAGGTACTCGGCATAATGGAAATATGTTCAGATGGTTTTAGGCTAGAGCGAGATGTAGCTAGTCTCTGTCTGAAGAGAGATCATTGAGAAATATGCAGTCTGCTACTAGGTTATACTATCCTCCATGCCTCGCCACCATGCATGCTGAACTTCTTGAGCCTGCCGTAGAACATGACAGCAATGAGAGCCAGCTTCCCTTGCCAACTCCACTTCCCAGAGAAGCCAACCCACGTGTCCCTGCAGCCGCCGTCGGGCGTCACCTGCCGGCCACAGCTGTACCCGGTGCTGAACCCCACGTTTCCGTACGCACTGCAAGCACAGTTCACACAATGCCACACGTTATAGTGGTCGCAATAGCTATATGTATGCTGATTGAATTTGCAATTTGGGTAAGTAAGGTTTTGTGTATAATGGTATCGATCATGCATGGTAAGAATATTGCAATTGATCATGTGCTTATACGTTTTGTTAAGTAGTGGATTACCTGATAACCTCGACGGTGATGTTGAGGACGTTGAAGTTGAGGGGGTCATCGGAGATCTGCCGCCGCTCCGTGATGCACACCACGGCGATGAAGATGGCCAAGCACGAGAGCGGCGACATGAGCAGCTTCCGCCACATGCTTGTTATCCTTTTCTGGTCGCGCTGATCTGCTCCCACTTGTTGGTCACTGTCGTCTTCCACTGGTAGAAATGTAGTGTAAGGTGGTAGGTACCTGTTCGTAGTGTATAGGCACGAGCATGATATGAGAGAGTTTATGGTTATCACTATCTGAATCGATCGAGTGGAGGTATGTAACGTACTCCCTCCGGTCATTTTCACTCTGTATATAAAATGTATATGGAGTGGAGGGAAAAAAGTTCAGAAAGTTTAACCACATATTTATATGAAAAAATATCAACATCTGCAAAACTAAAAATATATGATATGAAAATTTAATTCATGACGCATCTAATGGTATGATTTCGTACTGTGTGAATGGTGATGTTTCTTTTACAAAATTAGTTAAATTTTATAAAGTTCGACTTCAGACAAACTTTATATGCGGAGTAAAATGGACTTGAGGAAGTACTCACATCATGACCACATAGAGCACCACGAGGGCCGACGACACGGTGGAAAGGTCCACCACCATCTCACCGGTGTGCCTGGAGTTGACCGACATGAACAGTCCCGCAACGAGCTTCTGCACGGCGGTGAGCCCGCGCAGCCCGTTGGAGCCCCACTCCATGGCGCAGAAGAGCGACAGCTGCGCTAGCACGAACGCCGCCACGGTGAAAGCCAAGAACCACGTGTGCCGGCTCGTCAGCAGGTGGTCGTAGCCGATGCTCCTCAGCTCACCGAGCTCGGGCCTCCTGGTGACTCTCCGGAGAGCCCAGATGGCCAGCCTGAGGAAGACGGGGAAGAGTGTGTTGCCGAGGAGGACGTGCGGCATGACTAGGAGCAGGAGGCCCGGGAAGGACCGGAAGGCGATCATCCCTTCGTTGTTCGGGACGAAGCCGCAGTTGGCGAACGTCGAGACGACGGTGAAGACGGAGAAGGTGTGCAGGCTGATCCCCTTGCCGGTGAGCACAGCCCTCGCGCCGGAGACCACGCTCAGGTAGACCAGCATCAAGGAGTAGCCGGCGAGGTGCACCACCACGTGATAGCCCAGCACTATGAACAGAAGCAACCTGGTGAGGAAGGCGCGATCGTAACGGGGCTGGTCCTTAAACCCTTGCTCCACACGATCGACGTCATCCATGCCGGTGGTAACAGCGAGCTCTAGGCTAGATGATGGTGCTGGTTTGCCTTTGTCACCATCGTCATGGTCGTGGGGTGCTTGTGCTTCTTTCTTCTTGGACTTGACGTAGGTGAAGTGCAGGCCAAGCATGCTCGTGAACACCTCGCCGCCGAGGAGCATGAGGAGGGTCAGGAGTAGGAGCTGGGGGTTGGAGAAGGACTCCATCTCCACGGCCACCATGCTCGACACCGTGGTCGCCGAGACCGACGTGAAGATCAGGTCCAAATCCATGGGCCTCGGGACCGTGCTGGTCTTCATGGGGAGGGCTTTGAGGATCACCAAACCGAAGAAGGAGATGGATACAAAGTACAAGAGCTGGAGCCAGAACGGGTGCACATGGAAAACCAGGAGTTGGTAAGCCCTCTCAAGCTTGCTATGTTGAGTGGCACTCGAGGAGACATGCAAAGAACCCATTTCTACTGTAAGTTGTGTAGAGACTTCTTGGCCTGTTTTGTTGGAGGCAATCAGAGACTAATGGATTATTTATACACCAAAAAAAGGGGGTGTGACGCAAAAATGCTAGACAAACGGACGGACTACAAAGAAAATCTCTGAATTTCTTTTTCCAAATAGATCTGCCTACGACAGCCCATCCCGTGAGGTCTGTAAAAATTTGTCCGTTGATGTTGCTTTACTCCCTGCAACGACATTATAGTGTCTTAATTACTGAATCTAATCGCAAAAGCTAGCGCACAATGGGAGCTCGTGGGAGGCATATCTTTTTTGCGAGGCATATCATATGACGAAAATTAGGTACTCCTACAAGAGAGCAGACTTGTGGAAGAAACAATGGAATCGAGTGATAACTTTTTTTTTTGCGGGTGAGTGATAAGTTCCACGTCCGTATCACCGGTAACGAACAAGAGTCAGTTGGTGCCCACCGGGTGCGATGCCCCGCTCCGTTGGATATGTATCGTAGGGTGTGAGCGTGGCATCATGAAGAGAAGGAGCTCAGGGCAACCACCTGACTTGTGTTGTACTAAGTGCAACGAAAAGTACATATACACATATACATACAGAATCCCGAAAAAGATATACACATAGAAGATAGAAAATACATGCCAAAAATTAGAAACTATGAAAATACATGTTTAGAGCTACCTACAACTAGCTCCTCCAAAGTAATGCATCTATATTACCATAGCATGGTGCTCCCTTCATTCATAAATATTTGAAATTATTTTGACTATATATCTAGAAATTATATTATGATAAATATAGTGAAACAAGTTTGCTATTGTTAATTAATGTTGGCATAGCGAGCTGAGGGTAACTCAAATGGTTAGGTTGCTTGTGATGGAAATAACCCACCAGGGTTCAAGTTCTAGACTTGACACTGGTGGTCGCATTTTCTTGCATTCATTTCAGGCCTTTCGGCGATGTGCATTTAGTAGGAGTGTGTGTGTGCATGCATTCTTATGGTTGAGTGTATGCGAGCATCTGTGTTTGTACTGTGTTCAGAAAAATTTAATGTTGGTATATGTTTCATTAAATTTGATCAAATTTAAAGATAATTGGCGTAGAATAAACCTAGAACTCCATGTATAAATTTGTGGTCATTCTTATAAACAAGTATAGATTCACTTTAGAAATATTATGACCTGGGATTTTCCTTTGTTTGTACCAATAGTTATTTTTATGTGTGTAGAACTCTACTCTAGTCAATCACACAGTTGTAAGCGTGCAAATGAACGTACTTTACTTGAAAATGAAGTTAATAAGAATTGACAATCTGATTATATGCTAAATTAATTGCCATCAGTCCCTCCCAACATATAACACGCAACATTTCAAGATAATTCTTAAATTTACACATGCATAGACTAGCTAAGCTAGGCATAGCTATGTTGCATTGACGATAGATAGCACCAGGAGAAAAGGTGACTCACATCTCTCCAAAAGGCGAGTCCCATTAACATCTCAAAAAGAGAGAGAAAAAGAAGACGCGTCCATTAATAATGTTTAATTAGTGGCTAAGAAACGAGGGATAAGGTGTGGAGAGTCATCCGAAGGCAATATAAACACCATGATATATTTACTGTCCACCTCACTTGTCGAACTCATGGAAGGTGTCGCCAATTCCATGCGGGCTGAGCTAGTTGATCCGTGGTCCCTGGTAAACCATGGAGACATTTGTAGCTAATCAAACGTCGGAGGGATGTCCGCCAAGTTTAGTGACACGCACACGAGTATTTATCCCTTCAAATCTAGTAACGCACTAACATTTGCTTATTGCGTTTCAGAAAGAAGAATAAAGTGCATGGAAAGAAAAATGTTGTATCGATCCGTGTCCCGATACACGCCTCAGCAAAACAAATTAGTAATAATTTAACTGGATAGATATATCTGGTTAATCAGCAATTGACAAGTCGGACATGTGGATTTGGCCGCGGGTACACATGTCACATGATGTAAATTATTGCATTCCACGCAGTGCACACTCCACACTGCCAAAATCGGCAACCTGTCTTAGTCGCATGCTTTCTTTGTAAACCGTGAATTGAATCTTGGCCACAATCTAGCAACGAAAAGCTGGGCCGAGGGAAAGGAAATGAGACCTGCAGGATTGGGTAACCAAAGTGGTTCCAAAAATTGTGACATGGAACTAACTGAGGGCCTAATGCTGGACTCGGGTTTTCTCTAATTAATCACGATATCAAATCTAGCTAGAGAGTGGGCTGAGCAACTCATGCACTAGCCCGGGTCTTGTCGAACCACTGTGACATATTGTTTAAGTTTTTATTGATTGTCAAACCAGCAACGGATAACACTAGTGCACTCTCAACCCTATCCGAGGAAGGCCTAACTGGAATCGAAGTATCACAAAAGAAAATTCGCGGCAATAACACGTCACAACAGCCAAAAACTTGTGGCGATAACATGTCGCAACGGGGGCGGTCCATGGCTATAGTTTTCGCGCTGGACGAGATTTCGTGGGGATATCCTATTGCGACGGCAAAGATTATATGTTTACAACGGCCATGTGCCACAAACTAAAATTTATACGTGTTGAATTAATAACCCAACACTATTCACTAGTAGTGCACAAGAATTCTCACACTAACTGTAGTAAAAGAAAATCGAGATCACTACAACAAAATATTCAGGTTAAACACAAGTTCTGCAAACGATGGTAAGAATACAATGCTTAACAGAATACACATGTTTACAGTGGATATATCGACATGGCATTCTGCTAGACGAAGGCCTACTGGTAATCATGCTTCAAATATTTTTCTTTTACTACATGTAGAGAAAAATGCCCTACAGGCACTAGTAGAAAACAGGGCTTTCGTTCGGGCATGGCAAGCCCATTAGTCCCAGTTCAGTCACGAACCGGGACCCATGGGGGCATTCGTCCCGGTTTGTGAGCCCAGGGGGGCGGCCGGGGCCTCGTGGGCATTGGTCCCGGTTCGTATGGAACCATTTGTCCCGGTTCGAGCCACGAACCGGGACTAATGGTCCTCGCTCCTGGCCCACAACCATTGGTCCCGGTTCTTGGCATGAACCGGGACAGAAGGCCCGGATTTAGTACCGGTTCATGCCACGAACCGGGACCAATGAGGTGCCTATATATACTCCTCGCCCGCGAGCAGAGCACTCCAGTGCTCTGTTTTTCTCTGGCCGGCGAGGGGAGGGCTTTGTGGTGCTCTAGCTCACCTCCTATGCACATGAGGTGTTCGATGAAATGCCCGAGCCACACTAGTTAAGCTTTGTCCTCTCGAAGCTCGACCTCAAAGCTCCATTTTCCTCGAGATTTGTCTAGGTTTAGCGGCCCGTCACGTCCCATTCCCGTCTTCACCGCCGTCGACCGCCCGCGCCGATCTCGTCGCCGGCACCACCGTGGTGAGCCTCTTGTTCTTATCTTCTTTTTGAAAGAAAAAAATTCTTACTTTAGATAGATACTTGTCTAATTTTCTTACTATTTTATTCCTTCTTATTACATAGTGCGATGGTTTTGGTATCCGCCCCCGTCGGCCCTCGTCCTGTCTATGATTCGGATGTGGTATATATTATCTTTTTATAACTATTTGATTCATTTATTGTTTATGACAAATATACCGACCAGCGTGACATAGATTTTATTTATCTAGGAGGTGGTTGAACCGGAAATTCTAACCGACCCTATTGTCGAGAGGTTAAATTTAGTTGAAGAAGAAAACAATTACTTGAAGGAAAAAATAAAAAAAATTGAGGAGGAGAAGATGATATTGGAGTTGCATGTTGCGGATGTCGTCGATGATCACAAGATCAAGATGGATGCAATGCGCTTGAAGATTAGAAAGATTAGAAAATATGCCATTCATACCGAGGCTTGGTATCATTATGCCGTTGGATCAATTGTTACCTTGGTTGCGATTATGATCGCATTTGTTTTCGCATTGAAATGTTTTACATAGTTTCAATGTATGGTTTAATTAATTAGATGCTCTGGAGAGCTATATATATGTTGTTAGATGAGAACTATGTATGTACTTTGGTTCTAATGTGATGATGAACTTCTATTAATTTGGTCACTTAATTATCTATTCATGATGTTCTGTAATGGTTTTTGACACACTTAATTATATATAATGCACGCAGATGAACCGGCAATGGATGTACGGTGACAGACACACCTCCGAGTACATTAAGGGCGTGCATGATTTTCTCGAAGTGGCTGAGGCAAACAAGCAGAATGGTTTTATGTGTTGTCCATGCCCTATATGTGGGAATACGAAGTCTTACTCTGACCGGAAAATCCTTCACGCCCACCTGCTTTACAAGGGTTTCATGCCACACTATAATGTTTGGACGAGGCACGGAGAAATGGGGGTTATGATGGAAGACGGCGAAGAAGAAGAGGACGATGACAACTATGTGCCCCCTGAATACGGTGATGCTGCAACGGGGGAAGCTGCTGAAGATCAAGAGGAACCAGACGATGTGCCCAATGATGCTGCAAGGGGGGAAGCTGCTGAAGATCAAGAGGAACCAGTGCCCGATGATGATGATCTCCGCCGGGTCATAGTCGATGCAAGGACGCAATGCGAAAGTCAAAAGGAGAAGCTGAAGTTCGATCGCATGTTAGAGGATCACAAAAAAGGGTTGTACCCCAATTGCGAAGATGGCAACACAAAGCTCGGTACCGTACTGGAATTGCTGCAGTGGAAGGCAGAGAATGCTGTGCCTGACAAAGGATTTGAGAAGCTATTGAAAATATTGAAGAAGAAGCTTCCAAAGGATAACGAATTGCCCGACAGTACATACGCAGCAAAGAAGGTCGTATGCCCTCTAGGATTGGAGGTGCAGAAGATACATGCATGCCCTAATGACTGCATCCTCTACCGCGGTGCGTACAAGGATCTGAACGCATGCCCGGTATGCGGTGCATTGCGGTATAAGATCAGACGAGATGACCCTGGTGATGTTGACGGCGAGCCCCCCAGGAAGAGGGTTCCTGCGAAGGTGATGTGGTATGCTCCTATAATACCACGGTTGAAACGTCTGTTCAGAAACGAAGAGCATGCCAAGTTGATGCGATGGCACAGTGAGGACCGTAAGAAAGACGGGAAGTTGAGAGCACCCGCTGACGGGTCGCAGTGGAGAAAAATCGAGAGAAAGTACTGGGCTGAGTTTGCAGCTGACCCAAGGAACGTATGGTTTGGTTTAAGCGCGGATGGCATTAATCCTTTCGGGGAGCAGAGCAGCAATCACAGCACCTGGCCCGTGACTCTATGTATGTATAACCTTCCTCCTTGGATGTGCATGAAGCGGAAGTTCATTATGATGCCAGTTCTCATCCAAGGCCCTAAGCAACCCGGCAACGACATTGATGTGTACCTAAGGCCATTAGTTGAAGAACTTTTACAGCTGTGGAATGGAAACGGTGTACGTACGTGGGATGAGCACAAACAGGAGGAATTTAACCTGCACGCGTTGCTGTTTGTAACCATCAACGATTGGCCCGCTCTCAGTAACCTTTCAGGACAGACAAACAAGGGATACCACGCATGCACGCACTGTTTAGATGACACTGAAAGTATATACCTGGACAAAAGCAGGAAGAATGTGTACCTGGGCCATCGTCGATTTCTTCCGACCAACCATCAATGTCGAAAGAAAGGCAAGCATTTCAAAGGCGAGGCAGATCACCGGAAGAAGCCCGCCATGCGTACCGGTGATCACGTACTTGCTATGGTCAATGATTTACACGTAATCTTTGGAAAGGGTCCCGGCGGACTAGCTGTTCCGAATGACGCTGAGGGACACGCACCCATGTGGAAGAAGAAATCTATATTTTGGGACCTACCCTACTGGAAAGAGCTAGAGGTCCGCTCTTCAATCGACGTGATGCACGTGACGAAGAACCTTTGCGTGAACCTGCTAGGCTTCTTGGGCGTGTATGGGAAGACAAAAGATACACCTGAGGCACGGGAGGACCTGCAACGTTTGCACGAAAAAGACGGCATGCCTCCGAAGCAGTATGAAGGTCCTGCCAGCTACGCTCTTACGAAAGAAGAGAAAGAAATCTTCTTTGAATGCCTGCTCAGTATGAAGGTCCCGACTGGCTTCTCGTCGAATATAAAGGGAATAATAAATATGCCAGAGAAAAAGTTCCAGAACCTAAAGTCTCATGACTGCCACGTGATTATGACGCAACTGCTTCCGGTTGCATTGAGGGGGCTTCTACCGGAAAACGTCCGATTAGCCATTGTGAAGCTATGTGCATTCCTCAATGCAATCTCTCAGAAGGTGATCGATCCAGAAATCATACCAAGGCTAAGGAGTGATGTGGCGCAATGTCTTGTCAGTTTCGAGCTGGTGTTCCCACCATCCTTCTTCAATATCATGACGCACGTCCTAGTTCATCTAGTCGACGAGATTGTCATTCTGGGGCCCGTATTTCTACACAATATGTTCCCCTTTGAGAGGTTCATGGGAGTCCTAAAGAAATATGTCCGTAACCGCGCTAGGCCAGAAGGAAGCATCTCCATGGGCCATCAAACAGAGGATGTCATTGGGTTTTGTGTTGACTTCATTCCTGGCCTTAAGAAGATAGGTCTCCCTAAATCGCGGTATGAGGGGAGACTGACTGGAAAAGGCACGCTTGGAGGGGGGGACTCAATAATATGCAGGGACGGATATTCTTGGTCTGAAGCACACTACACAGTTCTACAGAACTCTACCTTGGTGACCCCGTATGTCGATGAACACAAGAACAGTCTGCGCTCCAAACACCCGGAGCAGTGTGACGACTGGATTACATGTGAACACATCAGGACTTTCAGCAGTTGGTTGGAAACACGTCTCAGAGGTGACACCACTGTTTGTGATGAGTTGTACTCGTTGTCCAGGGGACCATCTTCGACTGTATTGACTTACAAAGGATACGAGATAAATGGGAATACATTTTACACGATCGCCCAAGATCAAAAGAGCACCAACCAAAACAGCGGTGTCCGCTTTGATGCAGCAACCGAGAGGGGAAAGGACACATATTATGGTTACATAATGGACATATGGGAACTTGACTACGGACATGATTTTAAGGTCCCTTTGTTTAAGTGCAAATGGGTCAATCTGTCAGGAGGCGGGGTACAGGTAGACCCACAGTACGGAATGACAACAGTGGATCTGAACAATCTTGGGTACACTGACGAACCGTTCGTCCTAGCCAATGATGTGGCACAGGTTATCTATGTGAAGGACATGTCTACCAGACCGAGGAAAAGAAAAGATAAGGAAGCGAATACATCATACGATGAGCCAAAGCGGCACATAGTTCTTTCAGGAAAAAGGGACATTGTGGGAGTGGAGGGCAAGACAGACATGTCTGAAGATTATGAAAAGTTTCATGAAATTCCTCCCTTCAAAGTCAAGGCTGACCCAAGCATCCTGATAAACGATGAAGATTATCCATGGTTACGGCGCAATAAGCAAATGACACAAGCGAAGAAAAAGTGAAGACTTTCTCCCGCAACTATTATGATGATACCATGCCAACTTTGTAATAGACGAGTATGATACCATTGTCCGTTTTGTACAAGAAGTGCATCTAGTTTTTGCCGTAACCCTCTCAACTTTCTTGCACATGCTATGTGGATGAAATGATGATACCATGCCAACTTTCAACCTTTTCAGAGTTCATTTGAAATGCTTTATAAGCCCTGAGTGCAGAGAGGTTAGGCCCGTAAGCCTGCTTTAGAGAGGAGCTCGACAGCTCAGGCGCACCGCACCTTATAAACAGGTGCGGCTCTCTCTTAGCTAGCGAGGTGGGACTAAACTCACCACCACGCCGCTGTGCAAGGCCATTGGTCCCGGTTGGTGGCACGAACCGGGACCAATTCCACCCTTTGGTCCCTGTTGGTGCCACGAACCG
This sequence comes from Triticum aestivum, assembly GCF_018294505.1. Classification (NCBI taxonomy): domain Eukaryota; kingdom Viridiplantae; phylum Streptophyta; class Magnoliopsida; order Poales; family Poaceae; genus Triticum; species Triticum aestivum. Next base: position 508,063,782 of record NC_057805.1, on the reverse strand, counting down.
GTACTAATGAGGCTGTGGCCCCACGAGCACCTTTAGTACCTGTTCGTGGCACGAACCGGTACTAGAGTTTCTTACTAGCTAAGCAGTTTTTTAGTCCCACCTCGCTAGCTGAGAGGCACTAGGAGCGGTTTATAAGCCCTGAGTGCAGAGACGATGAAGAAGAGGCGCAATGCTCACGTTGCTTAGCTTCAAGCCTTGAGGAATAAGGTAGACTGCATCGAGCTATGTGCAGTGCAGTCTACACTATTCCGAAAGGCTTGAAGCAAATCAACGCGCATTGCGCCTCTTTTTTATTTTTAATCATTAAAAGCAAAAAGAATTTTCATAAAGAACTTTTTTTGATAGAAACTTTAATAGCAGAAAGAATTATCATAAAGTAAAATAAATAAGTAATTAGAAACAAAATAAAATAAAATAAATAAGTTTTTTGTTGTAAGTAGAAACAAAACAAAATAAATATAGCAAAAAAGAAAACAAAAAAACTAAATACAGCAAAAAGAATTTTCATAAAGAACTAATGGCACTAATAGAAAGTTTATATGTTTTCTAAAACTAATGGCACTAACAGACAGTTTATAATTTTGCTGACCTAAAAGCAAAAAGAATTAAAAAATAAAGCAAAAAACAAAAGAAAATAAATAATGCAAAAAACAGAACCAAAAAACTGGATTTTTTTTAAAAGACTGCCACCTATTGGGCCACCACGGCCTGAATACGACTAGAAACCCAACCTGGGCCAGGATTCAGGCCCGCAGAAGGCCCAATAGGACAACAGACAGCACAGTGTGACATTAGGCCCGTAAGCCTGCATTTGAGAGGAGCTCGAGAGGGCAGCCGCAGTGGGGCTTATAAACCACTCCGAGCCCCTCTCAACTAGCGAGGTGGGACTAAACTTTTGGCCGCGGGCAGCGCAAGGCCTTTGGTCCCGGTTGGTGGCCACCAACCGGGACCAATGCCCCCCCTTTAGTCCCGGTTGGTGCCACCAACCGGGACCAAAGGCCGCCGCTTCCCGCCCTTTGGGCTGCTGAAAAGGGGCCTTTGGTCCCGGTTGGTGGCACCAACCGGGACTAATGCCCACCTTTAGTCCCGGTTGGTGCCACGAACCGGGACTAAAGGCTTTGCTATATAAGTCCACACTTAGGAAATTTTCGAGATACCTCGCCAGTTGCCCCCGACGCCGCCAGGCTGCCCGTGCTCGCCGTCGCCGCCCGCTCCTCGTCGCCGTCGCCCCGCGCCCTTGCCTCGACGGGTCGCCGCCCGGTGCTCGTCGCCGTCGCCCTGCCCCCACGCGCCGCCCCGCCTCGTGCTCCCCTGCTCGCGCGCGCCGCCTCGCGCCCCGAGCCCCCTGCCCGGCCCGCGGGTGCTCGCCGCTGCCCTCGCCGCCCCCGCCCCGTCCCGCCCCCGCGTGCCGGCGCCCTCGCCGCCCCCGCCGTCGCCATCGTCCTAGCCGCCCCCGCTGTGAGACCCGCCGCCCTGGCTCTGTTTTTTATTAGTTAATTGTTTTTTGATCATATATATATATAATGTATATGTGTATGTATGTGGCTATATGTTTTTTTCATATGTGGCTATATGTTTTTTTATTTTTATTAGTTTAATTTTTTTGTTCATATGTGATGTATATGTGTATGTGGCTATAATGTATATGTGAACAAAAAAACTTTTGTATGTATGTAGATGTTCAAAATGTATGAATATATATGTCAAAAATGTTTTTTTGTTCATAGAAAGTTTTTTGTTCATATATAGAAAGTTTTTATATATGACAATGGATATATATTCGATATATATGAGAAATGATGATCCACATGGAAAAGTTTTATATATGCAAAAGTTACAATTTTAGAAAGGTTTTAATTTTAGAAAAGTTTTATATATCTAGCTAGGAAGGGAAGAAGAAGAAAAGGAAGGATAGGAAAGAAGAAAATAAGAAGAGGAAAGAAAGAAGAAGAGGAGAAATAAATAAGAAGAGGAAAAAAGAAGAAAAAGAAGAAGAGAAGAAGAAAGGAATAGAGGAGAAGAAGAAAAAATAGAAAATCTTCTCCTCTATTCCTTTCTTCTTCTCCTCTTTTTTTTTTCTTCTTTTTTTTTCTTCAATCCACTCCTCTATTCCTTTCTTCTTCTCTCCTCTTTTTATTTCTTCCTCGTTTTCTTATGTTTTATCAGGTCCGTCGTCATCGATATATACCCCTCCCGATAACTTCAACACGAGGGGGGATAACTTCAACACGAGGGGGCGTCGATATACCCCCTCCCCGATAACATTATTTTCCCATGTATATATGTCGTCGTTGTCGATATAACCCCCTCCTGATAACTTCAACACGTGGGGGGGGGTCGCTATACCCCCTCCCCGATAACATTATTTTCCCGTGTATGTATGTTGTCGTTGTCGATATTACCCCCTCCCGATAACTTCAACACGAGGGGGGATAACTTCAACACGAGGGGGGGTCGATATACCCCCTCCTCGATAACACTATTTTCCCGTGTATGTATGTCGTCGTTGTCGATATAAAACCCCCTCCCGATAACTTCAACACGTGGGGGGGGGGGTCGATATATACCCCCTCCCCGATAACATTATTTCCCCGTGTATGTATGTCGTCGTTGTCGATATATATAACTCCCTCCCAGATAACTTCGACATGATGGACGGTCGATATGTATACCCCCTCTCGACCGTGATAACTTATACCACGGGAGCACCCCCCGGCCCTCTCGCTCGACCAAAACTCTCGAGGACACCCAAACCCTAGAAAAAAAGATGTCGGTCTCCTACCCCCTCCCGCCGCGCCCCTACCCTTGAAGCGTTGCCTAGGCCACCCCAAACCCGGAATAAGCTAGGTCTACGTTTGCACTAATATATCCACCTGCTGTCATGTTTGTGTAATAATTGCCATGTTGTAATATTTGCAGAAACAATGGAGCACGGACGAGATGAGCAAGCAGAAGAGGTGTTGGGGGACATAATCTTAGCCGGAGGTGATATCTTGTCGTATCTTAACGACAATGATGGTCTGGAAGAACAGGGTGAAGAAGCAGGCTGCGGTGATCGAAGAGTGGAGGAGGAAAGACATGATTATGATGGCTCCGGTGACCCAATGCTGGTGCAAGAAGGAGCCCGTGGTGACGGCTCCGGTGACCGAACAGAGTCCGGCCAGGTAAATATATTAGTTAAGCCTGTGCTGACTAGCTAATTGATGCATTCATTGTTTTGGTATGTACACATATTAATTAACACTCGTCTTTCTTCTTTTTTCTAGCCCTCCGGATCGAGCACAACTGCGGTAAAGAGACGAGGCCCGAAGAGAAAGTTGCGCTCGGATGAAAGGTTTGAGATCACAGCAATCGCGCGCGACGGCCAACCGATTGAACCCCTCCGGACAAAGGATGCTTTTGCTGCTCAGTGCGGGGTTCTAGTTAGGGACAAGATCCCGATCAGCATCCACCAATGGTATAAGCCTAAGAAGGAAGACCCTGAGGTGTCTTATGTCAATGATATGTAGAAAGATGATCTTTGGACTGAGCTGAAGGCAAATTTCACCCTACCGCCAGAGGAGGATCCGGAGAAGCCAGTTATAGAGCAATTAATCAAGTCTCATGCTCTTAAGAAGATGGCAGACCTATTCAGGAGGTGGAAGAATGAGCTGAAAACGTTTGTCGACAAAGAAGAGACACCAGAATTCATCGGCCGGTATGAGAAGATCAGAGATCACTGGCCCGCATTTGTGGCCCACAAGACATCGGAAAAGAGTAAGAAGATGTCAGCGACAAACAAGAAGAATGCTGCGAAGAAGAAGCTTCACCATCGCACGGGGTCAGGTGGCTACCTCAAAGCCCGGCCTAAGTGGGCCAAGTCTGAGAGGGATCTGCTTGATAAAGGGATCGAACCAGAGACAATGAACTGGCCAGACCGTTGCCGGACTTGGTTCTTCGGGGCTGGCGGAACCTTGGACCCTGTATCAGGGAGGTGTCGTTGGACGGACGAGCAACTTGCAATACCCGTCAAGAAGCTTAAGCACTATATCGATGCAGCGCAGCAAGGGACGTTCGTTCCAGACAGAGAGAACGACGAGCTCACAATGGCCCTCGGGAATCCTGAGCACCCTGGATGGACACGAGGCACGCCAGGCTCCGTTCCGTGGAAGGCTGGTTTTCCGGACGCGGGCGGTTACAAAACCCAGGAGAGGAGGAAAAAAGTGGAGCAGATCCAAATTCAGCGTCTGCACGAAAGGGTTCAAGTGCTAGAGGAACGAGACGGCAATCGAGATGCCGAAACTGCCCCCGAAGCTACACCGCCATCTCAGCGGAGAAGCAGCGTGGCTTCCACCGAGCTGCCTCAGCTGGAGCATGCGGCTCCTGCTAGCTACCCCGTGGATGCTATCACGGAGTCTCAACATTGCCACCTTATGGCGGAATGGCAGAACTTGAAAGTCAAGGCGGCTGTTGGCTCTGTTTTACCTACTGAACCCGGCGCAACCTACCACTGCCGGCCGATTCCAGAAGGATATGCTAGGGTGATGGTGGATGAAATAACGGAGGGATTTGAGGACCTCCAGCTTGACCACCCTACCGGTGAAGGGGAGACTCGGCTGGGTTTAGCTCTGAAGAGTCCATGCCTATGGCGGAAGGAGCTCATCAAGCTTCCGAACTGGACGGCTCCGGCGAGTAAGGGCACTCCGCCTCCTCCTCCGCCTCCTCCTCCGGCGAGTGATCAGGGCACTCAGCCTCCTTCTCCGGCGCGTGGCGGCACTCCGCCTCCTTCTCCACCAGCGCCGGCGCGCCAGAGCAGCCAGCCTCCTCCTTCTCCGCCTCGTCAGCAAGGGCGGAAGAGACCCGCCGCCGCTGCGGCTGCTCCGGCGCGTCGTAGTCCTTCTCCTCCGCCTCGTAAGCAAGGAAACAAGACAGCCGCAGTCGTTCCTTCTGCTCTGACGGCGTCTAGCAGTACAGCTGCCAGAGGCGGGAGGCAATACAGATTCGGTCCTTCTCTGAAGACTCCAGAGAAGTTACCATATGAGAGGACCGAGGAGGATAACGCGAAGATCGTGCGAGCCGAAGTGAAGAACTTCTTTGAAGGGGTGAAAGCAAAGAAACATCCACCTCTGGAGGAGAAGGTAGATCCGGTGAAAGCAAAGCGCACTCTGGCTGCCCTGACAAAACCACCAAAGTCTCCGCCGAGAGGCAACTATGAGCGCGTTCTTGCAAAGGCATATGCCGAAGCGGAGCGGTCGGGAAGTACTGTCAGTGATAAAAGGATGAAAGAACGACGAGCTGGGAAAAAAAATTGCCCAGCTCGGCGAACAAGCGAACCAATCGTGCCCCCCGCTCAAGGTGTCAAAAGACATCGTCGCTAATGATCCGGGTATGGTGCCCGGTTATAGCAATCTTGGAGATTACCTGCCCGACGATGTACATTATGAAATCATGGAGGTGGACGAACACAAATACCATTACGGGAAGACTCTCGTCAAAGATGTCAGATCTCTAAGCACGATGATGCGAAGACTACATGATTGGTACATGAAAACCTGCAGAGAGTCTGATGGGATGAGTACTTTGACGCTGAGAGTTAAACCGGAGCATGACCTCGTTGGAATTGAACTGCTGAATGTTCCATTTGAGGATTTCTTCCAGTTTTACAATCAAAAGTCCCTCGATAAAACAACGATCACTTGCTACTGTCTGTAAGTAGTACTACTTTTGTCATTAAGTCTCTCTATATAGGTCAGCTCTTTCATTGCATGTATTTATACTTATCCTCACTATATTATGCAGATTGAAGATCGCCGAATTGAAGAAAAGACAAGTCGGTGATATTGGGTTCATTAACACAAATCTCATAGATGCATATACGGTTGAAACAAAATCCCAAAGAAGCCGAGGCCAACTTGCTACAATCGTTAGTATTAAATCAAAACAAAGATATAATACTCTTTCCTTACAACTTCAAGTGAGTGTTACTGTCTTGTGCATATTCGGTTTCTCTTATTAGTCCAGGTTATGGTAATGTAATTGATGACTTATGCATGCTTGCGCAGCTTCCACTATATTCTCCTAGAGATTAAGCTTGAGCCGGGAGTAGTAACTGTCTTAGACTCGAGACGAAAAGATCCCCAGGACTATGCGAACATGATTCTAATGCTCCAGAAGTAAGTTAAATCGATCATTATCCACCATATCAGCAACTTTGTTCATTTCCTGATATCAAGTAATTGGTTTCTTTGTCTGGCAGGGTTTGGAGAAAATTCACCTCAAAAGCTCCGGGACTCCCGAAGAAGCTGCAATTTAGACACCCGAAAGTAAGTACCATAGTAGCATGTTCCGCGCATCTCCTAGTGATTCAAACGCTGGTTTCATCAATACCATTTAGCATGCTTGCTTATCAGTTTGATTGACCTCTATTTCTTGTAAAGTGGTTGTGGCAGGAACCCGGGAATAATTACTGTGGATACTACATTTGCGAGTCCATCCGCCACACGACCTGTGAGCGGGGCTACACTGAAGAACAATATGAAGTGCGTAAGCAATAATATTCACAATTTTATTTTATTACCATCATTTGTGTTGAGTTTCATTTATTCATATATATATGTATTGACCCCCTTCTTCAAATTAGATGTTTCGGAAGCGGGATGAACTCCTAGCACCAGATCGTATGCGAGGAATTCAAGAGGAATTGGCGGCATTCTTCCTTGACCACGTGATCGATGAAAACGGAGAATACTATGTGGACCCTGTGTTCCTACAATTTAATTAGGAGATTGTATTGTAAGAGATAATTATTGTATACCAAGATATCATCAATGAACACCACAACAAACTTATCCAAGAACTCCATGAACACCTTGTTCATCATACTCATGAAATAGGCAGGGGCGTTAGTCAGTCCAAATGACATAACCGTATACTCATATAGCCCGTACCTTGTGCTGAAAGCTGTCTTAGGTATATCCTTTTCTCGAATCTTCAGCTGGTGATATCCTGATCGCAGATCGATCTTCGAAAACACTTTAGCTCCTTGCAGTTGGTCAAACAAAACATTGATCATCAGCAGTGGGTACTTGTTCTTGATCGTCACTTCATTCAACACACGTTAATCAACAACCATTCTCAATGATCCATCCTTCTTCTCAACCAAGAGCACTGGGGCTCCCCATGGTGATGAACTCCGTCGGATGTAACCTTTCTCCAATAGCTCCTTAATCCGCTTCTTGATCTCTTCCAGATCATTCGCGGGCATCCGGTATGGTCTCTTTGATATAGGCCCGGTGCCTGGCAACAGCTCTATCAAAAACTCGATGTCTCGATCTGGCGGCATGCCTGGTAACTCCTCTGGTAATACATCTGGGTAATCCTTCACAACAGGCACTTCCTCCTGAACAACTCCCGTGAGAGAATTTACTTGGGTTCTCCTTGGCGCATGCCTGGATACATACTTGATCCTTTTTCCCTCCGGGGTGGTAAGCAGAATTGACTTACTGGCGCAATCGATGTTTCCCCCATACATCGACAGCCAATCCATTCCTAGGATCACATCCAATCCTTGCGACTCCAGAATTATCAAGTCAGAGGGGAAAACATGACTACCTATGGTTAATGGCATCTGAAAACATCCACTGCTTGCCATATACTCAGCTCCGGGTGAGGTTACTAGCATAGGTGTCCTAAGAACTTTAGTGGGCAACTTATACTTATCCACAAATCCCCTTGAGATGTATGAAAGCGATGCACCAGTATCAAAAAGAACGATTGCAGTAAACGACTTAACTAAAAACTTACCGATAGCTGCATCTGGTTGCTCTTCAACCTCCTCCACGTTCACGTGGTTCACTTGTCCTTTGTTAAATGGATTGGGCTTCTTCCCAGTGCTCCCATTACCATTTCCGTTCTTCGCTTCAGGGCACTTAGTGGCATAGTGTCCAGTCTTCCCGCACTTGAAACAAGTAATGTGACTTAGGTCCCTCTTGGCGGGTGTGGCTGGATTGGAGCGGTTCTGATTGCTGCTTGCTCCATTCCCATTCTTTGGGCCATTATGATTATGCGAACTCCCTCCATTGTGAGTATGGCCTCCATGGTTATGGGTAAGCCCTCCCGAGTTCGAGGTAAAGCGAGGCTTCTGCTGAGCTCCTGAATTATACTTCCCTTGTCCATATTTCCTCTTGCGGCTCTCTATCTGCTGCTTCTTCCCTTCGATCATGAGAGCTTCATCTACCAACTCCTGGTAGTTGTTAAATGTTGCCACCATTAACTGCATATTCATCTCATCATTCAGCCCTTTCATAAACTTCTCCTGCTTCGCGGCATCAGTGGCCACATCATCTGGGGCATAGCGGGATAACTTGCTAAACTCATCCACGTACTGCCCCACAGTACGGTTCCCTTGGCATAAGTTGCGAAACTCACGCTTCTTCATGCTCATAGCTCCAGTTGAGACATGGGCTGTGCGGAAAGCTTGCTGAAACTACTCCCAAGTGACATTGGCTATAGGGAAAGTGGCTGTGTAATTCTCCCACCATGAGGCTGCTGGTCCATCCAATTGGTGTGCGGCAAAACACACCTTCTCAGCATCTGTGCAACCGGCGGTGGTCAACTCCCTTCCAATCCTGCGCAGCCAGTCATCCGCAACTATTGGCTCGGTGCTACTGGAAAACATCGGTGGCTGCAACCTCAGAAAACGGGCTAAGTTGTCAACTGGAGGTGGTGGCGGTGGGTTGTTGTTGTTGCTGTTGTTGTTGTTGTTGTTGCCTTGGTTCTGAACTAATAACTGCATCAAGGCATTCTGCTGTTGGATCAACTGAGTGAGCTCCGGTGTTAAGACAAATCCGGTATCACGTCTCGGAGGCATCTGATGGGTTTAGAGGGAAGAGATTAGAATAGAATGTGGTCCAGTGAGAAAACACTACCCATATGCACATGAGACAAACACAATCATATCATATCACTCAATCAATCAAGCAAGGGCATACAATCGATCTAACTATCGTACAGTGCTTAGACTATACTATATACATGGGGAAATACTACTTGATCATATGGTGTTCTACTAGAAATTTTGATCGGTGGAAGACTCCATAATATCTGCTCCAGCTTCATCTTCATAGTCATCATCACTACTGTCGGGGTCGGAGTCGGTGTCGTCGATGATGATGTAGTCTTCAGAACGTATCTCCTTGGGTTCGTCGTCATCTCTTCCTGGTGCGGGGTCTCCCATGAACACTCCGATCTTCTTTATCAGGTCGTCATTCTTCTCCAATAGTATTGCGATTTCCTCCTCATATCCGTCTCGCGTAGACTTGAGTTCCTCTTCTAGCTCCATGTTCCTGGTCATCGCCTTCTTCAAATCTATCATGTTTGCGCACATCTGGTTCTCCTGGCGTCAAATGTGTTGGTTTAACTCCTGGATGAAAGCTGCAATAGACCTGTCCTTCCTGGTACTGATCATCTCCCATTGCTTATCTCGGCGCCCACATATCTGGTAGATAGTGTCCTTCAGCTCCTATTTGTAGACTTCTCCAATACGTCCTATAGCAATGTGGGCTGCCATACTCTTGCCTAGACTCCAGGTTGGTGCATCAAAGGAAAACTCTATGGGCTCAGTGACTGGTGTGAATGTCCTTCCTGGGACTTGAACTCGAATCATCCAACGCTCTTCTTCTGGTAAAGTGGCGGTGTAGGTCCCGGTGAAGCTTGGTATTCCAATGTTCATGTACCTAGTGACTTCCTTCAAGTGTCGTCCAAAAGGTCTGTCTTCATCCGGTTGTGCAAACTTGTTCCTCGATTCCGCCATCCTAAATAGTAGAAAATGGAGAGGAGTCAGAAATGAGTAGAGAAGAGTGGCCTATGGCTTATCTTAGTGGTCATGTCCTACATTCAGCGTGTGCTCTGATACCATCTTGTAGCGACCCGACCTCAGACGGTCAAGTCTCTGTGCTTCAGTGTCATGCCTTGATCGGTAATGCTGACACACACAGTACTCGAAGGATTTATAACAGAGTAGCAATCACACACTTATTACATCGATAGTCTCCAAAGAGAATTTATTACAATAAATATGGCTTAAGGCCATTTAATACGATAACAGCGGAAGGCTTGGAAGATAAAGTGAGTCCATCTACTCCAACGGAAACTGAGTGCACGACAACGGCCTAGCGAACCTTACTCCTCGTCTGAAAAGTCTGCAACATGATGCGTTGCAGCCCGAAAACGGGCCAGCACATGGAATATGCTGCCAATGTAACACAGTAGAATAATGAACAGATAAAGGCTATCACTATATGCATATATGGCTGGTGAAGGCTGTATGGTTAATATGTTTTTGCGTAAAGCCAATTTTTCCCTACAACAAAGGAACATATTTTATTTAACTATCATGGTAGTTGAACAACATTGAGAAGGTTCCTCCAACTCAATCCCAATTAAAGGTAATTATCAACCCAACAAATTAAATTAGAGTGATGAGGTCCATATGATAATACAAGAACCAGATACTCAAGATGTCCATAACCGGGGACACGGCTAACCATGATTAGTTTGTACACTCTGCAGAGGTTTGCACACTTTTTCCCACAAGACTCGATCTCCTCCGTTGGATTTCTCGCACTACATGGTGTTTGAGAAACGGATGACCGAGACACAGTCTTTCAGAAAACATTAACTTTAACCCCGGATGGACAATTACACCGACTTTCCCTCTACATCTGCTAGCCCACCACTGGAAGAGGTCATGCAACATACTCAACTATGCTAGAGCCCATAATAGCTTGTGGCTGCACACGGAAGTTTCTAGCATGAATAATCTTATAATCCCTTTGAGCCTGGGTGGCGGACCTCAGAATGATCACACGGGTACTCCGGGATATCCTAGGACAACACTGGATTCTCCAGGTGCCCACAAGCAATCTACCCAGATGTGTATTAAAGTTGCCACCTTAAGTTAACCATTAATTAACAATCTCACATCTGTCATGGATTCACTCACCCAAACCATGTCTACGAGCATAACATAGCAATATAAGCATAACGTAGAAGTAACTCCCAGGGGTTTGATAATAAACAGGGCAATAGGTTCTACCTTATCAACTACTTCCCAAAACCCACATATTAATCACATCCTAATCATGCAATGTTTGAGGATTGGAACTAATGCATAAAAACTGGGTACGAAAGAAGTATGATCAATGTGTTACTTGCCTTGCTGACGATCCGCAAAACCTAGTGACTCGTAGTAGCACGCTTCGCACTCCGGGAATTCTATCGCAAACAAATAATAACATACATAAGCAATCAATCATAGATGCACGGGTAAAACTCAAATAAGAAGATCTAACCAGAAAGCTCAACTGAAGAACTCCGGTTTGCAAAAAGAATCAAACCAAACGGAGCAACGAAACTCAAACCACGAAAGAAACAAGATCCGATTACTAATCTAGACTAAAGTCAAATTTTACTGTATCAAAACCTTGTTCAAGTTGGTTAAACAGAAAGAGAACTTCGAGACGAAGATCTAGGCGCTTGAATCGCCTGATTTGGATAAACGAGCGAAAAGATAAACTAAAATGAAGTTTAGGGTAGAAATCACGATCAGAAATAATCGCGGAAAAACCCTGGAAAAAGAAAAACTGACGTACAGGCTAACGAACGAACGTTCGCTGTCTGTGACTAACGGATGAACGACGTTCGTTAAAATGAACGTACGGACGAACGTCCGCTAAATAGATAAACCGACGGAAAACCGATCTAACAAAATAAACCGGAAACTAAAAAAAAGATCTAGATCTAGGGTTACCGAAATAAACCGACGAAAAAACGGCGGCGGCGGCGGCTAACTCCAGCGAACGGCGGGGCGGCTCCGGCGGCTTGCGCGGTGGGGCGGTGCCGACGGCGGCGCGACGCGCGGCTCGAGGCGGCGGCGGCGGGCTGGCTGGGTGGGCTGCGGGGCTGGGGGGGGGGGGCTTATAAAGCCCCGGGCGGTGGCAGAGCCCGGGTCGCCCACGGCCCGGTAGGTCGGTTGACTTAAAAAAAAAACAGTCCTGACACGGAAAAACAAACAAAACGAATACTAAACGGACTCCGAAAATCCCGAAATAAATTTTCCTCGTCCTCTAAAAATATAGCGGACAAAGTGAACATTTATTTGGGCCTCTAATGCAATTTTGAAAAACGCATATTTTTTCCTAATTCAAATAAAATAGCGATAAAAACCAAATAATTGATTTTAATATTTTCTTCCAATATTTCCTGTATTTTGGAGAAGTCATATTATCTCCTCTCATATTTTTAGTATGAAATATTTTCAGAGAGAAAAATAATTAAAACCAAAGTGATCCTTGTTTCGATATTTGAGAAAAAATTCAAATATGAGAACTAGGAAATCCGCAACTCTCTCCGAGGGTCCTTGAGTTGCTGAGAATTTCGAGGATCGTGAAACGAAATGCAAAAAAAAAAAATGATATGCATGAATGACCTATGTATAACATTCCAAATTGAAAATTTGGGATGTTACAACTTGTTTTGGCAATAAGCTGATATAAGCTGAAAAAAACCGACCCTAAGCTTCCACAGGAGTCCACAGCTGTTTTTCATTCTCCGAGTATTCTATTTATGAACGAGGCACGTACTTTTGCCTTTCAAGAAAAGAATTGCGGATACAACTCTCCCGAAGTACGTGAGATGGGACCTACCGCAGCTGCTGTAGTTTCCTGAGTGTCCTTAATTTTTTTTGATTGTTGTAAGTTACGAATTACGATCTCCTCCACACGTATATCTTACAAGCTAGACTCGATTTGATCTCTCATACTTTAGATCGATCGATGGTGCCGCCATCCTGGTCAAACCTCCCGCTAGACCTCGCCGACGCCGTGCTCCTCCGCCTCCCGCCGTGCCTCCTCAACAGCGTGCGCTTTGGCTGCCGTCAATGGCGTGCCGCCGTGCGGGAGAACCCCACCCTGCCGGCACACTTCCCGTGGATCGCGTTGCCAGACCTGAGTTTCTACAGCCTGCCCGGCTCTGCGTTCCGGCCGTTGCCGGTCCGCATCGACGCCCACCGGTAGGCCCTCACGCGCTCATGAGCCCTTTGTCCCTGGCCGCTGCCACCATGGTGCTCCCCGGACTCCACACCCTCCACAAGGCTTGCATGGGATTTTATGAAAATGCAAAATTAAAAAGGGGGTTTAGTGTTCAAGGCCTTACTTGCGCATCAAGTTTGGTGGATCATGCAGGAGCCTGAGTCCTTGAGTGCTCGGGTATTGAAATTTGTCTACACCCAGAACTCAGACCTTCTCTCGACAAGCGTTGGATGCAATTCATCACAAGCTCGGAGGTCGTTGTGTGAGGGAAGGGATATGCTCAAACAAGGATTGATAGGAAGAATAGAAATGGGTGTGCGACCAATGTGTGGGATGAAAAGTGGTTACCATGGAACTTTGACTTGATGCCAGTTTGTGCAAGTTCTGATAATCCCCCAGTGATTGTCCCAGAGCACATGTGCTCAGCGACAATGGAGTGGAAGTTAGAGGCCATACAAACACAAAAGCTTGTGTCTGGTGTTGATCTAGTGCAATAGATTCCAATTAGTCACATCGCCTTGGAGAACTTTTGAGCACGGTGCTATGAGAATTCGGGAGTTTTCATGGTTAGATCGGCGCATAAAATAATATAGAGACCGAGTAGGTACAAGAGAGTTGGCTGGAAGGGAGGACTGAACCTTCTAATGGTGATGAACTTGAGAATAACTAGAAAAGGTTGTGGAAAGTAACGGCACCTTCGAAGCTTCGTATGGTTGCTTGGTGCCCGAGTAGATCTTAAGAAAAAGGGTTTCCCCCGCTTTGTATTACAAAGCAATCACCGATACATTCAACGATAGGTGCTGGGGCCGCAGCACAGATAAGCCCAAAAAAAACAGAGAAAAAAGAAAGAGAAACAAATGCCAACAACGGCAGATCAACGAAATGAAGACGACCGGCGACCGCTGCGCCCTTCGGAGAAGTACCACCACTCTCCCAGCACTCCGAAGCGCCGCGTACCAAGCAACACCTTCAAGAAGGAGGCGACGACGACGCCACTGTTGCCCGGACTAGTCCTAGGGTTTCCGCCGGTACGCGGGGGGCAATGAGGGGAGGGTGTACCCGACGCCCTTCAGGAAGGTCCGGCGGCACCCACAGGCGTCGCCGCGTCGGGGCCGGACGAGCCGCCAGAGATTTCTCCCAACCCAAACCCCCACCACCACCCCAGACGAATCATATGGGTCGGGTTCAGATCTGGAGTCGCCTGCCAGGCCGGTCCGGTCTGGCTCCGATGGGTCCTTTGTGCCGGAGTCGCCGCCTGGGCCTGGGGACCGCTCCCCAGGGGCTTCTGGGGGGCGCCTCTGCTGCCCCCATTCCGTCGCGCCGGGGAGGGGGCGCCCATTGCGTCTGCCTTCCGTGGGTGGGCGCATTCAAGTCTTGCTGGCTCCTCGGCGGTCGGTGCTGCGCGTGCTGCCTCGCCTCCTCGTCGCCCCGAGGCGGCCTGGCAAGTGGTTATGCCGCCGTACTGGTGGCGCTCGTCGCCGCATTCAAGTCGGGATTCAACTCCCCTGCCCAGGTCCCTCAAGTCCCAGCGGCCTCCTCTACGCGCATTCAAGCGGCGGGATGGGTTGGTGTGCTTCCGTTGCAGAGGAGCGGGGCATTTTGCTTGGGAGTGCAGGGATCCGGTGAGATGCAATTACTGCGACAGACAGGGCCATATGGTCCGAGGCTGCTCTCTCAGGCGCCTGCACCAGCAAAATCCCCCTCGCCCTCCTGCTCGCTCCGTTCTGCCGATTTGCGCCCCGGCTGGTCCCCTGCTTCCTTCCGCTCCGCCCACCAGGCTGGCCCCCGTCCGCCTCCCGGGTCCCCCGCCGCTTCCGGCCGACCACGCTGTGATGTCGCGCATCGGGGATGCGGCTTCCCGTCCGGAGGAGGGCCACGTTGTGCTCCTCTCCACGCCTGCCATGGAGATGCAGGCGGCCCTGCTATCCTCCAACGCCGCTCTGATCTGGCTGGGCGGCAACAGACCGCAGGTCAGTGTGGCGGAGATCGCGGGCGCCATCGAGGCGGAGACCAACATCGCCAAGAGCTACTTCAATGACGTTCCGTTCTTCCCTGAAGATTTCTTGGTCACCTTCTGGCACCCTCACCACCGCGACGAGCTGACCGCCAGGGGCCGCATCCCTCACCGCAACCTTGACATGCATGCCACCAAATGGCGTGCCAATGCCCACTCCAACGTCGCCAAGATGCGCTACCATGTCCATCTCTGCTTGGAGAATGTCCCCCTGCAGGCTTGGGGGGAGGAGGAGATTGGCAAGATCCTGGGTAAGAATACCATTGTGCATTACTTTGACGTGGCCACTCTGCAGAAGGAGGATGCGTCCATGGTCAGCCTTTGGGCGTGGACGACCAACCCGTCGGCCATCCCCAAGGTGATGTGGTCCACGATCTACGACTGGCCTGGCCGGATGCCCATCGGCGGTGCCACCCCTGCTGCTCAGGGGCTAGACGGACTTGAAGACAGAGTGTTGATCCACCTCGACATCCTGGAAGACTTCAGTCCTGATGCAGCTGGCAATGTTCCTCGAAGTGCAAGGCGGCAGGGCTACGACTGGGACAAGGGCATCATCGACGAGGAGCGCCAGCCGCGGGAGAGCCACAGCTCCCCCGCCTCCCGTGGCACATGCCAACGCCGCGATGACGATCATGAAGACCGCAATGGGCGCAGAGATGATGACGACCAGCGTGGTCGTCAGGACGACCGCGGCTCCTGGGCGGGCAGAATCTTTCGGAGTCGCTCCCGCGCTGCTGGAGACGGGAGGGGTGGGGGTGGTCGGCATGAAGACCAGCGTCGTGACGACCAGAGGCGGCACGACGACCACCGCGGGGATCGCCATGACGGCCGCGATGGGCGTCGCAGGCAGGGAGGAGCCCCTGCCGCTGCTGAGTGCGTGGCGGCGCTGGTGCAGACCGTTGGGCTAGGAGGCACCACTGTCGCTGATGTGGTGTTGGCGCAGACCGCGGAGGCTGGCCGTGGCCGCGCTGCCTCTCGGCATCCGTCGCCACGCTCGGTGCGGAGCCACGCCAGCGACAACCTGACGCCGCCGGCGTCCCCTCCCCTGACGCCCACCTCGGTTCTTCCTGCTCCGATGAGCTCCAGGCGTGCTGACGACCACTCTGGTGATGCTGTGGCTGCGATGGTGGCCATGGTTGCGGCAGGCAGCCCTGTGGTGGCGAGCCTGTGTTCTCCGGCTTGTTTGTTGCTGCCGTCGCCGTCTCCTTCGCACCCCCTGGGCTTGGGAACTCGCCAACGCCTTCTGTCATCTCTGCAGCAACACCAAGGACGCCGCTGGCTGTTGCCAGGGAGGGCGTCATTCCTGCTGGCCTGGAGCCTCTGTTTGTGCCCAGGGCGCCGGCACTGCTCCCGTCTCCTACTTCCTCTCCGGTCAAAGCTCCTTCCAGGCGGCGCAAAACTCTTGCAGGGATGACCATCTCCTCCGAGGGTGGTCTCTCCCTGCGCCGCATCAGCGCTAGGGTGCAAGCTAAGAAAAAAGTGGGGTTTGCCATGTCTATGGCAAAGGAGGCGCAGGGGCTGGTTTGTCGCTCAATCGGCATCATCCGCGACGGAGAAGACGTAACTGCCAGGGCTCTGGATCAGTTCGAGCTGCAATTCAAAGACCAGCTGCCAGAAAATATCATGCATGCGCTGCGAGGCCTCTTCAAGATTGATGATGCTCATGCTGCTAGCGTGGAAGAGGCTCTCATCAGTCATGGAGGTGCTGCTGCGCTGGACCACGATGAGGAGGCTGTGGCTTGAGCCTTGCCTCCTGATGCTTTGTGTTCTTTGGGTCTTTTGGTTTCCAATGTTAGGACAACCTGTTAATTTTATTTGCTGGAATGTAAGGGGCCTTAACTACCCGGATCGTCGTGCTACCGTTCATGAAACTATTGCTGCCACTTCGTGTCATTTGGCTTGTCTCCAGGAGACCAAACTTGCTGCCATGGATCAGTTTACCGCTGCCTTTCTTGGGGGAGCTAGGCTCAAGAGTTTTGCCCAGCGGCCGGCTGTGGGAACTAGAGGAGGCATTTTGCTTCTTTGGGATGACGAGGCTGTGCAGGTCTCAGATGTTGTTGCTGCTACCTTTTGCCTTTCCGCTACTGTCTTAGTCCGTGCCACCAACATTTCCTTCAAGCTCACGGCCGTTTATGGCCCCACGGCCTCCTCTCTGAAGAACGATTTTTTCTCCGAACTTCTTGCTCAAAAGCCGTCGTCGGGTACGAAGTGGCTGGTTCTAGGCGACTTTAACCAAATATACAGGGCTCGGGACAAGAACAAGCGAAACATCAACCGTAGCCGTATCAACCGATTTCGCAACACTCTCCATGAGTGTGAGCTCAACGAGATACAACTCCAGAACAAAAGGTTCACTTGGAGCAACGAACGTGCCAACCCTACCCTTTGCAAGCTTGACTCCTTTTTCTGCAATACAGACTGGGACCTCAGTTTCAGTTCTCACGTCCTTCATGTGCTCTCCTCGTCGCTATACGATCATTGTCCTCTCCTCCTTGCGGATGACAGTGGCCCTCGGCGGCCCCGCTCCTTCAAATTTGAGAATTTTTGGGTCTCCATGCCGGGCTTCATGAATGTTGTCAGTAACGCATGGCATGAGGATTGCAACCACGCTGAGCCTTACCAATGGCTATTCCATAAGCTCAAGAAAACCGGAGTGCGGTTGGCTGAATGGAGCCGAAAGCTTTTCCCTCGTGCTAAGCTTCTCTTGCATGCTGCCCTGTTAGTGATCTTGCGCCTTGACATCGCTCAAGAGAACCGCGTCCTGTCTGCTGCCGAGCAGGACCTCCGGTCCAGGCTTAAGCGAAGAGTGGTGGGCTTGGCGGTCCTGGAGCGTGCACGGAGGAAGCAATGTGCCAGAGTTTCTAATCTTAAGGAGGGTGATGCCAACACCAAATATTTTCACCGGCGGATCAACGCGCGTCGTCGCAAGAATCATATTCATAGGATCAGACATAACAATGGATGGATCACTGGGCATGAGCAGAAGGAAGCTTTGATGCACGACCATTTCACCAGGGTGATGGGGAAGGAGAGCTCTCATCCTGTGGACTTTAACTGGGAGGAGCTCGTGTTTCATGATCACGACCTCTCCGATCTTAATGATCCAATTTCGGAGGATGAAGTTCGAGAGGCCATCAATCAGTTACCGAGGGACAAAGGCCCCGGCCCGGATGGGTTCACTGGTGCCTTCTTCAAAAAATGTTGGCCTATCATCAAGCACGATATCATGCAAGCCATTCTCTGTTTCAACAATCTGCATTCGGCCAATTTGCAGTGGCTAAACTCAGTGAACGTTGCGCTCCTACCCAAAAAAGAGGGCGCGGAGGAGATCTCTGATTACAGACCGATAAGCCTCATTCATGCCATTGCAAAAATTATTGCTAAGGTCCTCGCTGCCAGACTTAGCCCTCACATGCATGCCCTCATCTCCAGCGCGCAAAGTGCCTTCATCAAAAAGAGATGCATTCACGACAACTTCATGTATGTTCGGGGCCTTGCTCGTCGGCTCCACAAAAGCAAGACCCCCGCGCTTCTCTTCAAGCTTGACATCCGCAAAGCTTTTGACTCCGTGCGATGGGAGTACATCATTGATCTCCTCCAACGGAGGGGGTTCCCACCGCGGTTTCGGGAATGGATCACTGCACTGCTCCGGTCTTCATCCTCGCGGATCCTGCTTAATGGCGTGCCCGGCCCCCTCATTATGCATGGCCGTGGTTTCCGCCAAGGAGACCAATCTCTCCGCTGTTGTTCGTCCTCGCCATTGACCCCCTACAGCAGATCCTCGACATTGCCACCAGGCACGGGTTGTTGCACAAGTTTAAGGGGCGTCGTGCAATTTTCCGCACCTCCCTTTATGCTGATGATGCGGCCGTCTGCATGGCCCCGGTCAAGCAGGACATTGATAACTTCGCCCTCATCCTGAATCACTTTGGGAAGGTTACAGGTTTATGTACAAACTTCCAAAAGAGCTTAGTTGTTCCTATCCGGTGCGGGAACGTAAACTTGGATGAGACCCTCTCCGCGCTTCCCGCTGCTTGGACCTCCTTCCCCATCAAGTATTTGGGGCTGACACTGTCAATCCGCCACCTGAAGGCGGCGGACTTTCAATTCCTTGAGGACAAGGTGGCTGCCAGGCTGGTGCCGTGGGATGGGCAAAATATTACCTCCATTGGGCGTGGAGCTCTTGTCAAATCTGTCCTCACCTCCCAGGTGATCTACCACATCATCGCTCTCAAACTGCCGGTGAGTACACTACATAATATTACCAAGATTGAGAGGGCGTTTTTATGGGCTGGCACAAACAAGGTAACAGGGGCGAAATGCAAGGTCAGCTGGAATTTGGTTTGCAGACCGACTGAGTTGGGAGGTTTGGGGATCCTTGATCTTACCAAATTCGCGAGAGCTCTCAGATTGAGATGGTTGTGGTTTGAATGGGCGGAGCCCTCCAAGATGTGGGTGGGCATGGCCAACCCTTGTGATATTCTGGACCGAGATCTCTTCTATGCATCTTCGTACATCACCATAGGCAACGGGGCACGCGCTCCTTTCTGGGATTCCCCTTGGGTTGATGGGGATAAGCCCGCCAACATCGCCCCTCTCATCTTCGAGGCGTCCAAACGCAAGAATTGGACTGTTAGGGAGGCCATGCATGAGGACAAATGGCTATCGTCAATTAAGCTTCCCGACCATTGGACCATGGAGCACATTCGGCAGATCGTCACCTTGTGGGCTCGATTGCGAGTCATTCCTATATCGGAGGACACGGAGGACACAATTACTTGGAAGCACACTCTTGATGGAGCTTACTCCGCCACTTCTGCGTACAAGGCGCAACTTCTTGGGACGGTTCGTTCGTCCATGCACTTCGCGGTTTGGAAGGCTTGGGCGCCACCCAAGATGAAATTTTTCGCTTGGCTTGCGATTCAAAACCGTATCTGGACGGCGGATAGATTACAGAAAAGGGGGTGGCCCAACTGTGGGCTCTGCCCGCTTTGCAAACAAACGGGCGAGACCGTTCATCACTTATTCTACAAGTGTCGCTTCTCCACTAGAATTTGGGGGATGATCAAGGGATGGCTCAATCTAGACTTCATCAACACCTCGGTTTAGATGACTAGGCGTTCCATCCACGATTGGTGGATCAACATGTCGGGCGTCGGCGTGCCACACCGGAAAGCCATCGCTTCCCTCACCATGTTAACTTGTTGGACTATCTGGTGTGAAAGGAATGCTAGGGTGTTCCAACACAAGTCTACTCTGCCGTCCGTCCTATTACTCAACATTCAGCGGGAGGCTAAGCTTTGGGTCATGGCAGGAGCCAAACATTTGGGTCTCATAATGCCGGGAGAGTACTGGCTTTGTATTTAAATCTCCTTGCTTTTCGTTGTAAAAGCAACTCTAAACTTCTTCTTAATTAATGGATGAGGCAAATCTTTTGCCTCCGTTTCGAAAAAAAAATATAGTGATGAGACGCCAGACCCAAAGCTTTGCCTTTTTGGTCTGAGAAATTCTCCGACCAAGGATCAATTCATAGGTGTTCTTGTTGCTCTTTGAGAATTCTGGTGGGCAAGAAGGAAGGCAATTCACGAGGAAAAATTCTAGAGGCCGCCATTCACTCATTTGTTTATTATGTGGCACCTCGACGATTTGAACGTGGTCTCGAGTGGTGTGAAGCATGGCTTGCGAAGTGTCGGGCGAGATGGATCCCTCCACCGTCGGTGTTTACCAAGGCGAGGTGCCGTGGCGAGGGCGTTAAACAAGGGCGCATTGGGCGTACGTGATCCTCTGTGATGAGTGTTTGATCTCCTAGCAGATCCGGCTGTGCTCGAGGCATATGCGTGCGTGGAGGCCAAGGTACTCGTTGAGGATCTACTGGCCTCGAAGCTCATGATCACCACGGGCTGGCTGGGCTGTGTCGGTGTGATCAACGATATCAATTCTCTTTGCCAAGAAGGACAGTACTGCATGATTGTTACGGAGATATATAGAAACTCGACAAGTGGGTTTTTGTACAGTAGATTCTCTCAGGAGCAGCGGGAAACAAATGATATTGGACACTTCTCGAGCTTCACTTGGTATTCGACAAAAAAAAAAGACTGGTGAGCGAGAGCCGACAGGTCGTTTTAATTGGCGTTGTCCGGCCGGTTTTGGAGGCCTAGGAGTGGAAAGCTTTGCCTTGCCAATTATGCTAGGCGACCGATCTGCACGAGGCATGTGGTCTCTGATGCGGGGCAAAAGAAATCCCGGCCGATGCAGGCCTGTGGCCTCCTCTGGGTAGAGTCGCGCCAAAGATGGTGCAGTCCTAGCTAGCCTGCCTTTACTCGCGTCTGTCCTGGTGGTGGTGATAGATTATGGGGTCGACAACTCAGTTGGCGTTGGGGCAGTAACTTTTTTTTGTTGCCAATGGTTGGGGCAGTAACTTGATGCATGCATGCATGCAATGCAATTCATGATTTCCTGGATGTAGAGTCTTACATACACCACGTAGCTACGTGCCATGCAGTAACATATATGCTGATGGTTGTGGAGCAAAAATGCTACACGCACGGACTGATTACGGGGTTGCAACGGACCCCTTCCAACAAACTAATCTTGCCCCCCCCCCCCCCCTGATTTTCAGGTGGGTGGGGCCCTTCCTCCCCCTTTAATCTAATAACTGTTTGACAACTCAACCTCATCCCGTAACCAGCCCGTAATTGTCCGTTGATGTAGCAAAGCTCGTTGTGGAGGGCCGGCGAATTCTTGTGCCAATCACGGATGGCATGGGCCCGTGCACGTACATGCTATTACTAGTGTCGTGACAAGGTGTGCTAAGCTCCAACGGACCTCATAATTATCTAGCCGGCATGTTCATAATCCCTCATCTGATTGAGAGAGAGAGAGAGAGAGAGAGAGAGAGAGCATATATTACTCTCCCAAACAATCTCGTGATCGATGGGGGATTGTTACGGAAGTACAGCAGTACTTCCTCCCCTCTGAGATATAAGATGTTTTTACTTTTTGTGATCGAATATATACAAACACATTTTAGTGTGTTTGTTCATTCATTTTAGTCCGTATCTAGTTTATATTAAAATATCCAAAATATCTTATATTTGTGAACGAAGAGAGTACCTAAGTTTGAAATAGTGAGACAATTCTCGCATGGCATATATAGTACTATATTTCACTTGAATAAGCCAAACAATGCAAACAACAACAAAGTATATTAGCATAAGAGTGAAAACAACAAGAAGAAATAAAATCCCCTTGCCTTCTAGGTGAACAGTTGTAAATTACCAAGCTGTCCTTTTGGGCAAGGAATCCCATAAGAGAAACTCAACTGAAAGAAGAACATATATATGAATCAAACACACTCGAGCTTGAGACAAGCAAATCATTAACTTGATAGCACACAGTCACAAACATAGCAGTTTCACATGCACATAGTCACCAAAGACCACTTTTGACATACAGACATACCGTACCGAAACCGAAAGAGCTAGGGGATGCTTGCCGGTCAACTAGTGAATATGGGGATCGGCGACCAATTTCCAGACCGATCATAGACGGAGAGACAAGTCGACGTCGTCCACGGGGCCGTGCACCGTCCAGCTCCTGCCGTGCTTGTGCGCCTTGCCACCAGCAGCAGCCGTCCCAGCCGCAGACACGAGACTGTGGCGTACCTGGGCCAGGGCAGACTCTCGTCCCGCGCCGCAGCCGGCAAACCCTCCCCAGCGGCGGCGGTCTGCTGGCGGCGCTTGGCGACGCGGCGCTCTTGCTTATGCGCGTTCTGGTGGCCGCCGAGCGCCTGCGAGGTGATGAACTTGCGGTCACAGTACACGCAGAGGAAGAAGCCGACGCGGGGCTCCGGCGCCATTGGGCGGAGGGTGAGCTCCAGGCTCAGCTCCTCCTGTTCACTGCTCGGCTGTTCCATTCTAGTCATGGACTTACCGTCGTCTATATGTGAGCGCACCACAGCTAACTCACCGCGCAAATTGTTGTGCTAACCAAAGGATTTTTAAATACTACAGCTTAACGGGCTTGCACTGTTCATTTAGGATCTCGTTACTGTAGCCGATGGACGGACACCCCGCACGCCTCCCACCGGCCGTTCATTCGCTGACGGCGGTCGCAACGGAAGAGTGCCCATTTGTAATTACTGGGCTTTAGCTCATTTGTCATATCCAATAATTCCTAGGAAAATCCCATATATGTGGCCCGTTCATGCATGATAAGAAAGAAGCTAAAATATTTTGTGGTAGTCGAAAATGAAACCAAATGGTTGTGAATGTTCCCATTCATCTCCGCATTGATATCGTTAATGTTTCGGTTTTGTTTCTCCATTGGTGTTTTGCTTTCTTCCTTCATTTCGTGCGTTGCCTCGTTTTTTTCATGTAAGAAAGAACCAGGAAAGCTTTTATCCTAGTGGAAAATGATACCGAATGCATTCATCTTCCCATTGATGGCATTGTTGTCTCTGTTTCATCTTCCCATTAGTGTTTCGGCTTTGCTTCCACTTCTAGGTAAGAGAGGTTGCTCCTCTTGTGATCCGGTGCGGGAGTGGGGCGATCAGATTTTTGGGGAGCGCTCGTGACTATGAACGGCGATATCCCCGTCGACGAGTTCCCCAACAACGACTTCTTCCCCGATGTTGATCACCTCCTCGGTGACATGACGAACTGTTGGGGAACGCAGTAATTTCAAAAAATTTCCTACGCACACGCAAGATCATGGTGATGCATAGCAACGAGAGGGGAGAGTGTTGTCCACATACCCTCGTAGACCGAAAGCGGAAGCGTTATGACAACGCGGTTGATGTAGTCGTACGTCTTCACGATCTGACCGATCCTAGTACCGAAAGTACGGCACCTCCGCGATCTGCACACGTTCGGCTCGGTGACGTCCCACGAACTCTTGATCTAGCTGAGTGTCGAGGGAGAGCTTCGTCAGCACGACGGCGTGATAACGGTGATGATGAAGCTACCGGCGCAGGGCTTCGCCTAAGCACTGCAACGATATGACCGAGGTGGGTTATGGTGGAGGGGGCACCGCACACGGCTAAGACAATGTCTGTTGTTCTGTCCTAGGGTGCCCCCTGCCCCCGTATATAAAGGAGCAAGGGGGGAGGCCGGCCGGCCCTTGGGGCGCGCCAAGGAGGGGAGGAGTCCTCCTCCTAGTAGGAGTAGGACTCCCCCTTTCCTAGTCCAACCAGGAGGAGGAAGGGGGAAGGAAGGAGAGGGAGAGAGGGAGGGAAAGAGGGGGCGCCGCCCCCCTCCTTGTCCAATTCGGACTCCTCAAGGGGGGGGGGGGGGCGGCCAGCCCTCAGGCCCCCTCCTCCTCTGTCTCTCTCTCTCACACACAAGGCCCATGTTGGCCCATTATTTCCCCTGGGGGTTTCGATAACCCCCCGGCACTCCGATAATTATCCGGTCACCCCCGGAACTCATCCGGTGTCCGAATATAGTCATCCAATATATCAATCTTTATGTCTCGACCATTTCGAGACTCCTCGTCATGTCCGTGATCACATCCGGGACTCCGAACTATCTTCGGTACATCAAAACACATAAACGCATAATACCGATCGTCACCGAACGTTAAGCGCGCGGACCCTACGGGTTCGAGAACTATGTAGACATGACCGAGACACGTCTCGGGTCAATAACCAATAGAGGAACCTGGATGTTCATATTGGATCCCACATATTCTACGAAGATCTTTATCGGTCAAACCGCATAACAACATACGTTGTTCCCTTTGTCATCGGTATGTTACTTGCCCGAGATTCGATCGTCGGTATCTCAATACCTAGTTCAATCTCGTTACCGGCAAGTCTCTTTACTCGTTCCATAATGCATCATCCCGCAACTAACTCATTAGTCACATTGCTTGCAAGGCTTATAGTGATGTGCATTACCGAGAGGACCCAGAGATACCTCTCCGACAATCGGAGTGACAAATCCTAATCTCGATCTATGCCAACTCAACAAGTACCAACGGAGACACCTGTAGAGAACTTTTATAATCACCCAGTTACGTTGTGACGTTTAGTAGCACACTAAGTGTTCCTCCGGTATTCGGGAGTTGCATAATCTCATAGTCATAGGAACATGTATAAGTCATGAAGAAAGCAATAGCAACATACTAAAAGATCAAGTGCTAAGCTAACGGAATGGGTCAAGTCAATCACATCATTCTCTAATGATGTGATCATGTTAATCAAATGACAACTCATGTCTATGGCTAGGAAACTTAACCATCTTTGATTCAACGAGCTAGTTAAGTAGAGGCATAGTAGTGACACTCTGTTTTTCTATGTATTCACACATGTACTAAGTTTCCGGTTAATACAATTCTAGCATGAATAATAAACATTTATCATGATATAAGGAAATATAAAATAACAACTTTATTATTGCCTCTAGGGCATATGTCCTTCACGAACAACTCACCTACATCCTCTTTCGCTGCTCTGTGTGTCATCTTACCATCTCTGTTACAGTTAGCATTTGGTTTACTGCAAGTAACAATTGATATGAATATGATACTTGTTTCTTAATTATGATCTCGATTGCATGTTATTCAAATTTTACCCACTGTTTTTCTGGATTAAACTTCATGGAAAATTCCTTAAAAATATTCAACATGATACTCTTTTGGGTCATTGTCTAGTCACATTACCTTGGTCTACCACTCTCTCTGTTAAACTTCCCCCTCGACCTTCCAACCTATTGACCAATATTTCTTCAGACACCTCACTCGTCGAGCAGCTTCCTGCTCTCTTGCGGAGTTAGGTTAACTCGTAAGGACTGATGAGTCCATTGTCAATCTTCTCGTTGACCCATGCGTAACCGAGCCTATCAGGCCACATGCTGCTAATAATGGGACAAATATGTATTGCTCCTCCAACTCTCCCAATACGTCATCATGGTCGAGGTGAACTCTGTGTGTTCCCCATCTCTCCCCAAAGTATTGTGTTTCCCTTAACCCACCGCCCCCGCTCTTTCCTCCTAGCTTGCTCCCGTGCAAAGCTGCACAATAGTACATTGACCATCTGCTCACCGGTGTTTAGACACTAAGGGAACCACTGCTGTGTTGGCCTGGCCCTTTAGTGGATGAGGTTAGTGCTAATTCCTATCTTGGATGCCATTATTTGCTGACCAGTGGGGCCTGAGCTTAATTAAAATAGTAACCAGTTCTGAAATAATTATAGTCCTGTTGGTGGGTTCCACAGTCTAGTTTGGCTTAGTTGAAGCTGACTTTGGCCACAATGTGGAAAGACCGATTCTAAAACCGATAGCACATAAGCCACAATACCGCTCTGTTCTACTTTTAGACGATCCATTTCCAGTTTTGGAACATGGGGGACCTAATGTAGGAAAAGAAAGATACCAATTGTCTAGATGTAAACTTAAGGGACCAAAAATAGACATTTTCTCAAAGAAAATGGCGCTCATACCGTAAGGTATGCACAAAGTGTCAACATCGAACATTGCAAGATTACAAATAGAGCATATGTTTCCTTCAGTGAAAAAGGACACTCGTTTACAACCAACATGCATCAGGGCTCTGGGAAAGTGCCGAGGAGGCAAAAAAAAAAAACTCCCATTTTTGACTATGCCCGACACATAGTCATAACTTACGGGTTGGTATAAGATATTTGGAAGTGGTACTTGGGCACCCAACATGTCAGCTATCGTTATTTTAGGAAAAACATGTATTAGGGTGTCACTACTGACAGTTAATAGTTTGCCAGTATTTACACAATCACCACCGACAGGACCATTTCGTAGCCCGTCAGTTGAGAGGTACCTCAGCGGTATGTATTACTCCCTCCGTTCGTAAATATAAGTTTTTGGAGAGATTTCACTATAAACCACATACGGATATATGTAGATGCATTTTAGAGTGTAGATTCACTCATTTTGCTTCATATGTAGTATATAGTGAAATCTCTACAAAGACTTATATTTAGGAACGGAGGGAGTACAATGGTGGCCTCACAGCTCACCGCTAATAGGTGGACCTGCGGCGCGTCATTTCGTGGCGAGTCAACATTGCACGATCGTCTGTGACTTATAGTCGATGGCCTATCGACCAGTGTTGACTCATGAGCTACGACGTTTTTCTGTAGTAATGCTTGTGCCAAGTTGGTCTGGGTTCTTCAAAAAAGTTTAGTTAGTTTGGCCATGGTTAGTATCGCAAGGAAATAGGTTCAAATGAAAATGAAACCACCAAAACTTGTAGATTGCCATATATAACTAGAAAAAAATCCAGTCCTTCCGTGATTAACCCTAGGACGATTTCACTAGGTATGTTTAGATGGTGACCAAAGCTAGCTCATCCTACAATCATTTTTGTCATGACTATAGATTTGCTATTTGTTAGGATGATGAATATGCAATTCTGAGCATAGGCTCATTTGCACCCGGCGAACAGTAAATTGATTTTTTTATAGAAAAAAATCAATAAATTACATATTTTACATGGAAAATATTTGAATGTGTGAGGTGCATGCCAAATTTTAAAGCATTTAGACATCTGAGTAGCTCTCAGGAAAAAAAACCCGGGTCTGAGCAGTGCACAAACAGTAAACTTTTTCGACAGAACCAAAATTGTTTTTTTTTTTGCTGAGAGCTACTTAGACATCTAAATGTTCTGAATTTTGGTATGTACATTACACACTCGGGCATCTTTCTCCACAAAAAAAATCAAGAGTTTTTTTGTGTTTATTTAGTATTTTCAACGATTTTATATTTCAATCCGAGCTCATCTGAGCCTGGGAGCCAAAACGCCTCACTCTTAGGACTATTGCTAATCTTGTGACCTGCCAATGGGTCTTTCTCCACTCTAAGTGTTTCACGCCATTTAGCCCTCGCTATATCTTGTCGAAGCTCAGGATAACACTGGAGCAACACGCTGAAGCATCCAATCTTGGCTGAGCACGCAGCATCTCTTGGACGTTTGTTTGGCAAGAAAATGACTGGACGTCGATCACTGTGGTGAGCGGGAGGCCGTTTAGTTTAGCGTTGTGCATTCAGACCCAGCAGCGGAAAGTTTTTCACTTTCCAAATCTACTGATGCACCCACCCACACACACACACAACAAAATCTAATTCATTGTCTGTGGCCTCTGATGTGTGTGGCGCCAAAGATGCATGACCATAGTGTCGTTGTATTGGTATATGTGGACCTAGCTAGCTAGCTTGTCTTACTCCCGCCCGTCCACATTACTACCTTTCTCAATCTCAATAGCAATAGAACACGTTGGGTCGCTACTCACTCCGACGGAGGCAAGGGAGCGTTTGGTTACTGGATCTATCCGCTGGGAGATGGTAGCACGTAATATCTTCAACCGATTTGGATGGCGGTCATGTAATATGATATGCAATTAGTTTACCTATCTCTTTTATGCCAGCCGGTTGTGGCGTCCTTTTTGTGGCTAGTTTGTCCTTTGGCCCTTTTAGCTTTGTGTGAGCTCTTCTTTATTTTCGTTTTGAGACTTTAAGACCTTGTTAAACCTATTTATTTGTTTAATAAGATGGCCGTATGCATCTGCAGTGCAGAGGCCGGGGAGTTCTCTTTTCAAAAAAAAAACAGAACACGTTGGGATTATTTTCTTACAATGCTGCTGGTAGTTGTGATATGGGGTCCGCTCACGTAGGCCGCGTCAGTACCTCTGTCCGAGCACTTGACTCCGTTGGCAGTAACTTTATGCATGCATGATTCCGGAATGATGCAGCCTGCTGCCATCGACGCCTACCACACTGCCGCCCCTTATTCCGCTGTCGCACTCGCGCTCGGGCCCAATTCCAAGAGCGTGACCATGCTACATGTTGCCGCCGTGCGAGCGCTGGTAATGCTGTAGGCGCCACGTCCCCGCCACCGGCCGGCCGTACGTGGATTTGCGCTGCACCAATCGATGGCCATGTCATGGCCCATGGTTCCGGAGGGTTCCTACGCGTACGCGTCATGACAGGGAGAGCTAAGCTCCAACGGGTCGGAGGTGGCATATTTCCAATACGACGCACGTTGCTCCCGTGAGATTCACATAAGATTCGAGTGTCATTATATACACAATTTTTCACCGGGAAGGACGAGATTCCGGACAAAGAATGATGTTTCTTTTAGGGCATCTCTCTCAAACCGTCCGCATCCATTGGACCGCGCTGTTTGGACCACGGAAACCATCCAACATTGTCCTATATCAGTCCGCGGCATGGTCTAGACGTGTTTTCTCCCGCAAACCAAAGAGAAACATGGGAGGGTTTTGCGGGAGTCCAGACACGCGAATCGTCGCTCTCTGCTCCCCGGCCCATCCAAAAGGAAGGTAGAGCCCGCACTTTTGGAGCATCCCGCATTGTTTCCGCGCGAAAATCCCCCATTCTCTTCTTTCATCCCCCCCCCCCCCCCCCCCGCGCTCCGCCCAATCTTGTTCTTTTCTCTCACCCTCTACTTCCTTCCACTGCCGACACATGGAACCGTCGGAGATGGTGCCGGTGGAGGTGTTGAAGGATCCAAGCATCACGCTCGCCCGCAAGATCACCTCGGCGACGCGGCAAACTCATATTTGCCGGCGTGGCCGGCTAGCCTCCATTTTGAATGAACACTTTGCATATTTCACAAGCAAATATATAGTTTCACAAGGTAACATAGTTTTCGTAGCCAAATATAAAACATAGTTTTACAAGCCCGAATATAAATTAAATTGTTCTCATATAGTTTTACAAGCCAAATAAAAAGGATACATCTATTGGTTGCCAATATGAACCCACATACGGTTGACCAAATCATTTTGCAGCTGCACGTGAGTTTCCAATCACGCATTTCATGATGAAATTGGGTGAACTGTTCAAACGTTGCCGCTCCTCCATGCTCAGGCACAACATTCTCATCCTGAAACTGAAACCCTTGATCGTAGATACGTTCCGGAAGCTCATCTTCTACGATCATATAGTGCATGATCACACAAGCAGTCATCACCTCCCACAGCTTCTTCATGCTCCAAGTCCTAGCAGGATACCGAACGATGCCCCATCGAGATTGCAAAACACCAAAGGCATGCTGGACGTCCTTCCTAGCATTCTCTTGCTTTTGAGCAAATCTTTTTCTCTTCTCTCCGACAGGGTTGGGGATTGCTTCACAATAGTGGTCCACTAAGAATAGATACCGTCACATAGGTGGTATCCTTTGTCGTAGTTGTGGCCGTTGATGGTAACATTCATCGGTGAATTGTTGCCTTCGGCAAGCCTTGCAAAAACGGGCGAGCGTTGAAGCACGTTGATATCATTGTGTGATCCGGCCATGCCGAAGAAAGAGTGCCAGATCAAGAGATCTTGTGATGCCACGGCCTCAAGTATGACAGTGCAAGCCCCGACATGGCCCTTATATTGCCCTTGCCAAGCAGAAGGGCAGTTCTTCCACTCCCAGTGCATGGAGTCTATCCTGCCAAGCATCCATGTGAAGCTCCTGCGGGCATTCATAGCCAAGAAGCGGGCTGTATCTTGAGGAGTCGGCTCTCTCAAGTACTCAGGGCCAAACACATCAATCACAACCTTGCAGAAGTTGTACAAGGAGTCTAGCTAGGCACGTAGACTCGCTTATACGGACGTACTCGTCAATGAGATCAACGAGCGTGTCAGGACGAAGGAGTTGGCTGGGCGGCGAGGCGGCTTCTTGGTCGCGGCTGTGTCGAGGAGTGGGGTGGGAACCTTTCGGATCCCCGGCGGCGAGCGGTGTTGTAGGTGAGGGCGGCGGGGGGTGGGTGTTGCGGCTCCAGCAGTTGGCAAAGGCACCGGAAAATGGGCGGCGGCGGCGGCGACGAAGGAGGCGGGTGAGGTTTTGCTGTTGGAATGGGAGAGGATGGCCAATGTGCCACCGACTAGCGGACCAGGGGGGCCACGGTAGATTATGTCATGAGCAGCACGAAGCAAATGAGAGGCTGGGGAGGATGGCAACTTCATTTGATATTGGACGCCTGCCCCTTTCCAAAAAGAAGAGAAAAGAGTAATAAAGGCTGTGCTGAGCGAGATCCGAGAGGTCGTTTTACTTAGCGTTGCCTGCCTGTTTGGGGCCTAGGAGTGGAAAGCTTTGCCTTGCCAATTATGCTAGGCGTCCAGATCTGCACGATGCGGTCTCTGATGCGGGGCATTGGGCAAAAGCGACCCAGGCCGCATCTGCTGAAAATCTTAAACCGACCGGCAGATGCCTCCTCTCCTCCCTCCTCTGGGTAGAGTGGCGCCAAAAGATATCGTGGTCCTAGCTAGCTAGCCTGTCTTGTCGCGTCTGTCCTTGTCCAGGCCGGTTCACCTAGCTTTCTCAAGAGAAACATAACACGTTGGGATTATTACATCTGTTGTCCAGTACTACATACCTAAAATGTTGCTGCTGCTTGTGATTAATTATCGTCAGATGAGCATGCTGCATGTGGGTGTCATCTCATCAGAGATTTAGCAGAAGGGACTAGCTCTAGATGATAGTAATGCTATAATACTCCTATACCACGTTAGGTGCATTATCCGGGACTGGCTAAATATGTTAACTATGGCTCAAGAACACCATTAACTAGTGTGCATTACATTCGGCAATGAGACATGCCCAATATGTGCATGTCTTACATTCTGTCTCTGTATCTTAACTAGAACTTTAGAAGATACACCTTCCGTTCTAAAATAATTGAAGTTCGAGGTTTGTCCGAAGTCAAATTTGCTTCAGTTTGACCAACTATGAAAAAAAAAACATGGTAAGATCTACATCACCAAATACACATAGTATGAAAATATATTTCTTAAAGAATCTAAAGAGACTAATTTGGTGTTGTAGATGTTAATATAATTTTCTATAGACTTGGTCGAACTTATACAAGTTTGACTTAGGATAAACATAGAACTTCAATTATTTTGAAACGGAGGTAGTACATAGTAATGTTTTCATGCTGTAATTTCCACCACAATTTCTCCGAGTGGCTGTTGCAGCCTTGCAGTAACTATAGCCAGAAGCTATACAGTCCCCATCGATCGATTGGGCATCCGCATTGTTACAAAAGTATAGTACCTGCGTTTGAAATAGTGAGGGAATTCTCACATGCAATATACAGTACTGCATCTGAGTCACTTGGATAAGCGAAGCAATGAAAGCAACAATTAACAGAAGAGTAGTAGAATGGTGAAAACAAGAAAAATTGAAATCTCCTTGCCGTCTCTATATAGTGACCAAACTGTCTATCTGGTCAAGGAATCCCATAAGAGAAACTCAACTGAAAGAAGAACATATGGATCGAACGCACACACGAGGTTGACACAAGCAAATCATTCACTTGACATGTGTCAAGCTAATCAAGATACTCCCACAAACATATAGTAGCAGTTTCACATGCATGCTTGTATTCACAAAAGAGGACTTTTAACATACCGAAAGAGCTAGCGGATGCCCGCTATTGCATCTGGAGATCAGGGACCAGTTAGCAGACCTATCATAGACGAAGAGACAAGTCGACGTCGACCATGGCGCCACCGTGCTCCGGCCTGCTCCTGCCGTGCTTGTGCGCCTTGACAGCAGGAGCAGCCGTCCCGGCCGCAGACATGAAACCGCCGCCGTGCCAGGGCAGCCTCTCGTCTGGCGCTGCAGCAGGCGCACCCTGCCGAGCGGCAGCGGCTTGCCGGCGGCGCTTGGCGACGTTGCGCTCGTGCTTATGTGCGTTTTGGTGGCCGCCGAGCGCCTGCGAGGTGACGAACTTGCGGTTGCAGTACACGCAGAGGAAGAAGCCGGGGCGGGGCTCGGACGCCATGGGGCGGAGGGTGAGCTCCAGGCACAGGTCCTCCTGCTCACCGGTCAGCTGTTCCATTCTAGTCACGGACTTACCGTCGTCTATATGCGAGGGTGAAACCTTAATTCGCCACGAAAACTGCTGTGCTACCCCAAGGATTTTTATATAGCACAGCTTAACGGGTTTCGCACTGTTCATTGGGATCTCGTTACTGTAGCCGGTGGCCGGACACGGCGCACATCTCCCGCCGACCGCTGATTGGCTGACGGCGGTCGCTACCGAAGAGTAGCTGGGAGGATTTATCACACATGCATTGAGGGCTGATACCTATTGTTTCGTTTCATCTCGACTGAGGAGCGCTCCGCGAGTTTGCTCTGCTGAAAATCATTGGGAATCAAAATAGGGTTGCAGATGCTTTTAGCTAGAACTAGCAAAGTGTCCCCCTCGGTGCGCAGGCTAGACCTTTCGAAATTTTAACAATGAGAACATGTTATTTAGTTTGTTTAAAAAAATGGGACCAAATGTGATGGCGTTGCAAATATAAGACTTTTGAGAACATAGTTTAGTCTTATGTATGATTGGTTTTCTCATCTATAGATAAACATATATTGTATCCATTCATCACTTAACTGGTTATTATCCATGATGCACTAAATGTATTTTTTATGATGAATCGCATGGGGCAATTATATTTGTATAATTTTTAAACACGTTCAATAGATTTAGCTTCCAAAATTAAATTACCATTAAGTATAAATATGTGCTACTTTGATTATAGAAATGTTTATAAACAACACACAACTAAAACTAATTGATTTGTGATAGAAAAACATTATTGATAGTTAAAACCATTGTTCTAGATTGTTTCACTACCTTTGACCGTACAAAACAAATGTCAGAAAGACGAAAGGGTAGAACATATACATAAATCTAAAAGGGCTGGAAGGATATGTTGAATTTACAAATGTACGGCCTACAAACTTTGAAGAGTTGTACTTCTTCTTCTTCACCTAAAATTTCTTGTATTCACCCCATTTTGGAATAACTATGTACTTCGAGTTTGTATTTATAATTACTCATGCCTTTACTTTCATAGCATAAAATACTATATAAGATGACAGATACTCGTCTACATGCACTCTATTTTGTAGCCATTCATGGTTACATTATTTTGGCTTTACCAACTATGTGCAATTTTTTTGAGTATATTTGGACATGTTCATAAAAAATATTAATCTTACTCTATATAAGGGTTTGCATAGTGAATCATTTTATTTCTTCTCTGAACTTCTTTTTCATCATTTTTTCCTTGAAACAAGACTAAACAACTAAAATCATAATTTCGTTTCTTGAAGAAACTACCAGTACCTCACATTAGCACTAGTACCAATGGTTCTTATAACCTCCCAAATTGGTTCCCAGGATTCGTGATGCATATAGTAGCAAGTCTGCACTGGATGGAAACACATGTTTTTTCTTGGGTATTTGTTGTTGGTCCTACTGCGATTGAAGAACGCACGATAGGACATGGGTTTAGTAGCAGTGTCTTGAAGTGGATAAAGACATGTCGCATTATGATGTCTACTACACAACTTGTTCTTGTAGACTCGTGTTGGGCCTCCAAGCGTAGAGTTTTGTAGGACAGTAGTAAATTTCTCTCAAGTGGATGACCTAAGGTTTATCAATCTGTGGGAGGCGTAGGATGAAGATGGTCTCTCTCAAACAACCATGCAACCAAATAACAAAAAGTCTCTTGTGTCCCCAACACACCAAATACAATGGTAAATTTTATAGGTGCACTAGTACGGCGAAGAGATGGTGATACAAGTGTAGTAATGATAGTAGATACTGATTTTTGTAATAGTAACAATAAAAAACAGCAAGGTAGCAAGTAACAAAAGTGAGCACAAACGGTATTGCAATGATTGAAAAGGAAGCCTAGGGTCCATACTTTCGCTAGTGCAATCTCTCAACAATGCTAATACAATTGGATCATATAACCATCCCTCAATGAGCGATGAAGAATCACTCCAAAGTTCTTATCTAGTGGAGAATATAAGACGAAATTGTTTGTAGGGTACGAAACCACCTCAAAGTTATCCTTTCCGATCAATCTATCCAAGAGTTCCTACTAAAGTAACACCAAGTTATACTTTCCAATCGATCTATCCAAGAGTTCGTACTAAAATAACACCATATGATACACATCAACGAACTCTAATGTCACCTAGATACTCCAATGTCACCACGAGTATCCGTGAGTTGATTATACGGTATGCATCCAATAATTTCAGATTCATAATACTCAATCCAACACAAAGAACCTCAAAGAGTGCCCCAAGATTTCTACTGAGAGACAAGGACGAAAACGTGCATCAACCCCTATGCATAGATTACCCCAATGTCACCTCGGGAATCCGCGAGTTGAGTGCCAAAACATATATCGAGTGAATCAATATGATACTTCATTGTCACCACGGGTATTCATAGCAAGACATACATCAAGTGCTCTCAAATCCATAAAAGTATTCAATCCGATAATAACAAAATCTCAAAGGGAAAACTCAATTTATCACAATAAGATAGAGAGGGGGAAACACCCTATGATCCAACTATATTAACAAAGCTCGCGATACATTAAGATCGTGCCAAATCAAGAAAGAGGGAGAGAGAGAGAGAGAGAGAGAGAGATTAAACACATAGGTACTAATACAAACCCTCAGCCCCGAGGGTGGACTACTCCCTCGTCATCATGGTGGACACTTGGATGATGAAGATGGCCACCGGTGATGATTTCTCCCTCCGGTAGGGTGCTGGAACGGGGTCTAGATTTGTTTTTCGTGCTACAGAGGCTTGCGGTGGAGGAACTTCTGATCTAGGTTAACTTTCGGGGGTTTCTGCATATATTGGATTTTTTGGCATCGGTTTCACGCGAAGATGTGCCTCAGGGGGCCCACTACCCACCATGGCGCACCAAGGAGGTATGGCATGCCCTAGTGCCTTGTGGGCAGACCCCCCTGGTGGTTCTTTGTTCCATTATTTATCTTTTCTTCCAAAAAAATCATCAAAAAGTTTCGTCCAATTTCGAGAACTTTTGTTTCTGCACAAAAAACATCACTGTAGTTCTGCTGAAAACAGTGCCAGTCCGGGTTAGTTCCATTCAAATCATACCAAAACCATATAAAATTGTTGTAAACATGGCATGAATACTTCATAAATTATAGATACGTTGGAGACGTATCAGCATCCCCAAGCTTAATTCCTGCTCGTCCTCGAGTAGGTAACTGATGAAAGAAATAATTTATGAAGTGTGAATGCTAGCATAGTGCATAAGATTGATCAATGATAATTTCAATCACTTTTCCTAGCACCATAACAGTAACTCTTTCTCATAAAACTCATCGTGATAAAGTAGCAATCAATTCACATGTTACGGTTCAAACAATGACTTCTCTTGCAACTTAACAACCTATGTTCTTAGTCACCAAACAATTGCAATCTAACTTATTCAACAAAGTCTAAGTAATAGCTCCACATACTCAATCATCATATAGTCTTCTATGATTGCTAGTACTCAAAGCATATTTTAGAACAAATGGCATCCATTGAACACAGAGAAATATAGGGGCTTAATGTTTCGCCTCCCAACTCATTTATCATAAAGATAATTGTCAACAATAATAATTCATGATCAAATATATTTGACTAGTCATATGTGCCTAGATCTTTCCGCACCACATGATGCTTGCCAACTAGAGAATAATTGGGGTTGAAACGAGAATTCATACTATTGACTCTTTGCATAAAAGTAAATACTTAAAAGTAAAAGATAGACCCTTCGTAAAGGGAAGTAGAGCTTGTCATGCGCTTTTTATTTTCAGATACACAATCTCTTAATGCAAAAGAACGTCATGTTATATTGCCCCTTATGATAGAAACCTTTACTGTGCAGTCCGTCGCTTATTACTTTGCCATCACAAGTTTACACAACGCTTATTTTCTCTTACAATAAAAGATCAGACATATTTGGAAGCAATTTTTATTGCTCTATGCACCGATGACGGCATACTTGAAGGATCTTATTCAATCCATAGGTAGGTATGGTGGACACTCATGGCAAGAAACTGGGTTTAAGGATTTTTGGATGCACAAGTAGTATCTCTACTTAGTACAAATTTTTGGCTAGCAAAAGATCCTAAGAAAACACCACATGTTGGAGGATCCATAACAATATAACTTCTATGCAAATATACACAACCATAACTCATTACGTTGTCTTCCTTGTCCAATTTCAACTAATTTGCTCAAGTTTGAAAATAATCAATGGGTATTCACAATCATAGAAGATGTCCAAGATAATATATTTGTATGTGAAATTTCTCTTCCTTATACTAATCATTCATGAATTGCTTGTATGACCAATATTGTGATTGTCAAGCTTCAAACGATTTCACTTCTAAACCCAACGTGAAGGTACTACTAGGCATGATATGAACATATAATTTCAACTTCATGATATTCAATTCATTTAACAATTTACTCATAGGATATAAGTGAAACACAAGAGTAAATGGCAAATTACTCCAAAAAGTTATAAGTGAAGATCAAGCGAGTAGTTAAGTAAATGGGTAACTATTTGAGGACTCTCTCTTATTTAAAAACTTTCAGATCTAAGTATTTTATTAAAACATCAAAGAAAACAAAATAAAATGACATTCCAAGAATAGCACATATCATGTGAAGAAACAAAAAGTTAGGCTCAACCGATACTAACCGATAATTGTTGATCAAGAAAGGTGGGATACCTACCGGGGCATCCCCAAGCTTAGATGCTTGAAACTTCTTGGAATATTATCTTGGGGTGCCTTGGACATCCCCAAGCTTGAGCTTTTGTGTCTTTTTAATTCATTTTATATCACGGTTTCCCTAAATCTCATAAACTTCATCCACACAAAACTCAAAAAGAACTCGTGAGATAAGTTAGTATAAATGAACTCAAAACCTTATCATTCTATACTATAACAAATCACTAAAATTATTATTTAACATTGCATACTAAAAATCCTCTGCATATTTGATACGTCTCCAACGTATCTATAATTTTTTATTGTTCCATGCTATATTATATTCTGTTTTGGACATTAATGAGCTTTATTATACGCTTTTATATTATTTTTGGGACTAACCTATTTACCGGAGGCCCAGCCCAGAATTGCTGTTTTTTGCCTATTTCAGAGTTCCGCAGAAAAAAAATATCAACGGAGTCCAAACGGAATGAAACCTTCGGGAACGTTATTTTCGGAATGAACGTGATACAGAGGACTTGGACCCTACGTCAAGACATCAACCAGGAAGGCACGAGGTAGGGGGCGCGCCTACCCCCTCCTCCCCCCAGGCGCGCCCTCCACCCTCGTGGGCCCCAGGTTGCTCCACCGACGTACTTCTTCCTCCTATATATACCTACGTACCCCAAACTACCAGATACGAAGCCAAAAACCTAATTCCACCGCCGCAACCTTCTGAACCCGTGAGATCCCATCTTGGTGCCTTTTCCGGAGCTCCGCCGGAGGGTGGCATCGATCACGGAGGGCTTCTACATCAACTCCATAGCCTCTCCGATGATGTGTGAGTAGTTTACCTCAGACCTTCGGGTCCATAGTTATTAGCTTGATGGCTTCTTCTCTCTCTTTGGATCGCAATACAAAGTTCTCCACGATTCTCGTGGAGATCTATTCGATGTAATCTTCTTTTGCGGTGTGTTTGTTGAGACCGATGAATTGTGGGTTTATGATCAAGTTTATCTATGAACAATATTTGAATATTCTCTGAATTCTTTTATGTATGATTGATTATCTTTGCAAGTCTCTTCGAATTATCAGTTTGGTTTGGCCTACTAGATTGATCTTTCTTGCAATGGGAGAAGGGCTTAGCTTTGCGTTCAATCTTGCGGTGTCCTTTCCCAGTGACAGTAGGGGCAGTAAGGCACGTATTGTATTGTTGCCATCGAGGATAACAAGATGGGGTTTATATCATATTGCATGAGTTTATCCCTCTACATCATGTCATCTTATTTAAAGCATTACTCTGTTCTTATGAACTTAATACTCTAGATGCGTGCTGGATAGTGGTCGATGTGTGGAGTAATAGTGGTAGATGCAGGCAGGAGTCGGTCTACTTGTCGCGGACGTGATGCCTATATGCATGATCATGCCTAGATATTCTCATAACTATGCTCAATTCTGTCGATTGCTCAACAGTAATTTGTTCACCCACCGTAATACTTATGCTCTCGAGAGAAGCCACTAGTGAAACCTATGGCCCCCGGGTCTATCTTCCATCATATTAATCTTCCAACACTTAGCTATTTTTATTGTCTTTTATTTTACTTTGCATCTTTATCATAAAAAATACCAAAAATATTATCTTATCTATCTATCAGATCTCACTCTCGTAAGTGGCCGTGAAGGGATTGACAGCCCCTTTATTGCGTTGGTTGCGAGGATTTATTTGTTTGTGTAGGTGCGAGGGACTCGTGCGTGGCCTCCTACTGGATTGATACCTTGGTTCGCAAAAACTGAGGGAAATACTTACGCTGCTTTACTGCATCACCCTTTCCTCTTCAAGGGAAAAGCAATGCAGTGCTCAAGAGGTAGCAAGAAGGATTTCTGGCGCCGTTGCCGGGGAGTCTACGCAAAAGTCAACATACCAAGTACCCATCACAAACTCTTATCTCCCGCATTACATTATTTGCCATTTGCCTCTCGTTTTCCTCTCCCCACTTCACCCGTGCCGTTTTGTTCGCCCTTTTTCGTTCGCCTTCTTCCCGTATGTATCTTTGTTTGTGTTTCCTTGTGCCTTCTATTTGCTTGCATCTTTGCTTGCTAAAAATCTATTGATATGGATCCACTTAAAGTGTTCTACTTGGATCATCTTCGATCCTTATGCGCTCGTGCTGAAACCCCAACTAGCCTAGTTGATGGGAAATCTTCAGATGAGCATGCTCATTTTGTGCGTCACCGTTTGTCTGAAAAAGGGAGACTCTTATGGAATCATATAAACAAATTTATGTGTTATGCTTGGAATCTTTGTGAAATTTATGATTTTACTTGTTGCTCTGAAAACATTAAGAAACACCTTCCCTACCAATGTGAGTTTAGTGATAATGGAATCGTATCTTCATATGCTAGGGGTGTTTATAATTACTATGATGTTCAACAAATTGAAGAATTTGTTGCTTTTAAGGGTGCTTATGAAATTGCTTCTTTGATTGAAACGTATGGTGCTACTCTTTACAAATCTGAAAATTTTGCCATACTTAAATATTGTTATGATAATTATGCTTCCAATGCCTATGTTAAACCATATATTGAGGACTCCTCCGTTGTCCAAGAAGAAGCTAATATTTCGCAGGAATCTATGGAGGAAGAAAATAATGATATGCATGAATCTATAGATAATTATGATTCCGATGATTTGATTGGAATATCCCTTGCTGAACATGATGCTTTCTATTCTTGTGGCCATGATGCCAATATTTATGAAGATGAATTTGCTATAGTTCCTTTTGTTAAACATGAGATCGTTGTTATTGCACCCATACTTGATAGTTCCTTCGATGAAAAGCTTGATTGCAATGATTTTACTATAAATTCTCTTGATGTCAATTATGATAATAATATGCAAAACCCTAAGCTTGGCGATGCTAGTTTTTCTATGTCTACTACTTTTTGCAATGATCATGATTGGGGTGATTCTTCTTATGATCTTGAAAATTTATTTAAGCCCCATGATGAATATGAGATTGATAATAGTGTTTGCAATAATATTGAAAGTGGGTTTGGAAGAGTGTCAAATTTAGATCCCACATATTTGGAGAATGTTCAATCTTATGGTATTTTTGATAAAAGTGGGTTTGGAGAGGTCATGACTTTAGTTAATGATAATCCCACTATTTTGAAAGAGTGTCAACTTCGCATGCATGTGGATCGTGTTGAAAATATTTCATGTGATAGCTATTTCGTTGAATTTTCTTATGATCCCACATGTAATTATTATGAGAGAGGAAAATATGGTTGTAGAATTTTTCATGTTACTAAATTACCTCTCGTTATGTTGGGATTGCTATTGTTTCTTTCTGCTTCCTTGCATATGCTAGTTTTTGCTTGCTATGATAATTTGTTTGCCTATAAGATGGCTATGCATAGGAAGTATGTTAGACTTAGATGTGTTTGTCACGTGTTTCATGATGCTCTCTTTGCGCTTCAATTCTTGTCTTTCATGTGAGCATCATTGAAATTACCTATGCCTAGCTAGGGGCGTTAAACGATAGCGCTTGTTGGGAGGCAACCCAATTTTATTTTTAGTTTTTTTCTTTTTGCTTATGTTTAGGAATAAATATTTGATCTAGCCTCTGGTTAGGTTGTTTTCTATGTTTTAATTAGTGTTTGTGCCAAGTTAAACCTATAAGATCTTCTTGGATGATAGTTATTTGATCTTGCTGAAAATTCCAGAAACTTTCTGTTCACGAAAACAATTGTTAAAAATCACCAGAACGTGATAAAATATTTATTCCAATTTCTGCTGATCAATAAACAAATTTTCTAGGTCTTCCTATTTTGGCTGAATTTTTGGAGTTCCAGAAGTTTGCGTTAGCTACAGATTACTACAGACTGTTCTGTTTTTGACAGATTCTGTTTTTCGTGTGTTGTTTGCTTATTTTGATGAATCTATGGCTAGTAAAATAGTTTATAAACCATAGAGAAGTTGTAATATAGTAGGTTTAACACCAATATAAATAAAGAATGAGTTGTTTACAGTACCTTGAAGTGGTGTTTTGTTTTCTTTCGCTAACGGAGCTCACGAGATTTTCTGTTAAGTTTTGTGTTGTGAAGTTTTCAAGTTTTGGGTAAAAGATTTGATGGATTATGGAACAAGGAGTGGAAAGAGCCTAAGCTTGGGGATGCCCATGGCACCCCAAGATAATCTAAGGACACCAAAAAGGCAAAGCTTGGGGATGCCCCGGAAGGCATCCCCTCTTTCCTCTACTTCCATAGGTGACTTTACTTGGAGCTATATTTTTATTCACCACATGATATGTGTTTTGCTTGGAGCGTCTTGTATAATTTGAGTCTTTATTTGTTAGTTTGCCACAATCATCTTTGCTGTACACACCTTTTGAGAGAGACACATATGATTCGGAATTTATTAGAATACTCGATGCGCTTCGCTTATATCTTTTGAGCTATATAGTTTTGCTCTAGTGCTTCACTTATATCTTTTAGAGCACGGCGGTGGTTTTGTTTTATAGAAACCATTATTCTCTCATGCTTCACTTATATTATTTTGAGAGTCTTAAACAGCATGGTAATTTGCTTAAATTGGGAAATTAATCCTAATATGTTAGGTATTCAAGACTAGTAAAAAACTTTCTTATGAGTGTGTTGAATGCTAAGAGAAGTTTGATGCTTGATGATTGTTTTGAGATATGGAGGTAGTGATATTAAAGTTGTGCTAGTTGAGTAGTTGTGAATTTGAGAAATACTTGTGTTGAAGTTTGCAAGTCCCGTAGCATGCACGTATGGTAAACGTTATGTAACAAATTTGAAACATGAGGTGTTCTTTGATTGTCCTCCTTATGAGTGGCGGTCGGGGACGAGCGATGGTCTTTTCCTACCAATCTATCCCCCTAGGAGCATGCACGTAGTGCTTGGTTTTTGATGACTTGTATATTTTTCCAATAAGTATGTGAGTTCTTTATGACTAATGTTGAGTCCATGGATTATACGCACTCTTACCCTTCCATCATTGCTAGCCTCTTCGGTACCGTGCATTGCCCTTTCTCACATTGAGAGTTGGAGAAAACTTCGCCGGTGCATCCACACCCCGTGATATGATACGCTCTTTCACAAATAAACCTCCTTCTATCCTCCTCAAAACAGCCACCATACCTACCTATTATGGCATTTCCATAGCCATTCCGAGATATATTGCCATGCATCTTTCCACCGTTCCGTTTATCATGACACGTTCATCATTGTCATATTGCTTTGCATGATCATGTAGTTGACATCGTATTTGTGGCAAAGCCACCGTTCATAAATTTTTCATACATGTCACTCTTGATTCATTGCTAACCCGGTATACCGCCGGAGGCATTCATATAGAGTCATACTTTGTTCTGGTATCGAGTTGTAATCATTGAGTTGTAAATAAATAGAAGTGTGATGATCATCATTCATAGAGCGTTGTCCCAATAAAAAAAGAGAAAGGCCAAATAAAAGAAGGCCCAAAAAAAGAGAATAAAAAGGGACAATGCTACTATCATTTTTCCACACTTGTGCTTCAAAGTAGCACCATGAGCTTCATGATAGAGAGTCTCTTGTTTTGTCACTTTCATATACTAGTGGGAATTTTTCATTATAGAACTTGGCTTGTATATTCCAACAATGGGCTTCCTCAAATGCCCTAGGTCTTCGTGAGCAAGCAAGTTGGATGCACACCCACTTAGTTTCTTTTTTTGAGCTTTCATGCATTTATAGCTCTAGTGCATCCGTTGCATGGCAATCCCTACTCCTTGCATTAACATCAATCGATGGGCATCTCCATAGCTCATTGATTAGCCGCGCGTTGATGTGAGACTTTCTCCTTTTTTGTCTTCTCCACATAACCCCCCTCATTATATTTTATTCCACCCATAGTGCTATATCCATGGCTCACGCTCATGTATTGCGTGAAGGTTGAAAAAGTTTGAGATTACTAAAGTATGAAACAATTGCTTGGCTTGTCATCGGGGTTGTGCATGATGAGAGCATTCTTGTGTGACGAAAATGGAGCATGACTAAACTATATGATTTTGTAGGGATGAACTTTCTTTGGCCATATTATTTTGAGAGGACATAATTGCTTAGTTAGTATGCTTGAAGTATTATTACTTTTATGTCAAAATTAAACTTTTATCTTGAATCTTTCGGATCTGAATATTCGTACCACAATTAAGAGAATTACATTGAAATTATGCCAAGTAGCATTCCACATCAAAAATTCTATTTTTATCATTTACCTACTCGAGGACGAGCAGGAATTAAGCTTGGGGATGCTTCATACGTCTCCAACGTATCTATAATTTTTGATTGTTCCATGCTATATTATATTCTGTTTTGGACATTAATGGGCTTTATTATACACTTTTATATTATTTTTGGCACTAACCTATTAACCGGAGGCCCGGCCCAGAATTGCTGTTTTTTTGCCTATTTCAGAGTTTCGCAGAAAAAGAATATCAAACGGAGTCCAAACGGAATGAAACCTTCGGGAACGTGATTTTCGGAACGAACGTGATCCAGAGGACTTGGACCCTACATCAAGACATCAACCAGGAAGGCACGAGGTAGGGGGGCGCGCCTACCCCCCCAGGCGCGCCCTCCACCCTCGTGGGCCCCATGTTGCTCCACCGACGTACTTCTTCCTTCTATATATACCTACGTACCCCCAAACTACCAGATACGAAGCCAAAAACCTAATTCCACCGCCACAACCTTCTGTACCCGTGAGATCCCATCTTGGGGCCTTTTCCGGAGCTCCGCCGGAGGGAGCATCGATCACGGAGGGCTTCTACATCAACACCATAGCCTCTCCGATCATGTGTGAGTAGTTTACCTCAGACCTTCGGGTCCATAGTTATTAGCTAGATGGCTTCTTCTCTCTCTTTGGATCTCAATACAAAGTTCTCCACGATTCTCGTGGAGATCTATTCGATGTAATCTTCTTTTGCGGTGTGT
Organism: Triticum aestivum; assembly: GCF_018294505.1. Lineage (NCBI taxonomy): Eukaryota > Viridiplantae > Streptophyta > Magnoliopsida > Poales > Poaceae > Triticum > Triticum aestivum. Next base: position 508,019,178 of record NC_057805.1, on the reverse strand, counting down.
TTGTTGAGACCGATGAATTGTGGGTTTATGATCAAGTTTATCTATGAACAATATTTGAATCTTCTATGAATTCTTTTATGTATGATTGGTTATCTTTGCAAGTCTCTTCGAATTATCAGTTTGGTTTGGCCTACTAGATTGATCTTTCTTGCAATGGGAGAAGTGCTTAGCTTTGGGTTCAATCTTGCGGTGTCCTTTCCCAGTGACAGTAGGGGCAGCAAGGCATGTATTGTATTGTTGCCATCGAGGATAACAAGATGGGGTTTATATCATATTGCATGAGTTTATCCCTCTACATCATGTCATCTTACTTAAAGCGTTACTCTGTTCTTATGAACTTAATACTCTAGATGCATACTGGATAGCGGTCGATGTGTGGAGTAATAGTAGTAGATGCAGGCAGGAGTCGGTCTACTTGTCGCGGACGTGATGCCTATATACATGATCATACCTAGATATTCTCATAACTATGCTCAATTCTATCAATTGCTCAACAGTAATTTGTTCACCCACCATAATACTTATGCTCTCGAGAGAAGCCATTAGTGAAACCTATGGCCCCCGGGTCTATCTTCCATCATATTTATCTTCCAACACTTAGCTATTTTTATTATCTTTTATTTTACTTTGCATCTTTATCATAAAAATACCAAAAATATTATCTTATCATATCTATCAGATCTCACTCTCATAAGTGACCGTGAAGGGATTGACAACCCCTTTATTGCGTTGGTTGCGAGGATTTATTTGTTTGTGTAGGTGCGAGGGACTCGTGCATGGCCTCCTACTGGATTGATACCTTGGTTCTCAAAAACTGAGGGAAATACTTACGCTGCTTTACTGCATCACTCTTTCCTCTTCAAGGGAAAACCGACGCAGTGCTCAAGAGGTAGCAATATTTAATACTCGTATCCTCAAATAGAATCATTAAACAAGCAAACATAACAACAATCTGTCAAAACATGACAACCTGTAAAGGATGCAAGAAGATTCATACTTCTCTAACTCCAAAAATTCTGAAACATTACCACAATGTAGATAATTTGTCATATCTTATTGTGCAAAAAAAATTCAAGATTTTATCACGTTCTAATTTTTCTCAAGAATTCATGCACTAGCGTGCAACTTTCTGTCTTCAAACAAGCACATATAGACTTGCAAAATAAGCATGATAAAGGCTATACTTGACATTTTTATTGAAATAAAAGATACAAAACATTATTCAGCAAGCAAATACAAACAAAAGAAAATGACGCTCCAAGAAAAACACATATCATGTGACGAATGAAAATATAGCTCTAAGTGAGGTTACCGATAATGTTGATGACGAAAGAGGGGATGTCTTCTGGGGCATCCCCAAGCTTAGTTGCTTGGGTCTTCCTTGAATATTACCTTGGGAGTGCCTTGGGAATCACCAAGATTAGGGTCTTATCACTCCTTATTTTCCTCATATCGACATCTCACCCAAAATTCGAAAACTTCAATCACCCAAAACTTAACAGAATTTTGTGTGATGGGTTAGTATGATAAAAAGCAAACCATTCACTTTGGTTCTGTCAAAGACAAGATTCATAATTATTTCCACATAATGCCTACTCTACCTTATCATTTCCACAATTTATATCACTTAATATAAGCTATGGAAACACTAAAACAAGCAAATTATGCATTGAAAATAGAATCTGTCAAAAACAGAACAACCTGTACTGATCTGAATAATGACCATACTTCTGCAACTCTAGAAATTCTGAAAAATTAGGAAAACGTGTAAAATTTGTATATAAATCATCTGTAGAAAATTCATAACAAAAACACGTTTTGGTGAATTTACAAAATTCCAAAACTGAGCCCAAAACTTTTTGTTTTTGCACAGAATCAGATCAACTATCATCCACACTATCCCAAAGGCTTTACATGGCACTTTATGTAAACAAAAGCTATAAAACATGATTAATACATGACTAATACAGTAGCATAATCATGTAAACACATAAAAACAGTAGGTATAAATATTGGGTTGTCTCCCAACAAGCGCTTTTTTCTTTAATGTCATTTAGTTAGGTTTGATGATTTCAATGATGCTCGCATAAAAGTAATAAATTGACACATAAAGGGAGCATCATGAAGCATATGACTAGCACATTTAAGTCTAACCCACTTCCTATGCATAGGGATTTTGTGTTGATTGGTGAGCTACAATGTTTTTTGTAGTAATGCTTGAGCCAACTTGCTTTGTTTCATCAATAAATTATAGTTAGTATGGCCAAGGTTGGTATAGCAAGGAAATAGGTACAAATGAAAATGAAACCACCAAAGTCGATTGTCATGTAACTAGAATTTTTACTGGCCTTCCGTGATTAACCGATGATCGATTTGTACCACTATGTATGTTTAGACCAAAACTAGCTCATCCTACAAATTATTTGGCCATGACTATAGATTTGGTATTTGTTAGGGTGATTACCAATTTGGTGGCCTACAACGGATCTTTCTCCGCTCCAAAAGTGTCTGATTCCTGTAGTGTCATGATTATCATAGCAAAAGATTATCAATTTCTTTTTTTAAAGATTACCGATTCATTTTTACTAATACAGAACCGAACAACACTAACCAGCCAAATTATATCATCGCCGATAGGTTTCTGACCGGTCAGTGCCTCGGGGTCAGTGACGCCAGTCATTGATGATAGTTTTGGGCGGTCACTAATGTGTTCCTCGGGGCGCAAAAAACAACATCCAACTGCACAGAAGATCCCATGCAAACAAAGTCGGCCAGAACAACATATCCATAGAAGATCACATATGCAATCACCTAACATCTTTTTGGAGAACATCAAATATACAATCTTCTCACAAAAGATCAAATACACACAAGGCCAAAAAAATGCCAGCCACGGCTAACATAGTTAACATATTTTTCCCAAAACACCTATATACACCTAATTCATGAATTAACCTTATTACTCGTATTCAAACATAGCTCTGCAAAGACAACAAACACACATAGAAACAACCTAAGGATCCAAACACCTGACTTGTAGAAATTTACAAATCTTAGGATTCAAACATGCATCAACCTATGCAGTGCCTTGTTAGTGCTAACATACATCAACAATATTAACAATAAATATCAGAAGTAGGGGAACGAGGCGGTATACCTTTGGGGTTGAGGAAGAGGGTGCAGCGGATTATCTTTCTGAGCACCTTGACAAACTAATTGAGCTTATTGAACAGGGCGTCGTCATCCTCCAACATTTATCTCCGCAAAACACTCACATGCACACCCTAGAGATATGAGCACTTCCAAGAATTTGAACCAGCAAATGTCTCGCTTCTATACTTGGGAAAATGGGCAAGAGTATGACACTGGCATGAGGGGGTCGATACATACCTACTAGCTCAAGGACCAACAATTCGCCCTTGGGGACTGGCCGAGCACGAGTCTGCACTGGTTTCTGCAGGCATTATTTGCTAGGCGTGGACAAAATCATTGCTTTGACCCTTTGCCAACGTTTAGCACGATTTGACCTCTTATCAAAAGTTTAGCATCATACTGCCCTTTTTTATGACGTCATCCACCATGGCATTTGGGTTGCATGCGAGATGTCATGGTCCATGGCGTCCCCCGACAGAGAGGCCGAGGCCCATGAGGGGAACACCAGAGATGAAACACCATAGACCATGGTATCTCCAGTGCAACGCAAATGCCACGATGAATGATGTCATCAAAATGGGTCTGATCTTGGTAAACTTTTGAAGAGGGGTAAAATTGTGCTAAACTTTGACAAAAGGGTCAAGATTTGATCTTGGGACGCTTCTAGCCAGCGCACGGCCGCCTGGGATGCTTAGCGAGCGGCCCGCCACTTTAGGTAATTTTTTATCTCCCCTTTTAATTAGAATAATCATCTAGTAGTCCCTTTTCCTGCTATGTATTAAATGCCAGCATATGCATCTCTTCCTGTGCATGCATATGCATGTGCATGTGTTTGTTTGCATTTATTTTGTGATTTTAAATTTTTTAAAAGGCATAACTTTCAGTCCGCGTATCGAAATTCAGATCCGTTTTCACCGTTGAAACCCTCGCGACGTGCTTTTCAAAAGTTGATCCCGGATCGGGATGTTTCGACGAACTAGTCTTCCTGCCAACTAAATATCAATGTGTGTGCAACTAGACTACATTGCCGCACCAACTGAGCATATGTGCCAATAGTCCTGCCAACTAAATATCAATGTGTGTGCAACTAGACTACATTACTGCGCCAACTGAGCATATGTGTGTGCCAATAGTCTTGCCAACAATATCAATGTGTGTGCAACTAGACTACATTGCCGCGCCAACTGAGCATATATGTGTGTAAGTAGTCCCGCCAACTAAATATCAATATGTGTGCAACTAGACTACATTGCCGCATCAATTGTGCATATGTGTGTGCAACTAGTGTCCTGCCAACTAAACATCAATATGTGTGCAACTAGACTAAATTACAAGCCAATTGAGCATATGTGTGTGCAGCTAGTCTTCCTGCCAACTAAACATCAATGTGTGTGCAACTAGACTAAATTACAAGCCAACTGAGCATATGTATATGCAACTAGTCTTCCTGCCAACTAAATATCAATCTATGTGCAACTAAACTAAATTACAAGCCAACTGAACATATGCCGATTTGGTTGCCAGAGAAAAAAATGGAGAAGGGAGCAGCGAGGCGGAGCAGATGCAGGCGAGCGGCGGGCACCTCTCATCGTACTGGAAGAGCTGCTCGAGCGCTTCCTCGTCCAGCCTATCCTTCCCATCGAACCCCAACTTCGGCAGCGCCGGCGGATCACACGACTGCTCCGCGGGCTAACCAGCAGGTCGCCGTCCGACGGGAGCTCCGTGGTAGCAGATATGATGGGTGAGCTCCGGTGGTCCTCTTCTCCACTGGTTCGCCTCCTCGCCCTCAACCTCCGGGCGTCGATGTTGGTCGGCATCCATCGACCAGAAAGGGGATCCAGATGGGAAGCGGTCAAGCGGAGGAGGGAGAAGAAGGATAGGAGAGACAGGGTGATGTGTTTTTTAAGAGAAAGGAGTTGGCGAAGGGATGCAGCGGGGAAATTTTGTTTTGACGTACGCTGGTGTGTCGCGTAGCGCGGTTCCACCAAATAGTGCACGCGCACTATTAAGAATTTAGGTTGATCTTGTCCCTAGATGTCGGTGGCATCTAGCCATCTAGGCTGGCAAGCTTCCTGCCTCATATTTATTTAGGCGCGTGCATGCATACTATATATTGGCAGATGGACAAAACATGCCTACTCGTCCTCCATTGTTGGCACAATAATTTGAAGTTGCGGCCGTCCCTCAGGAACCATAAGCATAAACATGGCAGTGGCACCTACGTCTAGATCCAGATCCAGAAACACACACATGCATGAATAAGCTTGTCGGTGGGAAACGACACCTATGGGATCACAAGAATCCCTAGTACGGTTGCCGGGACGCGAGGTTGTGAGAAGAGCAAGATTAGCAGTCAACACAAGGATCGTTTACCCAGGTTCGGGCCGCGAGAATGAGTAATACCCTAGTCCTGCTTTGGTGTGTATTTGAGAGAGTTCTTAAGCTCTCGAACTAGCTATGGTGGCTGCGTAGTTTAGAAGAGCCAAATCCCTCTCCAGTATGCCAAGGGCCTCCTTTTATAGTCGGAAGGGGCTGCCACAGTGGCACACAGGAGGTGGAAAGGCCTACAGTGCTGCGAGCTTATCACTTGTGTTACAGGACAAGACACATTTAATGCGTAGCTTAGGTGTCCCTTAGCTTTATTGGGGACGGGAACGAGGCCCGTCCCGTCCGTCCCCGCCTCGCCTTACTTCGACACGCGCCCAGGCCAGCGGTGCATGCGGCGCCATGTAGGCAGGCAAGCAGCTGAGGTGGCGCGGTGATAGGGTCTTCACAAAGATTTGCATGCCACCACGCAGGTGCTTGCTGAGTTGGCGTAGAGGCCGCCCGTCGCCACGCAGGTGCCTGCCCAGCTGGTTGAGCTAGCAGCTGCTTAGGAACGGCGGTGGAGTCTTGGTCGACGCGGGCCTGGCTGTGGCCCCGCGGACGCCCTCGGCAAGGGCCTTGCCGGGGGCCCAGCAAGGGTCTTGCCGTGGCGTTGCAGTCATCCCCGGCAAGGCGCTTGCCGGGGGTCTTGTGGATCTCCTCGGCAAGGATCCCGCCGAGGGTCATCGTCTTCTGGTTCTCATTTGATCTCATATCTCTATGGTCTTGACAAAGATTTGCATGCTACCACGGAGGTGCCTCCCGAGCCCTAGTTCCAATGTGGTTGGTTGAGTTGGAACCCGTGGGCTCAAGGGTGGCTCGCTCTGTTAGCATCTGGCAAGTTGCCCCGGCAAGGGCCTTGCCGGGGGAGTCCACCTCGCCCTCTCGCTCTTTGGTATCTTTGGTCTTGGTGTTGCCTTGGCCATCTTGTGCTTCGGCTTCTCTCCGGCTCCCCTCCTCTGCCCTGCTTAGTGTGGCCGTGGCGCGCGGCTCCGACTGCCCGTGCACAAGTAAAGGGGTACAAAGGTGTGCCCCTACTTTTGTACACCGACAGGAGCCCCCGGGCCTGGGCCACACATAAGCGCGACATGTTGTTGGGCCAGGCCCAGAACGGTGCGCGGGCAGGCGGGGCGAATTTTCACGGCAGTAACCCTTCGTCCGCTGCGCTTCCCCACGACCCACGTTGAACGTGCGTCGTGGAGGATCGTGCGTGACGTGGGGGGCATGCGTGGGGCGGTTCCCACACGCATGCGTCACGTCGCAGTATAGAGGCGGCTCGCGCCTTCCCCATAAAAAGAGGGAGGCGTGGAGGCGCGGCTCATTTACTGGATGGACTTGGGTCGCAGTCTTTAAGGCGCCCATGCCCCACGATCACGGGGCGGGGAACGGTCGACTCACCCGTCTTTTCGACCCTGCCTGCTCGCCACGCGTCCTTCATGCAAGTGGCGGGCGTTGGAGGCGGGAAACCGGGCCGTCGCTGATTGGGGCAGCGGGTCGGTCCTGATTCCCTGCGCCTCCGATGGCTGGATCGGCTGAGTGGGGCGGCCGAGCCTCGACCCCGCCCCTTTATAAGGAGGGGGAGGGGGGCGTCGTCCCACATTCCTTCAGCATCCATCCTCCTCCACCTCCGCTTCTTTCTTCCACCTGCCATGGCGAGAGGAGGTGCTGGGCCTTCGACGGTGGTGGCGAGGGTTGCTGCTCGTCAGCGCGTTCCTCCTTCCCACGACCCCGTGGCGGCGGAGCCAGCCATGAGAGGAAGGGGGAGGGGCGTGGCCGAGGTCGCCGCAGCGGTCGGGGGAGAGGGGGACGAGCTAGTGCGGCGGCCGTGCCTCCGCCAGCGGTGCCTTCCGCGATGGAGGGTCATGTCGGGGACCAGCCCCGCGAGTTCTTCATTAGGCTGCGCCGGCCACCGCGTCGTCGTCTCCGTCTTCCCACCCCCTTCGCTGAGGAGATGGAGCTCGATCCACCCCAGACCCTCAGATTGCACATGAGGGGCTGCGGGACCGGCGGTACGTTGGTCGACGTCGACTTCCCCGCTCCGCATGTTATGTATCTCCGTCGTGGATGGAAGACATTTGCTCGCATCCATAGCCTGACGGTGGGGCTCGTAATCTACTTCAAGTTAATGGAGGGCGGCCTTCTCTCCGTCAAGGTCTTCGGAGATCTTGGAACTCGCCTGAAGTGTTGTGTGGAGAGCTCCTCCAACGATGAAGATTCCTCCTCGAGCGAAGATGTCGGTGGGAAACGACACCTATGGGATCACAAGAATCCCTACTACGGTTGCCGGGGCACGGGGTTGTGAGAAGAGCAGGATTAGCAGTCAACACAAGGATCGTTTACCCAGGTTCGGGCCGCGAGGATGCGTAATACCCTAGCCCTGCTTTGGTGTGTATTTGAGACAGTTCTTGAGCTCTCGAACTAGTTATGGTGGCTGCGTAGTTCAGAAGAGCCGAATCCCTCTTCAGTATGCCAAGGGCCTCCTTTTATAGTCGGAAGGGGCTGCCACAGTGGCACACAGGAGGTGGAAAGGCCTACAGTGCTGCGAGCTTATCGCTTGTGTTACAGGACAAGACGCATTTAATGCGTAGCTTAGGTGTCCCTTAGCTTTATTGGGGACGGGAACGAGGCCCGTCCCGTCCGTCGCTGCCTCGCCTTGCTTCGACACGCGCCCAGGCCAGCGGTGCATGCGGCGCCATGTAGGCAGGCAGGCAGCTGAGGTGGCGCGGTGGTAGGGTCTTCACGAAGATCTGCATGCCACCACGCAGGTGCTTGCTGAGTTGGCGTAGAGGCCGCCCGTCGCCACGCAGGTGCCTGCCCAGCTGGTTGAGCTAGCAGCTGCTTAGGAACGGCGGTGGAGTCTTGGTCGACGCGGGCCTGGCTGTGGCCCCGTTGACGCCCTCGGCAAGGGCCTTGCCGGGGGCCCGGCAAGGGTCTTGCCGTGGCGTTGCAGTCGTTGCCGGCAAGGCGCTTGCCGGGGGTCTTGTGCATCTCCTCGGCAAGGATCCCGCCGAGGGTCTCCGTCTTCTGGTTCTCATTTGATCTCATATCTCTATGGTCTTGACAAAGATTTGCATACTACCACTGAGGTGCCTCCCGAGCCCTAGTTCCAATGTGGTTGGTTGAGTTGGAACCCATGGGCTCAAGGGTGGCTCGCTGTGTTAGCATCGAGCAAGTTGCCCCGGCAAGGCCCTTGCCGGGCCGCGGAGGCTGCCCCGGCAAGGGCCTTGCCGGGGGAGTCCACCTTGCCCTCTCGCTCTTTGGTATCTTTGGTCTTGGTGTTGCCTTGGCCATCTTGTGCTTCAGCTTCTCTCCGGCTCCCCTCCTCTGCCTTGCTTAGTGTGGCCGTGGCGCGCGGCTCCGACTGCCCATGCACAAGTAAAGGGGTATAAAGGTGTGCCCCTACTTTTGTACACCGACAAAGCTACTGCCCCAACGCCATACTCGCGCTCTGAGCAACCCCTTGACAGAGGTAAGGCTTTGGAAGCAAATATAGTGGCCGTATGTATGTCAAGAGGACCCGTATTAAATGTAGCTGCAGCATTTCTATAGCCGGAACAATCTTATCCATCCTAAACGTCTGGGCGGACAACCCGGGCATTGCCCATTCAGAAGAGAACGAAAGAGCCACCCTATAGGACCCCTCCCCCCACTTTGTTCCTATATGTCCAGACGGACCGTAAATCCTCAGATCCATGTCATATATGGGGATGTCTGGACGTGCCCGGGCAGTCCTCCATATAGTATGCGGTCCACCCATACCATCTTTTCTGTTTCGGTATTATGTATTTCTCTAATCATATGCATTTGAACGAACAATTAGAAAACAAAGTAGAAATCATGATTGCACGCATGCATAAATGAAGGCTTAAAATGAACATGTTCAGTCACTGTTCAGGCGCGCCCACAGGTGTTTGAGGTGTCAGATTTGACTAGATTGGTTGTAGACGCTCCAATTACTATAATCCCGAACATGTTCGTGTTCTGTTGCTCTTGTGATTTGAGAAGGTGATGTGGACAAGACAATTAAGCACTAGAATGTGCACGAGTATGACATGCTAGGACCATGTACCGCCTGGCCATCAATGACGCCTCATCCAGAGGGGCTGAGGCGTGACCACAGACCTACATCGCCTTAAAAATTTCTGGTGCACCGTCGCTAGCTTTTGTTGTCTTTGTGTGCGTGCATCCCTAGCAGAATTGGCAAAGGAAAGCTTTTCACTCCTGGGTCCAAATGCACAACCCTAAGTATCTATAGCTGCCATTCTCAAATCCTCCTCAAACGTACATAGACACACTTGGTCGGTGACCAAACAAGATAGAAAAGAAAAATGACCAAACGTACAAAGACTCATATCATCCGTATAAGTCTGGCTCTCCGTGAATCTGTATATTGAGACCAAATGTAGGAAGGATATCAGGACTCGTGGACGCGCCTAATTAGTCCGCCATGTAGAACGCGGCCCACCTAGGACCACCTTTTCTTTCTCTTTATTCTTTCTTTTTTTCTTTCTCTCTCTTTCTCTTCATCTCTACCAATCACATGCAAGTTACCGGGCATAAGGGAGAAAATGAGGAGTATGGCTGCCTGGATAGACAAATATGGGCTCAAAACGGACACGCTCAGACACTGACCGGGTGCGTCCACGGACGCTTAGGGGGGCAGATTTGCTAAGCCGGTTGTAGATGTTATAAGGTCTCTTTCAATGCACACAGGTGGTGCATTAAAAAGTTTAGCAATTAAATTTCAATGTATAGGTGCTTAATTTGTTGTAGCTAAATAAACGACCTGTCGTTGATTAGGGTGATCAATGAAGAAGTACTCTAATGAGAAGTTGAGTGGTCACTCGTCAGCCAAAATTGTAGGTTTCTGAGTGTTGCTCCGGCAAAAGTAAATCTAGCGGCGGTAGCGGTCTGAAATCTACCTGTCGTTGATTGGTGGAGACTGATGTCTAATATTCACACGTAGTACCATCACTAATTTATTTAGTGCATGCCCGTTGTTATGTGTGGAGATACATGTAAGACATTTTCCTTGTGCCAGCTTTTCTTAGGGAGACTTGAAAAGAGAGGGATGGCTGCATGCAACATCCTACGAGGTCTCTTCCCAAAGAAATGCATACTTTTTTTTCTTTGCAGATTTTTAGATGATTCGTATCTTTACAAAATATATTTTCTAACATATTTCAATAATTTAATTTCTATACATATATTATCTTGGCGACATTTGCATAATTAAAATTTCAGCATTTTAATTTTGGAATATTTCAATCTTTCAAAAAAGTGATTTTCAACAAACCAAATTGTTTCAATATGTGAAACCGATGTTTTAAATTTATGAATAAATTATTTCAATGTGCGAGAATGATATTTCTCAGTTTGTGAAACTGATGATCTCAATGTATGAAAGACATTTCGACCGTTTGACTAAATCCAAATAGTAATTGCAGCACTTTCATTATTGTATAATAAGTGCTCTCAATTGTTTCACTATCTGAAAAAGAAAGCGAATAGTTGTGTAATAATTTTAATTAGGTTGTTATAAATTAAATTATCACAACTGTTTCATTAAATATTTCAGTATTTCAACAAGTGATTCCAAATTTTCACTAAATCCAAAAAATTAGTTCATATGTTTTGTTAAAACCCAAAAGTTATTTCAGTTGTTTCACAATTTTAAAAGTCGTTTCAACAGTTTCAATATTTGGAAAAAAAGAAAATGATGTTTTCAATTTGTGAAAAGATTATATCAATGTGTGAAACTAATAATTTTATTATGTGAAACTGGTTCTTTAACATGTGAAATCTATTTCAATATTTCCCACAATTTTAGAAAAATATCACACATTTAGTCAATTGAAATATGATTAAAACATAAAAAATAGAAACTAGTTAAAAAAGTGTGTACTTAAACCCAAAGGATGGGACTAGAGAACCCAAAGACACTCGAGCTGGTGACTTAGTCCGGTTGCCCTTATAAAAGCATCTCTAGCAGACCCCCTATAATGCCGATCCGCAAAATACATTTACAGTTCGCTGTAGATGAGATTTGCAGGGCGAATTCGTGAGCTGCAGATCAGACCCCGTATATGAAACTGTAAAAAAATTTAAAAGCATTCGCGGGAAAAACTTGCAACGACATTGATCATACATTAGTTCATCTACATACTACATTGTTCATACTCCCTCCGTTTCAAAATATAGTGCTTCCTCTATTCCCATGCTTCAACTTTGACCATAAATTTAACCAACGAGTCCGACTACGGCGGGAGCAAAAGTTATACTAGTGAATTCATATCCAAAAGAAGTTTTCAATTATATAATTTTTTCTCCCGCCGCAGTCCGTCTCATTGGTTAAATTTATGGTCAAAGTTGAACCTCGGGAAGCGCGGGCGCACTATATTTTGGAATGGAGGGAGTACATAGTTTATCTACATTGATCATACTAGATGGGGAATCTGCGGGCCCGAGCCTAGCTACCAAAATCGACGAGCTCGCGGCGGCGATGACGCGGCGGAGGAGCCGGAGGAGCTCAGTCCTTGTCGGAGTCGAGGTCGATGAAGACCTTGGCCTGCTCCGCCTTCATGACGCGCAGGTCCGCCTCCTTGGACGTGTGCGCCTGCGACGCCCCGACGCCCTGCTCAAGGAAGATCTAATCGTAGTCGAGCTCACGGCGGCGAAGCCCGTCGGCCCCATCCTACTCCCTCGCCGAGCGCTCCATAATGACACACTCTAGGTGCTCCTCCTGCCTCGGGGGGAGGTAGTCCTCGGGGCCGATCACTTCTGTTGGATAAATAGGCAATTTCTCGATTTAATTAATCCACGAGTAAATCACTAGCATGGCATTGACACAAATAAATGCATACTGATATTCAGTCAAGTAAGCACATACTGCGCTAATTGCAGAAAGATCTACGTATAACGCTAGCATGGCTAAAACAGAAAACAATAGGAGCGGGATAAACGAGTTATACCCTCCAGTAGGCGATGCAGAGGCCGCAGCTTTGGTGGCAGCAGCGGCGTCCTCGGCGGCCTTCTTGTCGGCTTCAGCTTTCTCGGCGGCGGCACGTTCGGCGTCGGTGGACACGGTGATGATGAAGGCGACGCGGACGTACAGGAAGTAGACGATCGAAAGCGAGCACGTAATCGCTGCCCAAAAACCTATTCGCCCCTCACCCCGTACAGGAACCAGAAGGGCGTGCTTTCGGAGACCTGCTCTCCCATCGACCGTATACGCGGCGGACGGGATGGAGTCACCGGCGGCAGCAGCAGCAAGGGAACGAAGGTGGGCGTGCGCGTGGAGCAGATGTGATCTGTTCGTGGCGGCTAGGGTTAGGAGACACCGCACACTTATATAGGCGCAACCGCGTGGAGAGACGTGGGCTCGACCCACGTCCGAGTCTGTGGCTGCCCACGATCCGACGTCTCAAATCGTGGCCCAGCTGTCAGAGAACTCTCCGTTAGTGACTGGCAAAAATAAGCGCGTAGGTGTGAGCTCGGCTCGGCTCAATCCCGCAACACGCGTCGCGTCGTCATGAGGCGTGGCGTGGCGAGGCGGGCAGCATTGGAGGAGTGCGCGAGGGCCTCTTCTATTCTCAAGCTCTAATAGCATGTGAAAGAACATCCCTTATAAAGAGGTCCAACTCCTCTTCCACTTCCGGGGTGGGACTATACTTCTGTGACGCCCCCGATTTGACCGTACACTAATCATACATGCAAATGTGTACGATCAAGATCAGGGACTCACGGGAAGATATCACAACACAACTCTAAAACATAAATAAGTCATACAAGCATCATAATACAAGCCAGGGGCCTCGAGGGCTCGAATACAAGTGCTCGATCATAGACGAGTCAGCGGAAGCAACAATATCTGAGTACAGACATAAGTTAAACAAGTTTGCCTTAAGAAGGCTAGCACAAACTGGGATACAGATCGAACGAGGCGCAGGCCTCCTGCCTGGGATCCTCCTAACTACTCCTGGTCGTCGTCAGCGGGCTGCACGTAGTAGTAGGCACCTCCAGTGTAGTAGGAGTCGTCGTCAACGGTGGCGTCTAGCTCCTGGGCTCCAGCATCTGGTTGCGACAACCAGGTAGAAAGGAAAGGGGGAAAAGAGGAAGGAAAGCAACCGTGACTACTAATCCAAAGTACTCGCAAGCAAGGAGCTACACTACATATGGATGGGTATATGTGTAAAGGGCCATATCAGTGGACTGAACTGCAGAATGCCAGAATAAGAGGGGGATAGCTAGTCCTGTCGAAGACTACGCTTCTGGCAGCCTCCATCTTGCAGCATGTAGAAGAGAGTAGATTGAAGTCCTCCAAGTAGCATCACATAGCATAATCCTAACCCGGCGATCCCCTCCTCGTCGCCCTGTTAGAGAGCGATCACCGGGTTGTATCTGGCACTTGGAAGGGTGCGTTTTATTAAGTATCCGGTTCTAGTTGTCATAAGGTCAAGGTACAACTCCGGGTCGTCCTTTTACCGAGGGACACGGCTATTCGAATAGATAAACTTTCCTGCAGGGGTGCACCACATAACCCAACACGCTCAATCCCATTTGGCCGGACACACTTTTCTGGGTCATGCCCGGCCTCGTAAGATCAACACGTCGCAGCCCCACCTAGGCACAACAAAGAGGTCAGCACGCCGGTCTAAATCCTATGCGCGCAGGGGTCTGGGCCCATCGCCCATTGCACACCTACACGTTGCGAGGGCGGCCGGAAGCAGACCTAGCCTAGCAGGCGTTCCAGTCCAATCCGGCGCGCGCCGCTCTGTCACTGACGTCAAGAAGAGCTTCGGCTGATACCACGACGTCGAGTGCCTATAACTGTTCCCGCGTAGCTGGTTAGTGCGTATAGACCAAATGGCCAGACTCAGATCAAATACCAAGAACTCGTTAAGCGTGTTATTTTGAAGTAACCGCGGACGCCGTCCAGGGCCAGGCCCACCTCTCGCCTAGGTGGTCTCAACCTGCCCTGTCGCTCCGCCACAAAGATCCACTTGCGGGTACTCCTACGAGCCGACCCGACTTTAGTCACCACAGGTGTCATGTATAGATTATATAAGTATATACCCGTGATCACCGCCCAAGTGATCACGGCCCGATAGTATAGCACAGTAGACGGACAAGAATGTAGGGCCACTGATGGAAAACTAGCATCCTATACTAAGCATGTAGGATTGCAGGTAAAGGTAACAACAGTAGTAGCAAGGACAGGCTATGCATCAGGATAGGATTACGGAAAGCAGTAACATGCTACACTACTCTAATGCAAGCAGTATAGAGGAGAATAGGCGATATCTGGTGATCAAGGGGGGGGGGCTTGCCTGATTGCTCTGGCAAGAAGGAGGGGTCGTCAACAGCGTAGTCGGTCGGGGCACCAGCAGCGGCGTCGGTCTCGTAGTCTACCGAGAGAAGAGGGGGAAGAAACAATGAATACAATGCAAACAGATGCATGACGATGCATGACATGACAAAGCGTGATGCTAGGTGTGCCCTAACGCGGTAGTAGGTGATACCGGCGAAGGGGGGGAACATCCGGGAAAGTATTCCCGATGTTTCGCGTTTTCGGACAGATGGACCGGAGGTGAAATGTTGCAGGTTCACTATGCTAGGGATGTGTGGTGAACGAACGGGCTGCGTATTCGGATTCGTCTCGTCGTTTTGAGCAACTTTCATGTAGAAAGTATTTTCATCCGAGTTACGGATTATTTTATATGATTTTCTAAAGATTTAATCATTTTCTGGAATTACTTAATTTAACAGAAAAGGAATATGATGTCAGCATGACGTGATAATGACCTCAGCAGTCAACAGAGCGGCTGACCAGGTCAAACTGACCAATGGGTCCTACCTGTCATAGACAGTGGACTAACAGAAGTTTAAACTAACTAAATTTAGATTAGTTAATTACTGGACCCCACCTGTCAGTGTCTAATTAACTAAACTAATTATTTTTAATTATTAAAATGTTTTAATTAGAGGATTAAGCGGTGGGGGCCCGCACGTCAGTGGCTCTGGGCTGCCTGGTCAGCAGTTGACTGGGTCAACCTAGTCAACTGGGAACCACGGGGCCCACTGGCAGTGGCTCTGGGGTGGCCCCAGGTGTGCTAGCTCAGCGCGGCCGGTAGCTCAATGCCGGCGACGCCAAATGCGGCGGCGCGGCCCGGATCTCGCCGGAAAACGCGTACAGGGCTCGGGGAGGAGCGGGGCTAGTCTCATTCGAACGAGCTCTCAGCGCCGCATCCAGTGGTGGCCGTAGCATCGCCGGACTTGGCCGGAATCGGCGCCGGTGAGCGGCGAAGGTGGTGGCGTGCACGGGTGCTCGACGAAAACGGAGCTACGGCGTGCTATCGAGCAAACGGAGAGGATGGGGAGTATCTACGCGGTGTGGGGAGTGCAACGGGCTTGAGCCCGTGACCAAAAGGTCACCGGAGCCTTGCCGGCGGCGAGCTCCGCGGCGATGCGTTTGGACGCTCATCGGGGACGGCGCTAGGACACGAGACGAACCCCAGGAGCACAACGTGAGCTCGGGCGAGCGTGTCAATGTCCACAACGACGGCAACTACCTCGTCGGCGGCGACGTGTTCAGGCGCAAGCAGAGCGGCGGCTACGAGAGCTCAAGAGGCCAGGAGAGTGAGGGGAGAGGACGAGGGGCTCACCGCGCGGCGCAAGAAAGGCCCGTGGGAGGTTTAGGAGCTGCTGTGCAGTGGATCGACGCCGGCGAGCTCCTGTGATCCGAAGTGGAAGACGAGGCCGGGGCAGCGTCCGGGGTCGCCCGGCGTCCTGCGGCTCATCGGGGAGGCGTAGTCGAGAGAGGCGGAGCGGTTGGACACGAGGAGGTCGCGAGGAAAGCACGGTGGTCGCGTGAACGACGGAGAACGGCGGCGACCGCGTCGGTCTCCTCTCCAGAACGAAGGAGAGGGAGAGGGGAGAGGTGGATCTGGGGGAGGGAAGGCGCAGAGGCGAGCGAGAGGGGGCAAGTGGGAGAGATGGGTGGAGGCCGAGGCGTCGGGGCGGCCTTATCCCCTCCCGGCGTCGGCGCCGGCGAGGTGGTCGGGCGGGGACGTGCCCCTGTTGCGACCTCAGTCGGGGGAACAGGGGGGAAAGGCGACCCGGGGAGGGGCTGGGCCGGCGGTTGGCCAGCTGGGCCGCCTGGTCCAGTGAGGGGGGTTCTTTTTTTTCTTTTCTTTATTTCTCTTTTCTGTTTATTTCACTTTAAAACACTTAGGCACTTTCTAAAAAAATGTTTTCTCCACAATAATTACCAGTGTAATATTTGGCACCCACCGAACATTTTTGTTTTGACTTTTGAAAACTTTGGGTGTTTGTCACTAATTCATTTTTTTGAATTTGAAATGTTTTGAACTAACAGTTGATTAGCAACAGTAACAGAGATGACATGGCATCATCAGGAGAGTTTTACTGTAGCCTAATTATCCGGGCGTTACAAATCTCCTCCACTACAAGAAATCACATCCCGAGATTTAGGAGGTAGAAGGAAACAATGCGGGGTATTCATCACGCAGGCGATCCTCGCGTTCCCAAGTGGCTTCATCTTCAGAATGGTGCGACCATTGGACTTTGAGGAACTTGATCGCCTTCTGACGTGTGCGGCGTTCAGCTTGGTCGAGAATGCGGACCGGATGCTCTTTATAGGAGAGGTTCTGCTGCAATTCGAGCACTTCATGATCCACTGCTCGGATTGGGTCCTTGAAGCAACGGCAGAGCTGTGATACATGGAACACATCGTGAACCTGAGAAAGGTTCGGTGGAAGCTCCAGTTGGTATGCCACTTTTCCACGCCTTTCAAGAATAGTGAATGGGCCAATATAGCGAGGAGCTAGTTTGCCCTTGATCCCGAAGCGATGAGCACCCTTCATTGGTGTAACTCGAAGATAAGCCTTTTCGCCAGGTTGATAGACCATGTCTTTATGATGACGGTCATACTGACTCTTCTGACGTGACTGAGCAGTCCTGAGATTCTCGCGAATAATGCGGACTTGTTCTTCGGCGTGTTGGATAATATCCGGACCAAAGAGTGGACGTTCCCCAGTTTCTAACCAGTTCAGAGGGGTTCGGCACTTTCGTCCATATAACACTTCGAAGGGGGCCATCTTCAGACTAGCTTGATAGCTATTATTATAAGAGAACTCAGCATACGGGAGAGATTCCTCCCATTTCTTGCCGAAGGAAATAACACAAGCTCGAAGCATGTCTTCGAGAACTTGGTTGACGCGTTCAACTTGCCCTTGCGACTGAGGATGAAATGCAGTACTGCAAGACAGATGAGTCCCCATAGCTTCTTGGAAACTTGCCCAGAATCTTGAAGTGAATAAGCCGCCACGGTCTGAACTGATTACCAATGGAATACCGTGCAGTGAGACAATTCTGGACATGTAGAGAGTTGCAAGCTGACCAGCAGTGATTGTTTCTTTGACCGCCAGAAAATGTGCAACTTTGGAAAGTCGGTCAATGACGACAAGAATAGCATCATTACCTTTCTGTGATTTGGGAAATCCAGTGACGAAGTCCATCTCAACATGGTCCCATTTCCATTAAGGAATAGAGATAGGTTGCAGAGTTCCAGTAGGCCTTTGATGTTCTGCTTTTATACGACGGCAAACGTCACACTCAGCAACATAACGAGCAATGTCTTGCTTCATATTAGACCACCAGAATCTCTAACGGATGTCTTGGTACATCTTTGTACTACCAGGATGGATACATAGAGGCGTATCATGAGCTTCTTTCATAACTTCCTGAGTCATATCCAGGTTTTTCTCTGCACATGGCACCACTAGGCAGCCCTTGAAGTACAAAGTGCCATCTTCAGCAATAGTGAAGAATGAGGGCTTTCCTTCTGCGAGGTAGCGCTTAATCTTGTGGGCTTCAGAGTCATATCCCTACATTCTCTTGATGGAGTCCAAGAGATCTGGTTCGACAGCCGGGTATTGAGGGAACCCTGGGAAACAACACGGAGGTTCATCTTGCGAAACTCCTTAGGAGGGGGAGCGAGTGCACCCGGAGGAACAATATGGAGGTTCAGCTTTCTGAATTCTTCAACAAGCGAGGGCTGAACTTTGTGAACCTGGAGGTGGTTGCAGTAAGACTTGCGGCTCAAGGCATCAGCCATTACATTAGCCTTGCCTGGCGTATAGGAAATACCCAAGTGAAAGTCTGCAACAAGCTCCATCCATCTCTGCTGACGGAGGTTCAGGTCTGGCTGAGTAAACAGATACTTCAGACTTTGGTGGTCAGTGAAGATCTCGCAACGATTACCGAGAAGGTAATGTCGCCACTGCTTCAGCGCATGAATGATAGCAGCAAGTTCGAGGTCGTGAACTGGGTAGTTCTCTTCGTGAGGGCGCAATTGCCGAGAGGCATAAGCAATCACTTTGCGGTCTTGCATAAGGACACATCCTAATCCTTGACGGGAAGCGTCGCAGTAAATGACGAAGTCCTTCTTAGTATCAGGTGGAGCTAGAACTGGGGCAGAAGTCAGCTTGTCTTTGAGTGCCTGGAAACTTTCCTGACATTTGTCTGTCCATTGGAACTTGACGCCCTTATGCAACAGGTTCGTCAGAGGCCTGGCGATCTTGGAGAAGTTCTCGACGAATCGACGGCAATAGCTGGCGAGACCGAGAAAACTTCTGACTTGCTTAACGTTCTTGGGAGAAGTCCAATCAAGGATAGCCTGGACTCGTTCAGGGTTGACGGCAATACCATCCTTAGAGATGACATGCCCAAGATAGGTTACTTCGGGTAGCCAGAATTCACATTTGGAGAACTTGGCATATAGTTGATGCTCTCGTAGCTTTTCCAGCACAAGACGAAGATGTTCAACATGTTCTTCTTCGTTCTTGGAAAATACCAGGATATCATCCAGATAAACCACGACGAACTTGTCGAGGTAATCCATGAATATATAGTTCATCAGACGAGAGAAGGTGGCTAGAGCATTGGTTAAACCGAAAGACATGACGGTGTACTCGTATGAACCATATCGAGTCACGAAGGCGGTCTTTGGGATATCCTCTTCACGAACACGGATCTGGTGGTAACCCAACCTCAAGTCGAGTTTAGAGAACACTGATGAACCCGCCAGTTGATCATACAGATCATTGATCCGAGGAAGAGGGTATTTATTCTGAATGGTAGCTTGGTTTATAGGACGGTAGTCTTGAACTAATCGGTTTGTCCCATCCTTCTTCTTGACAAAGAGAGAAGGTGCTCCCCAAGGAGAGCAACTTGGGCGAATGAATCCTTTGCGAAGAGATTTGTCGATTTCCTCCTTAAGCTCAAGAAGTTCATGCGGCGGCATCTTGTAGGGTCGCTTGGCTATAGGAGTGGTTCCTGGTTTCAAGTCGATGATGAATTCGACAGCTCTAGCAGGGGGAATCCCTGGAAGTTCTTCAGGAAAGACGTCGAGGAATTCATGCACGACGGGAATGTTTTCAATGCCCACGAGTGGTGCAGCGTTCAATGCATTCAATGCATAAAGCCTTGCCTCGGCATTTTGCACCAGATGAGCTTGGTAAGTAACTATTTCATCTGAAGGGTGTAGCAGATGGACGGTCTTAGTAGTGCAAACGATTGAAGCAGTATGCGCTTTTAACCAATTCATTCCCAGAATGAGATAAATGCTACAGGACTTCAGTACGATGGGAGAGACAAGAATTCCAGTCCTTCGGTTTCAACGGGGACGTCGTTGCAAATCATGGAGGTTCGACATTGGCCCGCAGGGGTGTGTACTAATAGTGAAGCATTCATGTCTTCGCTTTTAATGCCATGCATGAATGCAAAATCTTCTGACATGAATGAATGTGATGCACCTGTATCAAATAAAACGGATGCTGATATTGAATTTACGAGGAGTGTACCCATCACAGTAGCAGGCTGGTCTTGAGCTTCATTGAGATCAACGTGGTTGGCATGAACACGACCATAAGACTTGGCCTTGTTGCTGCGGGGCTGGTTGCTTCCATGGCCAGTTGCTGGAAGGGCCAGTTGATTCTGGTTCTGGTTGCATTCTCTAGCACGGTGTCCTGGTTGACCACACCTGAAGCACAGGCCATTATTGGGAGTGGGAACAGGAGCTTGTCGTGGTGGAGCTGGAAGTCTTGACTGCCTAGATGGTGGTGGAGGCAGACGAGGTGCAACATAGGTCTGCCTTGGGGCAGATGCATTTGGACGGTACATGTTGTTCGGGATCCATATCTTACGCTTCTGTGAGGGCGGGCCCGAAGATGAGCCCGTGTCACGGTTGCGCCTGTGAGAGCTCTGGTATTCCTGCAGACCAGTTTCGACATTGATGGCCTTGTTCACCAAGGTGGCGAAATCAGCAAAATCATGCACTAGCAGTGCGAGCTTGATGTCAGCTTGAAGGCCATCACGGAACTTCTCCTATCTGCGTGCATCCGTTGCAATGTCCTCTTCAGCATAGCGAGACAAGTCCAGAAACTCCCGCTGATAAGCTTCAACAGTTTTGTTGCCTTGGGTGAGGTTGCGGAACTCACGCTTCTTCCGGTCCATGACTCCCTGAGGAATGAAGCGGGCACGGAAAGCAGCCTGGAAGTCTGGCCAGGTGATGATTGTTCCAGCTGGCAGAGTACGCCTGTGGCTGTCCCACCATTGAGCTGCGGGTCCCTTCAGGAAGAAGGAAGCAAAGGTGACATAGCTGGCAGGGGCTACATCGGCAGACTCCATCTCATAGGTGATGTCACGGAGCCAGTCATCAGCATCCAGAGGCTGAGTTGAACTGCGGTACACAGTTGGATTGAGGCGCATGAAATCCTGCAGAGTTACTGGGGTTGGTTGCTGGTCCATATTGGGGCGAGGAAACTGAGCCATCATATTTTCCATGAATTGGCGGTTCAATTCGAACTGTTGGATCATACCAGCCATGTACTCAGGTGGTGGTGGGGCACTGCCACCACTACCACGACCACCTGGTCTAACCATCCTGCTAATATATAACAGGGGTAATTCAGCATTGAGAAATTTGCAAAGACAAGAATCATTCATGATGAAACATGCATAATGAAAGGAGCACGATAGCTACTACATAGTACTCGGCATAACTTACAAAAAGGGATCATGCATAGAGTTCAGTACACAGAGTTCAGTACATAGACTAAAACAACATAGGCGGCACACAGGCTCGCGGCGAATGCATCTAACACTAACAAGCAAGCCTACATCAGTCCCAAGAGGTACTGTGGAGGTAGGTGTAGCCTGAAAGCTGGTAGTGTCGCATCGGGAACTCCATGTCAGCAACCTGGGGTCCGCGAATACTCTGGTGCAGAACCTGACGCTCAGGTGGCAGAAGAGGTCCAAGTGCGGGAGAGTGACCTCCCACATCTGGCCAGCCGACACCCTGGGGCATCACAGTCCTGGCTGGGTAGATCGCAGAACGGGGCAGCTCCCTAGATCGGACAAAGGGGTGCAGCAGCGTCAGAGCACGGTAAAGGTGCTGACGGGTGGTGTACAACTCGTGGCGAAGAGCTCGGTTAGCTCGATCTAGCCCATCAGCATGCAGAACCAGGTTCTGATGGTAGAAGGGCTCTCGGGTGACAGTGGAGTAGGCAGCAGTATAGTATCCCTCCGCACCAACATCAGATGCGATAGCAATGTGCCTGAAAGGGGAGGTGTCCAACTCCCGATACTCTCCACGAAGACGTGTCAGAGCAGCATAAGCAGCATCGTGGACAGCCATATCGATGGTCACTCCAACACCATGAGCGGTGTGCAGCACAGTAGTGGAGTCATACTCCCGCGAGTAGAGGTGGACGATGGCACGGTACTGCTCCTAGTTAAAGTCCTGGTACTCCTCGTAGACGGTGTACTCAGGGTGCCAGCGATAACCCAGATAGGTCATCATCTCAGCTAGCACAGCAGGTGATCCCGAGGCACCAATGGCCGTCGTGTGGCGCACGACCTGCCTCGTGGGTTCCATCTGAAAGCAAAGATGTCTCAAAGGAGTCAAATAACAGTGTGTGAATTGTTCAAAATACTATTCTAAGAAATAACTATGGCTTATCCAACTTTGGGGTGAATGCGGTCACGGGATCCTAGTGTTAGAGTTAGTAAATTCGTTTAACCCGAGTAGGAGAGAGTTCAGAGTCCCAGAGTAAATGTCGAGGAGTAAAAGATCCTAGTACCACCCAATGGCGACGTGGGCCCGTAAGACACACAGCCATGTTAGTAAAAGTTTTGTAATGTCTAGACTCAACTTCGGCCAAGGAGTGTGGAAAGGGGGATTCCTACAGGCAGTCGGCTCTGATACCAACTTGTGACGCCCCCGATTTGACCATATACTAATCATACACGCAAATGTGTACGATCAAGATCAGGGACTCACGAGAAGATATCACAACACAACTCTAAAACATAAATAAGTCATACAAGCATCATAATACAAGCCAGGGGCCTCGAGGGCTCGAATACCAGTGCTCGATCATAGACGAGTCAGCGGAAGCAACAATATCTGAGTACAGACATAAGTTAAACAAGTTTGCCTTAAGAAGGCTAGCACAAACTGGGATACAGATCGAACGAGGCGCAGGCCTCCTGCCTGGGATCCTCCTAACTACTCCTGGTCGTCGTCAGCGGGCTGCACGTAGTAGTAGGCACCTCCAGTGTAGTAGGAGTCGTCGTCAACGGTGGCGTCTAGCTCCTGGGCTCCAGCATCTGGTTGCGACAACCAGGTAGAAAGGAAAGGGGGAAAAGAGGAAGGAAAGCAACCGTGAGTACTCATCCAAAGTACTCGCAAGCAAGGAGCTACACTACATATGCATGGGTATATGTGTAAAGGGCCATATCAGTGGACTGAACTGAAGAATGCCAGAATAAGAGGGGGATAGCTAGTCCTGTCGAAGACTACGCTTCTGGCAGCCTCCATCTTGCAGCATGTAGAAGAGAGTAGATTGAAGTCCTCCAAGTAGCATCGCATAGCATAATCCTAACCCGGCGATCCCCTCCTCGTCGCCCTGTTAGAGAGCGATCACCGGGTTGTATCTGGCACATGGAAGGGTGTGTTTTATTAAGTATCCGGTTCTAGTTGTCATAAGGTCAAGGTACAACTCCGGGTCGTCCTTTTACCGAGGGACACGGCTATTCGAATAGATAAACTTCCCTGCAGAGGTGCACCACATAACCCAACACGCTCGATCCCATTTGGCCAGACACACTTTTCTGGGTCATGCCCGGCCTCGTAAGATCAACACATCGCAGCCCACCTAGGCACAACAGAGAGGTCAGCATGCCGGTCTAAATCCTATGCGCGCAGGGGTCTGGGCCCATCGCCCATTGCACACCTGCATGTTGCGAGGGCGGCCGGAAGCAGACCTAGCCTAGCAGGCATTCCAGTCCAATCCGGCGCGCGCCGCTCCGTCGCTGACGTCAAGAAGAGCTTCGGCTGATACCACGACGTCGAGTGCCCATAACTGTTCCGGCGTAGCTGGTTAGTGCGTATAGACCAAATGGCCAGACTCAGATCAAATACCAAGAACTCGTTAAGCGTGTTATTTTGAAGTAACCGCGGACGCCGTCCAGGGCCAGGCCCACCTCTCGCCTAGGTGGTCTCAACCTGCCCTGTCGCTCCGCCACAAAGATCCACTTGCGGGTACTCCTACGAGCCGACCCGACTTTAGTCACCACAGGTGTCATGTATAGATTATATAAGTATATACCCGTGATCACCGCCCAAGTGATCACGGCCTGATAGTATAGCACAGTAGACGGACAAGAATGTAGGGCCACTGAAGGAAAACTAGCATCCTATACTAAGCATGTAGGATTGCAGGTAAAGGTAACAACAGTAGTAGCAAGGACATGCTATGCATCAGGATAGGATTAACGGAAAGCAGTAACATGCTACACTACTCTAATGCAAGCAGTATAGAGGAGAATAGGCGATATCTGGTGATCATGGGGGGGCTTGCCTGATTGCTCTGGCAAGAAGGAGGGGTCGTCAACAGCGTAGTCGGTCGGGGCACCAGCAGCGGCGTCGGTCTCGTAGTCTACCGGAGAGAAGAGGGGGAAGAAACAATGAATACAATGCAAACAGATGGATGACGATGCATGACATGACAAAGCGTGATGCTAGGTGTGCCCTAACGCGGTATTAGGTGATACCGGCAAAGGGGGGAACATCTGGGAAAGTATTCCCGATGTTTCACGTTTTCGGACAGATGGACCAGAGGTGAAATGTTGCAGGTTCACTATGCTAGGGACGTGTAGTGAACGAACGAGCTGCGTATTCGGATTCGTCTCGTCGTTCTGAGCAACTTTCATGTAGAAAGTATTTTCATCCGAGTTACGGATTATTTTATATGATTTTCTAAAGATTTAATCATTTTCTGGAATTACTTAATTTAACAGAAAAGAAATATGATGTCAGCATGACGTGATGATGACCTCAGCAGTCAACAGAGCGGTTGACCGGGTCAAACTGACCAGTGGGTCCTACCTGTCATAGACAGTGGACTAACATAAGTTTAAACTAACTAAATTTAGATTAGTTAATTACTGGACCCCACCTATCAGTGTCTAATTAACTAAACTAATTAGTTTTAATTATTAAAATGTTTGAATTAGAGGATTAAGCGGTGGGGGCCCGCACGTCAGTGGCTCTGGGCTGCCTGGTCAGCAGTTGACTGGGTCAACCTAGTCAACTGGGAACCACGGGGCCCACTGGCAGTGGCTCTGGGGTGGCCCCAGGTGTGCCAGCTCAGCGCGGCCGGCAGCTCAACGCCGGCGACGCCAAATGCGGCGGCGCGGCCCGGATCTCACCGGAAAACGCGTACAAGGCTCGGGGAGGAGCGGGGCTAGTCTCATTCGAATGAGCTCTCAGCGCCGCATCCAGTGGTGGCCGTAGCATCGCCGGACTTGGCCGGAATCGGCGCCGGTGAGCGGCGGAGGTGGCGGCGTGCACGGGTGCTCGACGAAAACAGAGCTACGGCGTGCTATCGAGCAAACGGAGAGGATCTTTCCAAAAATCTTTGGTATGCCTTTTTCCTGCTCAAAAGGTTTGTTTGGGAAAGCTTCTAAATCTAGGGTTCAATGTCTCCGAAAAACCCCCTGGGGCAGGATAGTAAAGAGCTGATTCTGGAGGAGTATCTACGCGGTGTGGGGAGTGCAACGGGCTTGAGCCCGTGACCAAAAGGTCACCGGAGCCTTGCCGGCGGCGAGCTCCGCGGCGATGCGTTCGGACGCTCATCGGGGACGGCGCTAGGAGGCACGGGAGGGAGTGTGCGCGTGCGTGTTCGGCTCCTAGGAACCCAGGAGCACAACGGTGAGCTCGGGCGAGCGTGTCAATTTCCACAACGACAGCAACTACCTCGTCGGCGGCGACGTGTTCAGGCGCAAGCAGAGCGGCGGCTACGAGAGCTCAAGAGGCCAGGAGAGTGAGGGGAGAGGACGAGGGGCTCACCGCGCGGCGCAAGAAAGGCCCGTGGGAGGTTTAGGAGCTGCTGTGCAGTGGATTGACGCCGGCGAGCTCCTGTGATCCGAAGTGGAAGACGAGGCCGGGGCAGCGTTCGGGGTCGCCCGGCGTCCTGCGGCTCATCGGGGAGGCATAGTCGAGGGAGGCAGAGTGGTTGGACACGAGGAGGTCGCGAGGAAAGCACGGTGGTCGCGTGAACGACGGAGAACGGCGGCGACCGCGTCGGTCTCCTCTCCAAAACGAAGGAGAGGGAGAGGGGAGAGGTGGATCTGGGGGAGGGGAGGCGCAGAGGCGAGCGAGAGGGGGCAAGTGGGAGAGATGGGTGGAGGCCGAGGCGTCGGGGCGGCCTTATCCCCTCCCGGCGTCGGCGCCGGCGAGGTGGTCGGGCGCGGACGTACCCCTGTTGCGACCCCGGTCGGGGGAACAGGGGGAAAGGCGACCCGGGGAGGGGCTGGGCCGGCGGTTGGCCAGCTGGGCCAGGTTCGCCTGTGAGCTGGGCCGCCTGGTCCAGTGAGGGGGGGTTCTTTTTTTTCTTTTCTTTATTTTTCTTTTCTGTTTATTTCACTTTAAAACACTTAGGCACTTTCTAAAAAAAATGTTTTCTGCACAATAATTACCAGTGTAATATTTGGCACCCACCGAACATTTTTGTTTTGACTTTTGAAAACTTTGGGTGTTTGTCACTAATTCATT
This sequence comes from Triticum aestivum, assembly GCF_018294505.1. Taxonomy (NCBI): domain Eukaryota; kingdom Viridiplantae; phylum Streptophyta; class Magnoliopsida; order Poales; family Poaceae; genus Triticum; species Triticum aestivum. The sequence continues at coordinate 507,992,519 of NC_057805.1, read as the reverse complement.
TTTTGAATTTGAAATGTTTTGAACTAACAGTTGATTAGCAACAGTAACAGAGATGACATGGCATCATCTGGAGAGTTTTACTGTAGCCTAATTATCCGGGCGTTACAACTTCCCACCTCCACCTAGTGCCAATAAACCCACATGGGCCCTTATAGATTTTCAAAAATTGCTATATGGGCCTAAAGCCCATCTCAAATTTCAGCAATCCCCACCAGATCTCGAGGGCCCATTGTGTCCTCTATTCCAATTGCTGTTTCGATATACCAGTGTTTCAGTGAAGACCTGTTAAGGTTGAACTTCACCTAGAGCAAGTAGCTACACTCCTTCACAACTGAACAATGGACTATGCCTTGAATTGTCAGTTTGGCATAAAAAAGTTTCACTACATGTCTTACTAGTACTAGGCTGCCGAAGGCTGACCCCTCGGGTGGAGCATATAAGTCACACTCCTGGCCTATTCATGAGCTTACTAGAGATCACCCCAATCTCATAAACTGTGACCAGCAATCGGGCTCATATAGGTGTGTTCCTTCAAAGATCGCTCTGTAGGATAGCATCTTGCTTTCATAAGCTTTGGAACACATTAAGACAGTAGTCATCCTACCATATAGTATCGAGAGTATTGCATCTCCAACGGAGTGGGTTAGTATAGTTACTCTCCTCAGTTCACCACTGGCTTGTTTTCCCAGGTCCTACTTCACGGTATCTCCGATCACATACGTTGGGTTACCACCATGGCAACTCATGTGGGTCTCATACCCATCTTCCTCGATGCATTATCTATCACAACACGTGATAGCCCTTTCGTAAAGGGATCTGCCAGATTCTTAGCCGTATGGACATAGTCCAACGCTATCACTCCGGAGTTTTTTAATTTTCTGACAGCTTTTAATCTCATTCTTATGTGTTTGTTGGACTTCATGTTGTCCTTTGAACTCTTCACCTCGGTGATGACAGTCTGATTATCACAGTTCATAAGGATAGCCGGAACCGGTTTATCAACCAATGGCAAGTCCATCAAAAGATCTCGAAGCCATCCTGCTTCAACACCAGATGTGTCTAATGCTGTTAATTCTGCTTCCATTGTCGATCTCGCTAAGATCGTTTGCTTCCAAGACTTCCAGGAAACAGCGCCACCTCCAAGAGTAAACATATACCCAGTTGTGGCCTTCATCTCATCAGCATCAGAGATCCAATTCGCATCACTATACCCTTCAAGTACCGACGGGTCTCCGGTATAGTGAAGTCCATAGTTCATAGTACCTTTCCGATAGCGCATAACTCTTTCAAGAGCATGCCAATGTACATCACCTGGTTTGGAAACAAACTGGCTTAATTTGCTCACAGCAAACGCGATGTCAGGCCTCGTTGCGCTTGCTAGGTACATCAGTGAACCAATGATTTGAGAGTATCTCACTTGATCTTTAGTCGTGCCTTTAGACTTTCGAATCAACACGCTAGGATCATATGGTGTTTGAGATGGTGTGCAGTCCGAATATCCAAAACGACTCAACACCTTCTCAACATAGTGGGATTGCAGAAGTGTAATCCCACCCTCATTATCTCTCAGTAGCTTGATGTTCAAGATAACATCGGCCACACCAAGGTCTTTCATATCAAAGTTCTGAGATAGAAACGATTTGACCTCCTCAATGACTTTGAGGTTTGTTCCGAATATCAGTATGTCATCAACATACAAGCATAGTATAACTCCTTCGCCCCCACCATGGCGATAGTATACACATTTGTCAGCCTCATTAACAATGAAACCAACAGATGTCAGAGTTGTATTAAACTTATCATGACATTGCTTAGGTGCTTGCTTCAGGCCATATAAAGATTTCCGCAACCTACACACCTTTCTTTCCTGACCATCTATCACAAAGCCATCTGGCTGTTGCATGTAGATTTCCTCGTTTCGCTCTCCATTCAGAAAAGCCATCTTAACATTCATCTTATGGACGAGAAGACCATGCGAGGCCGCCAACGAGAGTAATACTCGAATGGTGGTCAGTCTAGCCACAGGTGAATAAGTATCGAAGAAATCTTCCTCTTCTTTCTGGTCATAGCCCTTGGCCACAAGCCTAGCCTGGTACTTTCCAATCGTACCATCGGGCCTAAGCTTCTTCTTGAACACCCACTTACATCCTAATGGTTTGCAACCATAGGGACGGTCAGTGATCTCCCATGTCCCGTTAGCCATGATGGAGTCCATCTCGCTACGGACCGCATCCTTCCAGTAATCAGCTTCTGGAGAGGCATACGCTTCTGAAATAGAAGTGGGAGTATCATCCACGAGGTACACGAAGAAATCATCACCAAAGGTCTTTGCAGTCCTTTGTCGCTTGCCCCTACCAAGGGTTTCCTCGTCATCCTCCTCAGGATTTTCATCATGTGTTTGTTCATAATATTCCATAGGGATGGCAGGTTCAGGAGTCTTCTCAGATTCCTGTCTAGAAGTGCTTTGCATATCTCTCATAGGAAAAATATCCTCGAAAATGTAGCATCCTTAGACTCCATAATTGTACCGACCTTCTGGTCAGGTACCTCAGATTTCACTACTAGAAATATATAGCCAACGCTATTCTTAGCGTAGCCCAAATTAACGCAGTCCACAGTCTTGGGTCCAAGCTTACGCTTTTTGGGGATCGGCACATTGACTTTCACCAAACAGCCCCAAGTGCGCAAGTACGAGAGTGTTGTCCTTCTCTTCGCCCATTTCTCATAGGGAGTGATCTCATTATCCTTTGCCGGAACTTTATTCAGGACATGACATGCCGTCAATATAGCCTCCCCCACCATGCCTTGGGTAAACCCGATGTATCTAACATGGCGTTAACCAAATCAGTTAGAGTACGGTTTTTCCGCTCGGCAACCCCGTTTGACTGGGGTGAATAGGGAGGCGTCCTCTCATGAATAATGCCGTGTTCCGCACAAAAGGAATCAAACTCACTCGAGAAGTACTCTCCACCACAATCTGACTGGAATCGTTTAATTTCTTTTCAAGTTGATTCTCAACTTCTGCCTTATAGATTTTAAAGTAGTGTAGAGCCTCATCTTTAGTATTTAACAGATACACATAGCAATATCTAGTGGAATCATCTATCAATGTCATGAAGTATTTCTTTCCACCTTTGGTCAACACACTATTAATCTCATAAAGATCAGAATGTATGAGTTCTAATGGTGCCAAGTGTCTCTCCTCCGCGACCTTGTGAGGCTTGCGAGGTTGCTTAGCTTGCACACATGAAAGGCACTTAGAACCTTTGGCTAAAGTGAAACTCGGGATTAAATCCAACTTAGCTAGCCGCGTCATAACACCGAAACTAATGTGACAAAGACGTGAATGCCAAACTTCAGATTCATTGACATTCGAATGAATATGGTTCACGACTTCATTACAGAAATCTGCGAGGGAAAGGCGGAACATCCCTCCGCTCTCATAACCTTTTCCAACAAAGAGTCCATATTTCATAACAACTAATTTATTAGACTCGAAAACCAACTTAAACGCTTCTCTACATAGAAGGGAGCCACTAACGAGGTTCTTCTTAATGGCAGGGACATGCTGCACGTTCTTCAGCTGCACGATCCTTCGCGAAGTAAACTTCAGATCGACCGTGCCAACACCATGAACAGAAGAACTCACGCCATTCCCCATCAATACGGACCCGTGGCCTGTGACCTAGTAAGAAGTGAACAATGAAATGTCATCACACACATGAACACCTGCACCTGTGTCCACCCACCAATCGGTAGGCTGAAACACTGAAAAAACAGTAAATAAATTACCGTACCCAGATGCACCATTCTCATTGTTGCCCACAATCATGTTGACAGACTTGGAGTCCTGTCCTGGCTTCTTGTACTTGTTTGGGCACTTGTTGGCCCAATGTTCAACCGAACCACAAGTAAAGCAGCCCTCATCCTTCTTGTTCTTCTTGAAGGTCTTCTTACCCTTCTTCTTAAAGTCGGTATTGTGTTGGACACCGTTCTTTCCCTTGGGCTTGTGGGAGTTGAAGTTCTTGTGGTTCACCATGTTGGCGACAGAAGTCCCTTCGGCCCCTTTTCCGTGCGAGTCCTTTGCCCTTGAATTCTGCTCTACACTCAGATGGCCAATGACATCCTCCACAGAGAATTCACGCCTCTGATGTTTCAGAGTGGTAGCAAAGTTCCTCCAGGAATTAGGGAGCTTAGCGATTATGCAGCCCGCGACAAACTTGCCCGGTAACTCGCACTTAAGAAGCTCAAGCTCCTTAACAATGCATACTATCTCATGAGCCTGCTCCAATACAGGACGGTTTTCAACTATCTTGTAATCGTGGAACTGCTCTATAATATACATCTCGCTCCCAGCATCGGCGGCCCCGAACTTAGATTCGAGCGCCTCCCACAAGTCCTTGGCGACATGCACATGTAAATATGCGTCAACCAGTTTATCTCCGATCACGCTAAGAACTGCTCCGAGAAACACAATGGTGGCCTCCTTGAACGCCTTCTCCTGTTCAGGAGCAATCGTTCCCGTGGAGACACCGGTGACTCAGAACACGTTCATAGCCGTGAGCCATAACGTGGTCTTAGTCCGCCAATGCTTAAAGTATGTACCGGTAAACTTATCCGGTTTCAGTGCAGCGGCAAAGCCACTTGCCGAAAAATTCCTACACATAATAGGTTTTTGGATTGTTGGGAAAATAGGCAATTTCTCGATTAAATTAATACACGAGTAAATCACTAGCATGGCATTGACACAAATAAATGCATACTGATATTCAGTCAAGTAAGCACATACTACGCTAATTGCAGAAAGATCTACGTATAACGCTAGCATGGCTAAAACAGAAAACAATAGGAGCGGGATAAACGAGTTATACCCTCCAGTAGGCCATGAAGAGGCCGCAGCTTTAGTGGCAGCGGCGGCGTCCTCGGCGGCCTTCTTGTCGGCTTCAGCTTTCTCGGCGGCGGCACGTTCGGCGTCGGTGGACATGGTGATGATGAAGGCGACGCGGACGTAGAGGAAATAGACGATCGGAAGCGAGTAGTCGCGTAATCATTGCCCAAAAACCTATTCGCCCCTCACCCCGTACAGGAACCAGAAGGGCGTGGTTTCGGAGACCTGCTCTCCTGTCGACCGTGTACGCGGCGGACAGGATGGAGTCACCGGCGGCAGCAGCAGCAAGGGAACGGTGGGCGTGCGCGTAGAGCAGATGTGATCTGTTCGTGGCGGCTAGGGTTAGGAGACATCGCACACTTATATAGGCGCAGCCGCGTGGAGAGACGTGGGCTCGACCCACGTCCGAGTCTGTGGCAGCCCACGATCCGACGTCTCAAATCGTGGCCCAGCTGTCAGAGAACTCTCCGTTAGTGACTAGCAAAAATAAGCACGTAGGTGTGAGCTTGGCTCGGCTCAATCCCGCAACCCGCGGCGCGGCGCGTGGTGGCGTGGCGAGGTGGGCGGCGGAGGAGTAGTGCGCGAGGGCCTCTTCTATTCTCAAGCTCCAATAGCATGTGAAAGAACATCCCTTATAAAGAGGTCCAACTCCTCTTCCACTTCCTGGGTGGGACTAAACTTCCCACCTCCACCTAGTGCCAATAAACCCACATGGGCCCTTAGAGATTTTTAGAAATTGCTATATGGGCCTAAAGCCCATCTCAAATTTCAGCAACTCCTCGACGCGGCGGCGTCGGCCTCGAGCTTGATGGCGAGCGGCCCGAGCTCCTCCAGCTCTCTCTTGACCGGAGTGAGCTGCGAGCTCGAGGCGCCCGCGGAGGAGCTCCCCGCGGCAGAGGAGCCAGAGGAGGCGTGGCGGCGGCGGGCGAGCTCGCGCTCGTACTTGACGAGCTCGCGGCGTTCGAACGCGGCGGCGGCCGGCTCCCGTGGTTGAGCCACCTCTGCGCGCCCCGCTCGCGTGCGATGGCGGCGGTGCTCCGCGTCATCCCCAGAGCTCCGTAGCCATCATGGCTTTTTTAGACTCGCCGGCGGCGAGAAATTGGGCGGAGAAGGAGGGGAATCGTGGCGGAGGAGAAGGGGAATCACGGCGGAGCGGCGGCGGAGACAGACAGGGTTTGACCCGTATCTAAGCGATGAAACCGCATATATAGCAGTGGGGAGCGAGTTTTTGAGGGCCATGGTAAATTTTGTACGGGCCGGCCGCGGATACAGTGTCTATTTTGGCGAGAATGGCCCTTTTACGCGGTCTGCTAGAGATGCTCTAACATTCTACTCCGACCCGGCCCATTACACCCCCGCCCGTGACTCTGAAATCACTAATTAAGGAGTACTCGTTGCAAAGAACATTCCACTTTCCCAGGTCGTGACAAGTGGCACACATGCAGCGCGCCACCTGTCGCAACCTGGGAGTTTTCACTTTTTTCATAGATCCGTTTATTCAAAATGGTTTATCTCTTAAACCGTGCGTCCAAATCTCGAACCATTTTCATCATTGGATTCCTCGCGTCGAGATCTTCAAAACGAAATCCCATGTTGATAGGTTTTGACGAACTTTTTTTTCACAAAAAAACCGGGCGAAAAAACCAAACCTGGAGCACGGTTTTTTCCCTTTCCGAAAGAGGCACGCCCGTGCCTCTCGCGAAATCACAACAGTGCCTCTCGTGGAAGAAAAACCGTGACTCTCGTGGAAGGGAAAAAAATAGAAAACGCGTTTTTTTCCGTTTCCTAGAGGCATGGCCGTGACTCTCGCGAAAGCACAACTGTGCCTCTCGCGAAAGCAAAACCGTGACTCTCGCGAAAGAAAAAAACAGAAAATGCGTATTTTTTTCCTTTCCGAGAGGCACGGCCGTGACTCTCGCGAAAGCACAACCGTGCCTCTCGCGGAAGCAAAACCGTGACTCTCGCGAAAGAAAAAAAACAGAAAACGCGTTTTGTTTTTCCCTTTCGAGAGGCACGGCCGTGACTCTCGCGAAAGCACAACCGTGCCTCTCGCGGAAGCAAAACCGTGACTCTCGCGAAAGAAAAAAAATAGAAAATGCATTTTTTTCGTTTCCAAAAGGCACGGTCATGACTCTCGCGAAAGCACAACCGTGCCTCTCGCGGAAGAAAAACCGTGACTTTCGCGAAAGGAAAAAAAAAAGAAAACGCATTTTTTTCGCGCAAAATTTTTTTTCAAATTTTTTTATCGAAAAGTTAAGGAAGACCGGGGGAAAACCAAAACGTTGAAAAAATCCGGAAAAAACCGTTTAAAAAGCCGAAAACGCGTGCGAAAAAATAATAAAAAAACAAAATTCGAAGGGAGCGTCCAGAACGCCACACGTGGCGAATGGCGGAGAGCGCGTCAAGTGACGCTGATCATTGAGAGGCTCTCGAAAGAGCGCTCGTCAACTAGTTGCTCCCCTGTGACTCCCATTGTACCGAAAATTCTTGTTGGGCTTGGCCCCTTTCTATGTATACTGTAAAAGAAACATCATTCTTAGCGGAATCCCCTCCTCCCCCGGTGAACATTGAAAAAAAGAATTGGATTCTGTATGTGATAGCATACGATTCTTACGTTGATGTCACGGGAAAAACTTGTGTCGTATTGGGAATATGCCACTTCTGAGGCCCGTTGGAGCTTAGCTCTCCCTATCATGACACGTACGTCGTAGGAACCCTCCGGAACCATGGCCCATGACATTGACATCGATTGGTGCAGCGCGAATCCACGTACGGCCGGCCGGTCGCGAGGACGTGGCGCCTACAGCACTACCAGCGCTGGCACGGCGGCACCATGTGTGTGTGGGTCTGTCGTCTCCGCCGATGCAGCATGGTCACGCTCTCGAACTTGGCCCGAGTGCGAGTGCGACACCGGAATAAGTGGCGGCAGTCAGTGTAGTAGGCCTCGATGGCGGCAGGCTGCATCCCGGAACCGGAATCATACATGCATAAAGTTACTGCCCAAACGCCAACGGAGTCAAGTGCTGGGACAGAGGTAATAAAGCGGCCTCACGTGAGCACGACCCCATATCACAAATATTAGCAGCAGCATTTTAGGTAGAAGTATTTACTGAGCAAATTAATCCCAACGTGTTCTGTTGCTCTTGAGACAAAGGTGACGCGGACGGACGCTACTGAGACAAGGTAGCTAGCTAGGACCATGCATCTTTGGCGCCACGCCCATCAGAGGAGAGCCCACGGACAATGAGACCTGCGTCGCTTTAAAAATTTCTGGTGCACGGTCGATAGCTTTTGTCGTGCGTGTGTGCCCGCGCGCGCGCATCAGAGACCATATCCTCCCAATCGCCTAACAGATTTGGAAACGGAAAACTTTCCACTCTTGGGTGGCTGGGTCCAAATGCACAACACTAAATTAAAAGACCTCCTGCTCACCACAGCGATTAATGTGCAAATGCACGGTCACGGAAGCTTACGGACAATTTGACGGACCGCCTTGAAGATGCCCTAACAATAGTGCAAAGGAGCTGCGTGCTCAGCCAAGATTGGATGATTCAGCGAGTTGCTCTAGTGTTACCTTTTTTTGTTGTTGCGAGTGCTCAAGTGTTACCCTACCTAGGGGAACTTCAAAAAGATAGCCAGGGAGCAAAGGTGTGAACCGTTTGGAGCGGAGAAAGATCCGTTGTAGGCCACCAAATTGGTAATCACCCTAACAAATACCAAATCTATAGTCATGGCCAAATAATTTGTAGGATGAGCTAGTTTTGGTCTAAACATACATAGTGGTACAAATCGATCATCGGTTAATCACGGAAGGCCAGTAAAAATTCTAGTTACATGACAATCGACTTTGGTGGTTTCATTTTCATTTGTATCTATTTCCTTGCTATACCAACCTTGGCCAAACTAACTATAATTTATTGATGAATCAAAGCAAGTTGGCTCAAGCATTACTACAAAAAACATTGTAGCTCACCAATCAACACAAAATCCCTATGCATAGGAAGTGGGTTAGACTTAAATGTGCTAGTCATATGCTTCATGATGCTCCCTTTATGTGTCAATTTATTACTTTTATGCGAGCATCATTGAAATCATCAAACCTAACTAAATGACATTAAAGAAAAAAGCGCTTGTTGGGAGACAACCCAATATTTATACCTACTGTTTTTATGTGTTTACATGATTATGCTACTGTATTAATCATGTTTTATAGCTTTTGTTTCAATAAAGTGCCATGTAAAGCCTTTGGGATAGTGTGGATGATAGTTGATCTGATTCTGTGCAAAAACAAAAAGTTTTGGGCTCGGTTTTGGAATTTTGTAAATTCACCAAAACGTGTTTTTGTTATGAATTTTCTACAGATGATTTATATACAAATTTTACACGTTTTCCTAATTTTTCAGAATTTTTAGAGTTGCAGAAATATGGTCATTATTCAGATCATTACAGGTTGTTCTGTTTTTGACAGATTCTATTTTCAATGCATAATTTGCTTGTTTTAGTGTTTCCATAGCTTATATTAAGTGATATAAATTGTGGAAATGATAAGGTAGAGTAGGCATTATGTGGAAATAATTATGAATCTTGTCTTTGACAGAACCAAAGTGAATGGTTTGCTTTTTATCATACTAACCCATCTCACAAAATTCTGTTAAGTTTTGTGTGATTGAAGTTTTCGAATTTTGGGTGAGATATCGATATGAGGAAAATAAGGAGTGATAAGACCCTAATCTTGGTGATGCCCAAGGCACTCCCAAGGTAATATTCAAGGAAGACCCAAGCAACTAAGCTTGGGGATGCCCCAGAAGACATCCCCTCTTTCGTCATCAACATTATCGGTAACCTCACTTAGAGCTATATTTTCATTCGTCACATGATATGTGTTTTTCTTGGAGCGTCATTTTCTTTTGTTTGTATTTGCTTGCTGAATAATGTTTTGTATCTTCTATTTCAATAAAAATGTCAAGTATAGCCTTTATCATGCTTATTTTGCAAGTCTATATGTGGTTGTTTGAAGACAGAAAGTTGCACGCTAGTGCATGAATTCTTGAGAAAAATCAGAACGTGATAAAATCCTGATTTTTTTTGCACAATAAGATATGACAAATTTTCTACATTGTGGTAATGTTTCAGAATTTTTGGAGTTAGAGAAGTATGAATCTTCTTGCATCTTTTACAGGTTGTCATGTTTTGACAGATTGTTGTTATGTTTGCTTGTTTAATGATTCTATTTGAGGATACGAGTATTAAATATTGCTACCTCTTGAGCACTGCGTTGGTTTTCCCTTGAAGAGGAAAGAGTGATGCAGTAAAGCAGCGTAAGTATTTCCCTCAGTTTTTGAGAACCAAGGTACCAATCCAGTAGGAGGCCAAGCACGAGTCCCTCACACCTACACAAACAAATAAATCCTCGCAACCAACACAATAAAGGGGTTGTCAATCCCTTCACGGTCACTTACGATAAAGATGCAAAGTAAAATAAAAGACAATAAAAATAGCTAAGTGTTGGAAGATAAATATGATGGAAGATAGACCCGGGGGCCATAGGTTTCACTAGTGGCTTCTCTCGAGAGCATAAGTATTATGGTGGCTGAACAAATTACTGTTGAGAAATTGACAGAATTGAGCATAGTTATGAGAATATCTAGGTATGATCATGTATATAGGCATCACGTCCGCGACAAGTAGACCGACTCCTGCCTGCATCTACTACTATTACTCCACACATCGACCGCCATCCAGCATGCATCTAGAGTATTAAGTTCATAAGAACAGAGTAACGCTTTAAGTAGGATGACATGATGTAGAGGGATAAACTCATGCAATATGATATAAACCCCATCTTGTTATCCTCGATGGCAACAATACAATACGTGCCTTGCTGCCCCTACTGTCACTGGGAAAGGACACCACAAGATTGAACCCAAAGCTAAGCACTTCTCCCATTGCAAGAAGAATCAATCTAGTAGGCCAAACCAAACTGATAATTCGAAGAGACTTGCAAAGATAACCAATCATACATAAAAGAATTCAGAGAAGATTCAAATATTGTTCATAGATAAACTTGATCATAAACCCACAATTCATCGGTCTCAACAAACACACCGCAAAAGAAGATTACATCGAATAGATCTCCACGAGAATCGTGGAAAACTTTGTATTGAGATCCAAAGAGAGAGAAGAAGCCATCTAGCTAATAACTATGGACCCGAAGGTCTGAGGTAAACTACTCACACATCATCGGAGAGGCTATGGTGTTGATGTATAAGCCCTCCGTGATCGATGCCCCCTCCGGTGGAGCTCCGGAAAAGGCCCCAAGATGGGATCTCACGGTTCAGAAGGTTGCGGCGGTGGAATTAGGTTTTTGGCTTCGTATATGGTAGTTTGGGGGTACGTAGGTATATATAGGAGGAGCAACGTGGGGCCCACGAGGGTGGAGGGCGCGCCTGGGGGGGGGGGTAGGCGCCCCCCTACCTCGTGCCTTCCTGGTTGATGTCTTGACGTAGGGTCCAAGTCCTCTGGATCACGTTCGTTCCGAAAATCACGTTCCCGAAGGTTTCATTCCGTTTGGACTCCGTTGATATTCTTTTTCTGCGAAACTCTGAAATAGGCAAAAAAACAGCAATTCTGGGCTGGGCCTCCGGTTAATAGGTTAGTCCCAAAAATAATATAAAAGTGTATAATAAAGCCCATTAATGTCCAAAACAGAATATAATATAGCATGGAACAATCAAAAATTATAGATACGTTGGAGACGTATCAAATATGCAGAGGATTTTTAGTATGCAATGTTAAATAATAATTTTAGTGATTTGTTATAGTATATAATGATAAGGTTTCGAGTTGATTTATACTAACTTATCTCACGAGTTCTTTTTGAGTTTTGTGTGGATGAAGTTTATGAGATTTAGGGAAACCGTGATATAAAATGAATTAAGAAGACACAAAAGCTCAAGCTTGGGGATGCCCAAGGCACCCCAAGATAATATTTCAAGAAGTTTCAGGCATCTAAGCTTGGGGATGCCCTGGTAGGTATCCCACCTTTTCTTGATCAACAATTATCGGTTAGTATCGGTTGAGCCTAACTTTTTGTTTCTTCACATGATATGTGCTATTCTTGGAATGTCATTTTATTTTGTTTTCTTTGATGTTTTAATAAAATACTTAGATCTGAAAGTTTTTAAATAAGAGAGAGTCCTCAAATAGTTACCCATTTACTTAACTACTCGCTTGATCTTCACTTATAACTTTTTGGAGTAATTTGCCATTTACTCTTGTGTTTCACTTATATCCTATGAGTAAATTGTTAAATGAATTGAATATCATGAAGTTGAAATTATATGTTCATATCATGCCTAGTAGTACCTTCACGTTGGGTTTAGAAAGTGAAATCGTTTGAAGCTTGACAATCACAATATTGGTCATACACTACAGGAATCAGCTATTTTGCCGGCTGCCACGGCGAACGGCAAAGGCCTTTGCCGTCAGCCGCGGATGGCAAAAGGCTCCGGAAAAGTAGGCTACGGTATGAAATATCCAGGAATAAGAGCAGTTCAAAGGAAATAGAAGTTGCGAAACAATGTACCGAGAACTTACTCGATGTACGGCCGCACTTCTATCAGGTTGTTGTAGATATACAACGAAATGGTCCGCCATTGTTCGTTATCCAAAGATACTGGATTTGAAACACTGGCTGGTGCGAGATTCCCTTTGAATAGGCTGAGGTTGGATCCGCCCTTTTTAGGGTCGTCAGCATTGTACCGAGGCTTCGGATTATGCAAATGACGATTTTTGGCTTCGTAGTGTGTTGTCACGAAGTTTGCCGCCTCCTCGGTGATGAATGCCTCAGCCATCGATGCTTCAATTCTACATTTATTTTTACATTTTTGTCGAAGCGTCTTCTGCATCCTCTCAGTTGGGTAGCACCAACGATTTTGCACGGGCCCCCCCCCCAATCTTGCCTCGGTCGGGAGATGCAAAATCAAAGTATGCATTGGATTAAAGAAGCCCGATGGAAAGATCTTATCTAACTTGCAGATCAACTCCGGCGCCAACTCTTCCATTTCTTCTAACACGCCAGGCGATAGTTCTTTCGCACAAAGAACACGGAAGAAATAGCTGAGTTCTGCCAGTACTAGCCATTCATCCGCAGGGATGAAGCCACGCAACATCACCGGCATTACCCGCTCAATCCATATGTGCCAATCATGACTCTTGAGACCAAATATTTTCAATTTATCAAGACTGGCTCCCCTCTTTAGATTCATTGCATACCCATCGGGGAACATCAACTGCATTTTCACCCACAAGATAATTTTCCTCATAACTGGCCTTCCAAGATTGAACCATGCCTTTGGCTTCGTCCAGTTCTGCTTTCCTTTCGGTTCTTTCATGTTTTGTAACGGCCTATCACATAGCGCCTCCCGATCGACTCTAACCTTAGTATTATCCTTTGACTTCCCATCTATGCCGAACAATGTACCAAAAAGTGCCTCGGCGATATTCTTCTCAGTGTGCATCACGTCGATGTTGTGTGGGCAAAGGAGGTCTTTGAAGTAAGGCAGATCCCATAAGCATGTTTTGTGAGTCCAGGCGTGCTTAGAATTATACCCCTTGAAGTACCCTGGACGCTCTGGATCTAGCTCGAGAGCGTTTAACTGATCCAGGGTCTGTTGGCCTGTCAATGCAGGTGGTGCAGAGTTTTTGACAACTCTACCTCTGATGAAGTTCTTCTTGTCTTTCCTGAACTTATGGCGAGGATTCAGGAATTGTCTATGCATGTCGAAGCAATAAAACTTGCGACCGTCCTGAAGCCAACGAAACTCAAGAGCTCCCTTGCATGTGGGGCACGGGAACCTTCCATGCACACACCAGCCAACGAATAGCGCATACGCCGGCAAGTCATGCGTCGAGTACATGTACCAGACATGCATTATGAAGTTCCGTTTGCTATAGGCGTCGTATGTCTTGAACTCATTATCCCAGGCTTCTTGCAATTCGTCCTTAAGCGGCTGCATGTACACATTCATATTTTTCCCCGGATAGTTGGGCCCTGGAATTATCAACGTCAGGAAAATGTTCTTCCTTTGCATAATCTGTCCGGGGGGGAGATTGAGTGGAAAGACAAATACGGGCCAACAACTGTATTGGGCTGCCGTCATACCAAACACACTGAACCCATCCGTGCTGATGCCGACTCGAGGATGCCTCGGATCTGCCGCTTTGTCAGCATGTAATTCATCAAACTTTTTCCACGCAACACCATCCGATGTGTGTACAATCATCAGATTCCCATCTGCATCTAGTTCGGTTCTTTTACCCGTTTTGTGCCATGTCATCTGTCTGGCCGTCTCTTCGACCATGAAAAGACGTTGAAGTCTTGGTACGATTGGCATATACCGAAGAACACTAACGGGGATTTTGGTATGTGTCTTCTCACCCATACCGTTGTCCACCGCAACATACCTGGAAGACTTGCAAATGGGACAATAGTTCAAGTCCGCATAGTCAAGCCTAAACAAGACACATCCTTTCTCACAGGCATGTATCTTATCATAGGGCATCTTCAGTGCACGGAGGATTTTGTCCGACTGGTACAGGTTTGCAGGCATTACATGGCCTTTGGGTAGAAAGCATCCAAATACTGTCATCATTGCATCGTAGCATTCTCTGCCCAAGTTGAACTGAGCCTTCAGAGCCATTACTTGTGAGATGGCATCCAACTGACAAAGCTCAGTGTGCTCATGGAGCGGACGTTTTGAAGACTCCAACATTTCATTGAAGGCCTTTGCAGATTCCTCCATCTCCTCGTCCGAATCCCGAGCATCATCGAAGTCTTGCACCATGTTTTCCATCGCGGTACCATGCTCGTCGGTGCGACGACGATCCACCTCAGCTCGGTCACGTTGGGCAGACTCACCATGAAATGTCCACACCGTATAATCGGGCGTAAAACCACTCTTCTGCAGGTGTTTGCCCATTTCAGCCTCTGTCCTCTTTTCCCAATTGCCGCACCGTAAACAGGGGCACCAGGTTTTCCTTTGGCCATTTGCAAATGCGGCTCGCACAAACCCCTTGGTTTTTGTGAACCATTCAGTGCTCCATTTGTTCTGACCAGTGTGACCGGTGTACATCCACGCACGATCACTCATCTTGACTTTCAGAGCTACTAGACACACAACAAATATATATATATATATATATATATATATATATATATATATATATATATATATATATATATATATATATATATAATTCACCATGTATATATTCATCAGTTGATCTACTTTGTCAATTTTATTACGTCCATGCAACCTACACTCTAATAGGTAATGATAGGTCCTAATCCCACCCGAGTATGTTTAGATTGGGTTCATTTTCCCATGCGATGCTCCGGATCCTACGCAAAATTTCGGCAGCACCTCCCCGTTGTTCTCCTGATACACGTCTCTGCAATAAACAGAGAGGATGTGTACCCGGAGAACAACAGGGGAGGCACTGACAAAACTTATGCGTCAGATCCGGAGCAAAGCATATGGGAAAACGAACCCAATCTAAACATACTCGGGCTGTCCATGGATAGCGTTGGACAATTCTTAAGAATCAAGATTATAAATATGCAAATGCATGCATATTTATAACTATGACGCTTTCGAACGGGAGACACATATTAGTTACGCATACTGATGATTCAAGACACATATATAGCTAGCTATCAAGTTTCATCGGCACGAACACCGGAACAGAGCAAATAATTAATGGGGGAGGAGGACATGTCATTTGTGCTCACGCACGAACGAAGGGGCAGAGCTCGTCAAACGCACGGCGAGGTCGTCGACCACCAAACCTCGCAGCGATGAAACAACTGCACATTTAAATCTACCCGATCAACACAATTATATATGATGTTTTCATAACAAAATTGAAAAATATATGACCTAACTAATAATTCACAAATATATGACCCCATCGGCCTCTGCAAGGCCAAAGAACACCTTTTCGGGAGGTGTCGGGGTCGGGGTGTCGTGTCGGTGTCGGGGTGCCGTGTCGGGGTCGGGGTGCTGTTTCGGGGTCGGGGGTCGGGGTGTCGTGTCGGGGTCGGGGTGCTGTTTCGGGGTCGGGGGGTCGGGGTGTCGTGTCGGGGTCAGGGGGTTAGGGGGTCGGGCGTCGTGGTGGAGTCGGGGTCGGGTGTCGGGGTGTGGTGTCGGGGTTGGGGGGTCAGGCGGTCAGGGGGTCGGGTGTCGGGGTGTCGTGTCAGGGGGTCAGGGGGTCAGGGGGTCGAGGATCGGGTGTCGGGGTGTCGTGTCGGGGTCGGGGTGTCGGGGTGTGGTGTCGGAGTCGGGGTGTCGGGGTCAGGGGGTCAGGGGGTCGGGGTGTCGTGTCGGGGTCGGGGTGTGGTGTCGGGGTCGGGGTGTCGGCGGGTGGGGTGGGGCCGGAGGGGTCTTCTTCTTTCTTTCTCTTCTTCTTCTTCTTCTTTCCTTTCTTCTTCTTCTTCTTTCATCTTTTTTCTACTTTTTTACTTCTTTTCGTTTCTTCCTTTCTTCTTCTTCTACTTCTTTTCTTCTTCTTCTTTTTACATCTTTTTTGTACTTCTTTTCTTTTCTTCCTTTCTTCTTCTTCTACTTCTTTTCTTCTTTTTCTTTTTTCATCTTTTTTCTACTTCTTCTCTTTTCTTCTTCTTCTACTTCTTCTACTACTTCTACTTCTTCTCATTCTTTTCTAACACTAACACTAACACAATCTAGCACTAACAATTAAACAGAAAAAAAATGAAAAAAAAAAATTGGTCCCTCACCGGAGCAATGGGACGGTCGGCGGGGGCGGTGGCGAGGGGCGCCGGGCGGCGGGGGCGGTGCCGGGGGGTCTATCTTTTACTTTTAAGTATTTACTTTTATGCAAAGAGTCAATAGTATGAATTCTTGTTTCAACCTCAATTATTCTCTAGTTGGCAAGCATCATGTGGTGCGGAAAGATCTAGGCACATATGACTAGTCAAATATATTTGATCATGAATTATTATTGTTGACAATTATCTCTATGATAAATGAGTTGGGAGGCGAAACATTAAGCCCCTATATTTCTCTGTGTTCAATGAATGCCATTTGTTCTAAAATATGCTTTGAGTACTAGCAATCATAGAAGACTATATGATGATTGAGTATGTGGAGCTATTACTTAGACTTTGTTGAATAAGTTAGATTGCAATTGTTTGGTGACTAAGAACATAGGTTGTTAAGTTGCAAGAGAAGTCATTGTTTGAACCGTAACATGTGAATTGATTGCTACTTTATCACGATGAGTTTTATGAGAAAGAGTTACTGTTATGGTGCTAGGAAAAGTGATTGAAATTATCATTGATCAATCTTATGCACTATGCTAGCATTCACACTTCATAAATTATTTCTCTCATCAGTTACCTACTCGAGGACGAGCAGGAATTAAGCTTGGGGATGCTGATACGTCTCCAACGTATCTATAATTTATGAAGTATTCATGCAATGTTTACAACAATTTTATATGGTTTTGGTATGATTTGAATGGAACTAACCCGGACTGGCGCTGTTTTCAGCAGAACTACAGTGCTGTTTTTGGTGCAGAAACAAAAGTTCTCGAAATTGGACGAAACTTTTTGATGATTTTTTTGGAAGAAAAGATAAATAATGGAACAAAGAACCAACAGGGGGGCTCTGCCCACAAGGCACTAGGGCATGCCATACCTCCTTGGTGCGCCCTGGTGGGTAGTGGGCCCCCTGAGGCACATCTTCGCGTGAAACCGATGCCAAAAAATCCTATATATGCAGAAACCCCCGAAAGTTAACCTAGATCAGAAGTTCCTCCGCCGCAAGCCTCTGTAGCACGAAAAACAAATCTAGACCCCATTCCAGCACCCTACCGGAGGGAGAAATCATCACCGGTGGCCATCTTCATCATCTCGGTGTCCACCATGATGACGAGGGAGTAGTCCACCCTCGGGGCTGGGGGTTTGTATTAGTACCTATGTGTTTAATCTCTCTCTCTCTCTCTCTCTCTCTCTTTCTTTCTTGATTTGGCACGATCTTAATGTATCGCGAGCTTTGTTAATATAGTTGGATCATAGGGTGTTTCCCCCTCTCTATCTTATTGTGATAAATTGAGTTTTCCCTTTGAGATTTCGTTATTATCGGATTAAATACTTTTATGAATTTGAGAGCACTTGATGTATGTCTTGCTATGAATACCCGTGGTGACAATGAAGTATCATATTGATTCACTCGATATATGTTTTGGCACTCAACTCGCGGATTCCCGAGGTGACATTGGGGTAATCTATGCATAGGGGTTGATGCACGTTTTCGTCCTTGTCTCTCGGTAGAAATCTTGGGGCACTCTTTGAGGTTCTTTGTGTTGGATTGAGTATTATGAATCTGAAATTATTTGATGCATACTGTATAATCAACTCACGGATACTCGTGGTGACATTGGAGTATCTAGGTGACATTAGAGTTCGTTGATGTGTATCATATGGTGTTATTTTAGTACGAACTCTTGGATAGATCGATTGGAAAGTATAACTTGTTGTTACTTTAGTAGGAACTCTTGGATAGATTGATCGGAAAGGATAACTTTGAGGTGGTTTCGTACCCTACAAACAATTTCGTCTTATATTCTCCACTAGATAAGAACTTTGGAGTGATGCTTCATCGCTCATTGAGGGATGGTTATATGATCCAATTGTATTAGCATTGTTGAGAGATTGCACTAGCCGAAGTATGGACCCTAGGCTTCATTTTCAATCATTGCAATACCGTTTTGCTCACTTTTGTTACTTGCTACCTTGCTGTTTTTTATTGTTACTATTACAAAAATCAGTATCTACTATCATTACTACACTTGTATCACCATCTCTTCGCCGTACTAGTGCACCTATAAAATTTACCATTGTATTTGGTGTGTTGGAGACACAAGAGACTTTTTGTTATTTGGTTGCACGGTTGTTTGAGAGAGACCATCTTCATCCTACGCCTCCCACAGATTGATAAACCTTAGGTCATCCACTTGAGAGAAATTTACTACTGTCCTACAAAACTCTACGCTAGGAGGCCCAACACGAGTCTACAAGAACAAGTTGTGTAGTAGACATCATAATGCGGCATGTCTTTATCCACTTCAAGACACTGCTACTAAACCCCTGTCCTATCGTGCGTTCTTCAATCGCAGTAGGACCAACAACAAATACCCAAGAAAAAACATGTGTTTCCATCCAGTGCAGACTTGCTACTATATGCATCACGAATCCTGGGAACCAATTTGGGAGGTTATAAGAACCATTGGTACTAGTGCTAATGTGAGGTACTGGTAGTTTCTTCAAGAAACGAAATTATGATTTTAGTTGTTTAGTCTTGTTTCAAGGAAAAATGATGAAAAAGAAGTTCAGAGAAGAAATAAAATTATTCACTATGCAAACCCTTATATAGAGTAAGATTAATATTTTTTATGAACATGTCCAAATATACTCAAAAAAATTGCACATAGTTGGTAAAGCCAAAATAATGTAACCATTAATGGCTACAAAATAGAGTGCATGTAGACGAGTATCTGTCATCTTATATAGTATTTTATGCTATGAAAGTAAAGGCACGAGTAATTATAAATACAAACTCGAAGTACATAGTTATTCCAAAATGGGGTGAATACAAGAAATTTTAGGTGAAGAAGAAGAAGTACAACTCTTCAAAGTTTGTAGGCCGTACATTTGTAAATTCAACATATCCTTCCAGCCCTTTTAGATTTACGTATATGTTCTACCCTTTCGTCTTTCTGACATTTGGTTTGTACGGTCAAAGGTAGTGAAACAATCTAGAACAATGGTTTTAACTATCAATAATGTTTTTCTATCACAAATCAATTAGTTTTAGTTGTGTGTTGTTTATAAACATTTCTATAATCAAAGTAGCACATATTTATACTTAATGGTAATTTAATTTTGGAAGCTAAATCTATTGAACGTGTTTAAAAATTATACAAATATAATTGCCCCATGCGATTCATCATAAAAAATACATTTAGTGCATCATGGATAATAACCAGTTAAGTGATGAATGGATACAATATATGTTTATCTATAGATGAGAAAACCAATCATACATAAGACTAAACTATGTTCTCAAAAGTCTTATATTTGCAACGCCATCACATTTGGTCCCATTTTTTTAAACAAACTAAATAACATGTTCTCATTGTTAAAATTTCGAAAGGTCTAGCCTGCGCACCGAGGGGGACACTTTGCTAGTTCTAGCTAAAAGCATCTGCAACCCTATTTTGATTCCCAATGATTTTCAGCAGAGCAAACTCGCGGAGCGCTCCTCAGTCGAGATGAAACGAAACAATAGGTATCAGCCCTCAATGCATGTGTGATAAATCCTCCCAGCTACTCTTCGGTAGCGACCGCCGTCAGCCAATCAGCGGTCGGCGGGAGATGTGCGCCGTGTCCGGCCACCGGCTACAGTAACGAGATCCCAATGAACAGTGCGAAACCCGTTAAGCTGTGCTATATAAAAATCCTTGGGGTAGCACAGCAGTTTTCGTGGCGAATTAAGGTTTCACCCTCGCATATAGACGACGGTAAGTCCGTGACTAGAATGGAACAGCTGACCGGTGAGCAGGAGGACCTGTGCCTGGAGCTCACCCTCCGCCCCATGGCGTCCGAGCCCCGCCCCGGCTTCTTCCTCTGCGTGTACTGCAACCGCAAGTTCGTCACCTCGCAGGCGCTCGGCGGCCACCAAAACGCACATAAGCACGAGCGCAACGTCGCCAAGCGCCGCCGGCAAGCCGCTGCCGCTCGGCAGGGTGCGCCTGCTGCAGCGCCAGACGAGAGGCTGCCCTGGCACGGCGGCGGTTTCATGTCTGCGGCCGGGA
Source organism: Triticum aestivum (assembly GCF_018294505.1). Lineage (NCBI taxonomy): Eukaryota > Viridiplantae > Streptophyta > Magnoliopsida > Poales > Poaceae > Triticum > Triticum aestivum. Next base: position 507,971,734 of record NC_057805.1, on the reverse strand, counting down.
CGGCTGCTCCTGCTGTCAAGGCGCACAAGCACGGCAGGAGCAGGCCGGAGCACGGTGGCGCCATGGTCGACGTCGACTTGTCTCTTCGTCTATGATAGGTCTGCTAACTGGTCCCTGATCTCCAGATGCAATAGCGGGCATCCGCTAGCTCTTTCGGTATGTTAAAAGTCCTCTTTTGTGAATACAAGCATGCATGTGAAACTGCTACTATATGTTTGTGGGAGTATCTTGATTAGCTTGACACATGTCAAGTGAATGATTTGCTTGTGTCAACCTCGTGTGTGCGTTCGATCCATATGTTCTTCTTTCAGTTGAGTTTCTCTTATGGGATTCCTTGACCAGATAGACAGTTTGGTCACTATATAGAGACGGCAAGGAGATTTCAATTTTTCTTGTTTTCACCATTCTACTACTCTTCTGTTAATTGTTGCTTTCATTGCTTCGCTTATCCAAGTGACTCAGATGCAGTACTGTATATTGCATGTGAGAATTCCCTCACTATTTCAAACGCAGGTACTATACTTTTGTAACAATGCGGATGCCCAATCGATCGATGGGGACTGTATAGCTTCTGGCTATAGTTACTGCAAGGCTGCAACAGCCACTCGGAGAAATTGTGGTGGAAATTACAGCATGAAAACATTACTATGTACTACCTCCGTTTCAAAATAATTGAAGTTCTATGTTTATCCTAAGTCAAACTTGTATAAGTTCGACCAAGTCTATAGAAAATTATATTAACATCTACAACACCAAATTAGTCTCTTTAGATTCTTTAAGAAATATATTTTCATACTATGTGTATTTGGTGATGTAGATCTTACCATGTTTTTTTTTTCATAGTTGGTCAAACTGAAGCAAATTTGACTTCGGACAAACCTCGAACTTCAATTATTTTAGAACGGAAGGTGTATCTTCTAAAGTTCTAGTTAAGATACAGAGACAGAATGTAAGACATGCACATATTGGGCATGTCTCATTGCCGAATGTAATGCACACTAGTTAATGGTGTTCTTGAGCCATAGTTAACATATTTAGCCAGTCCCGGATAATGCACCTAACGTGGTATAGGAGTATTATAGCATTACTATCATCTAGAGCTAGTCCCTTCTGCTAAATCTCTGATGAGATGACACCCACATGCAGCATGCTCATCTGACGATAATTAATCACAAGCAGCAGCAACATTTTAGGTATGTAGTACTGGACAACAGATGTAATAATCCCAACGTGTTATGTTTCTCTTGAGAAAGCTAGGTGAACCGGCCTGGACAAGGACAGACGCGACAAGACAGGCTAGCTAGCTAGGACCACGATATCTTTTGGCGCCACTCTACCCAGAGGAGGGAGGAGAGGAGGCATCTGCCGGTCGGTTTAAGATTTTCAGCAGATGCGGCCTGGGTCGCTTTTGCCCAATGCCCCGCATCAGAGACCGCATCGTGCAGATCTGGACGCCTAGCATAATTGGCAAGGCAAAGCTTTCCACTCCTAGGCCCCAAACAGGCAGGCAACGCTAAGTAAAACGACCTCTCGGATCTCGCTCAGCACAGCCTTTATTACTCTTTTCTCTTCTTTTTGGAAAGGGGCAGGCGTCCAATATCAAATGAAGTTGCCATCCTCCCCAGCCTCTCATTTGCTTCGTGCTGCTCATGACATAATCTACCGTGGCCCCCCTGGTCCGCTAGTCGGTGGCACATTGGCCATCCTCTCCCATTCCAACAGCAAAACCTCACCCGCCTCCTTCGTCGCCGCCGCCGCCGCCCATTTTCCGGTGCCTTTGCCAACTGCTGGAGCCGCAACACCCACCCCCCGCCGCCCTCACCTACAACACCGCTCGCCGCCGGGGATCCGAAAGGTTCCCACCCCACTCCTCGACACAGCCGCGACCAAGAAGCCGCCTCGCCGCCCAGCCAACTCCTTCGTCCTGACACGCTCGTTGATCTCATTGACGAGTACGTCCATATGAGTGAGTCTACGTGCCTAGCTAGACTCCTTGTACAACTTCTGCAAGGTTGTGATTGATGTGTTTGGCCCTGAGTACTTGAGAGAGCCGACTCCTCAAGATACAGCCCGCTTCTTGGCTATGAATGCCCGCAGGAGCTTCACATGGATGCTTGGCAGGATAGACTCCATGCACTGGGAGTGGAAGAACTGCCCTTCTGCTTGGCAAGGGCAATATAAGGGCCATGTCGGGGCTTGCACTGTCATACTTGAGGCCGTGGCATCACAAGATCTCTTGATCTGGCACTCTTTCTTCGGCATGGCCGGATCACACAATGATATCAACGTGCTTCAACGCTCGCCCGTTTTTGCAAGGCTTGCCGAAGGCAACAATTCACCGATGAATGTTACCATCAACGGCCACAACTACGACAAAGGATACCACCTATGTGACGGTATCTATTCTTAGTGGACCACTATTGTGAAGCAATCCCCAACCCTGTCGGAGAGAAGAGAAAAAGATTTGCTCAAAAGCAAGAGAATGCTAGGAAGGACGTCCAGCATGCCTTTGGTGTTTTGCAATCTCGATGGGGCATCGTTCGGTATCCTGCTAGGACTTGGAGCATGAAGAAGCTGTGGGAGGTGATGACTGCTTGTGTGATCATGCACTATATGATCGTAGAAGATGAGCTTCCGGAACGTATCTACGATCAAGGGTTTCAGTTTCAGGATGAGAATGTTGTGCCTGAGCATGGAGGAGCGGCAACGTTTGAACAGTTCACCCAATTTCATCATGAAATGCGTGATTGGAAACTCACGTGCAGCTGCAAAATGATTTGGTCAACCGTATGTGGGTTCATATTGGCAACCAATAGATGTATCCTTTTTATTTGGCTTGTAAAACTATATGAGAACAATTTAATTTATATTCGGGCTTGTAAAACTATGTTTTATATTTGGCTACGAAAACTATGTTACCTTGTGAAACTATATATTTGCTTGTGAAATATGCAAAGTGTTCATTCAAAATGGAGGCTAGCCGGCCACGCCGGCAAATATGAGTTTGCCGCGTCGCCGAGGTGATCTTGCGGGCGAGCGTGATGCTTGGATCCTTCAACACCTCCACCGGCACCATCTCCGACGGTTCCATGTGTCGGCAGTGGAAGGAAGTAGAGGGTGAGAGAAAAGAACAAGATTGGGCGGAGCGCGGGGGGGGGGGGGGGGGGGATGAAAGAAGAGAATGGGGGATTTTCGCGCGGAAACAATGCGGGATGCTCCAAAAGTGCGGGCTCTACCTTCCTTTTGGATGGGCCGGGGAGCAGAGAGCGACGATTCGCGTGTCTGGACTCCCGCAAAACCCTCCCATGTTTCTCTTTGGTTTGCGGGAGAAAACACGTCTAGACCATGCCGCGGACTGATATAGGACAATGTTGGATGGTTTCCGTGGTCCAAACAGCGCGGTCCAATGGATGCGGACGGTTTGAGAGAGATGCCCTAAAAGAAACATCATTCTTTGTCCGGAATCTCGTCCTTCCCGGTGAAAAATTGTGTATATAATGACACTCGAATCTTATGTGAATCTCACGGGAGCAACGTGCGTCGTATTGGAAATATGCCACCTCCGACCCGTTGGAGCTTAGCTCTCCCTGTCATGACGCGTACGCGTAGGAACCCTCCGGAACCATGGGCCATGACATGGCCATCGATTGGTGCAGCGCAAATCCACGTACGGCCGGCCGGTGGCGGGGACGTGGCGCCTACAGCATTACCAGCGCTCGCACGGCGGCAACATGTAGCATGGTCACGCTCTTGGAATTGGGCCCGAGCGCGAGTGCGACAGCGGAATAAGGGGCGGCAGTGTGGTAGGCGTCGATGGCAGCAGGCTGCATCATTCCGGAATCATGCATGCATAAAGTTACTGCCAACGGAGTCAAGTGCTCGGACAGAGGTACTGACGCGGCCTACGTGAGCGGACCCCATATCACAACTACCAGCAGCATTGTAAGAAAATAATCCCAACGTGTTCTGTTTTTTTTTTGAAAAGAGAACTCCCCGGCCTCTGCACTGCAGATGCATACGGCCATCTTATTAAACAAATAAATAGGTTTAACAAGGTCTTAAAGTCTCAAAACGAAAATAAAGAAGAGCTCACACAAAGCTAAAAGGGCCAAAGGACAAACTAGCCACAAAAAGGACGCCACAACCGGCTGGCATAAAAGAGATAGGTAAACTAATTGCATATCATATTACATGACCGCCATCCAAATCGGTTGAAGATATTACGTGCTACCATCTCCCAGCGGATAGATCCAGTAACCAAACGCTCCCTTGCCTCCGTCGGAGTGAGTAGCGACCCAACGTGTTCTATTGCTATTGAGATTGAGAAAGGTAGTAATGTGGACGGGCGGGAGTAAGACAAGCTAGCTAGCTAGGTCCACATATACCAATACAACGACACTATGGTCATGCATCTTTGGCGCCACACACATCAGAGGCCACAGACAATGAATTAGATTTTGTTGTGTGTGTGTGTGGGTGGGTGCATCAGTAGATTTGGAAAGTGAAAAACTTTCCGCTGCTGGGTCTGAATGCACAACGCTAAACTAAACGGCCTCCCGCTCACCACAGTGATCGACGTCCAGTCATTTTCTTGCCAAACAAACGTCCAAGAGATGCTGCGTGCTCAGCCAAGATTGGATGCTTCAGCGTGTTGCTCCAGTGTTATCCTGAGCTTCGACAAGATATAGCGAGGGCTAAATGGCGTGAAACACTTAGAGTGGAGAAAGACCCATTGGCAGGTCACAAGATTAGCAATAGTCCTAAGAGTGAGGCGTTTTGGCTCCCAGGCTCAGATGAGCTCGGATTGAAATATAAAATCGTTGAAAATACTAAATAAACACAAAAAAACTCTTGATTTTTTTTGTGGAGAAAGATGCCCGAGTGTGTAATGTACATACCAAAATTCAGAACATTTAGATGTCTAAGTAGCTCTCAGCAAAAAAAAAAACAATTTTGGTTCTGTCGAAAAAGTTTACTGTTTGTGCACTGCTCAGACCCGGGTTTTTTTTCCTGAGAGCTACTCAGATGTCTAAATGCTTTAAAATTTGGCATGCACCTCACACATTCAAATATTTTCCATGTAAAATATGTAATTTATTGATTTTTTTCTATAAAAAAATCAATTTACTGTTCGCCGGGTGCAAATGAGCCTATGCTCAGAATTGCATATTCATCATCCTAACAAATAGCAAATCTATAGTCATGACAAAAATGATTGTAGGATGAGCTAGCTTTGGTCACCATCTAAACATACCTAGTGAAATCGTCCTAGGGTTAATCACGGAAGGACTGGATTTTTTTCTAGTTATATATGGCAATCTACAAGTTTTGGTGGTTTCATTTTCATTTGAACCTATTTCCTTGCGATACTAACCATGGCCAAACTAACTAAACTTTTTTGAAGAACCCAGACCAACTTGGCACAAGCATTACTACAGAAAAACGTCGTAGCTCATGAGTCAACACTGGTCGATAGGCCATCGACTATAAGTCACAGACGATCGTGCAATGTTGACTCGCCACGAAATGACGCGCCGCAGGTCCACCTATTAGCGGTGAGCTGTGAGGCCACCATTGTACTCCCTCCGTTCCTAAATATAAGTCTTTGTAGAGATTTCACTATATACTACATATGAAGCAAAATGAGTGAATCTACACTCTAAAATGCATCTACATATATCCGTATGTGGTTTATAGTGAAATCTCTCCAAAAACTTATATTTACGAACGGAGGGAGTAATACATACCGCTGAGGTACCTCTCAACTGACGGGCTACGAAATGGTCCTGTCGGTGGTGATTGTGTAAATACTGGCAAACTATTAACTGTCAGTAGTGACACCCTAATACATGTTTTTCCTAAAATAACGATAGCTGACATGTTGGGTGCCCAAGTACCACTTCCAAATATCTTATACCAACCCGTAAGTTATGACTATGTGTCGGGCATAGTCAAAAATGGGAGTTTTTTTTTTTTTTTTGCCTCCTCGGCACTTTCCCAGAGCCCTGATGCATGTTGGTTGTAAACGAGTGTCCTTTTTCACTGAAGGAAACATATGCTCTATTTGTAATCTTGCAATGTTCGATGTTGACACTTTGTGCATACCTTACGGTATGAGCGCCATTTTCTTTGAGAAAATGTCTATTTTTGGTCCCTTAAGTTTACATCTAGACAATTGGTATCTTTCTTTTCCTACATTAGGTCCCCCATGTTCCAAAACTGGAAATGGATCGTCTAAAAGTAGAACAGAGCGGTATTGTGGCTTATGTGCTATCGGTTTTAGAATCGGTCTTTCCACATTGTGGCCAAAGTCAGCTTCAACTAAGCCAAACTAGACTGTGGAACCCACCAACAGGACTATAATTATTTCAGAACTGGTTACTATTTTAATTAAGCTCAGGCCCCACTGGTCAGCAAATAATGGCATCCAAGATAGGAATTAGCACTAACCTCATCCACTAAAGGGCCAGGCCAACACAGCAGTGGTTCCCTTAGTGTCTAAACACCGGTGAGCAGATGGTCAATGTACTATTGTGCAGCTTTGCACGGGAGCAAGCTAGGAGGAAAGAGCGGGGGCGGTGGGTTAAGGGAAACACAATACTTTGGGGAGAGATGGGGAACACACAGAGTTCACCTCGACCATGATGACGTATTGGGAGAGTTGGAGGAGCAATACATATTTGTCCCATTATTAGCAGCATGTGGCCTGATAGGCTCGGTTACGCATGGGTCAACGAGAAGATTGACAATGGACTCATCAGTCCTTACGAGTTAACCTAACTCCGCAAGAGAGCAGGAAGCTGCTCGACGAGTGAGGTGTCTGAAGAAATATTGGTCAATAGGTTGGAAGGTCGAGGGGGAAGTTTAACAGAGAGAGTGGTAGACCAAGGTAATGTGACTAGACAATGACCCAAAAGAGTATCATGTTGAATATTTTTAAGGAATTTTCCATGAAGTTTAATCCAGAAAAACAGTGGGTAAAATTTGAATAACATGCAATCGAGATCATAATTAAGAAACAAGTATCATATTCATATCAATTGTTACTTGCAGTAAACCAAATGCTAACTGTAACAGAGATGGTAAGATGACACACAGAGCAGCGAAAGAGGATGTAGGTGAGTTGTTCGTGAAGGACATATGCCCTAGAGGCAATAATAAAGTTGTTATTTTATATTTCCTTATATCATGATAAATGTTTATTATTCATGCTAGAATTGTATTAACCGGAAACTTAGTACATGTGTGAATACATAGAAAAACAGAGTGTCACTACTATGCCTCTACTTAACTAGCTCGTTGAATCAAAGATGGTTAAGTTTCCTAGCCATAGACATGAGTTGTCATTTGATTAACATGATCACATCATTAGAGAATGATGTGATTGACTTGACCCATTCCGTTAGCTTAGCACTTGATCTTTTAGTATGTTGCTATTGCTTTCTTCATGACTTATACATGTTCCTATGACTATGAGATTATGCAACTCCCGAATACCGGAGGAACACTTAGTGTGCTACTAAACGTCACAACGTAACTGGGTGATTATAAAAGTTCTCTACAGGTGTCTCCGTTGGTACTTGTTGAGTTGGCATAGATCGAGATTAGGATTTGTCACTCCGATTGTCGGAGAGGTATCTCTGGGTCCTCTCGGTAATGCACATCACTATAAGCCTTGCAAGCAATGTGACTAATGAGTTAGTTGCGGGATGATGCATTATGGAACGAGTAAAGAGACTTGCCGGTAACGAGATTGAACTAGGTATTGAGATACCGACGATCGAATCTCGGGCAAGTAACATACCGATGACAAAGGGAACAACGTATGTTGTTATGCGGTTTGACCGATAAAGATCTTCGTAGAATATGTGGGATCCAATATGAACATCCAGGTTCCTCTATTGGTTATTGACCCGAGACGTGTCTCGGTCATGTCTACATAGTTCTCGAACCCGTAGGGTCCGCGCGCTTAACGTTCGGTGACGATCGGTATTATGCGTTTATGTGTTTTGATGTACCGAAGATAGTTCGGAGTCCCGGATGTGATCACGGACATGACGAGGAGTCTCGAAATGGTCGAGACATAAAGATTGATATATTGGATGACTATATTCGGACACCGGATGAGTTCCGGGGGTGACCGGATAATTATCGGAGTGCCGGGGGGTTATCGAAACCCCCAGGGGAAATAATGGGCCAACATGGGCCTTGTGTGTGAGAGAGAGAGACAGAGGAGGAGGGGGCCTGAGGGCTGGCCGCCCCCCCCCCCCCCTTGAGGAGTCCGAATTGGACAAGGAGGGGGGCGGCGCCCCCTCTTTCCCTCCCTCTCTCCCTCTCCTTCCTTCCCCCTTCCTCCTCCTGGTTGGACTAGGAAAGGGGGAGTCCTACTCCTACTAGGAGGAGGACTCCTCCCCTCCTTGGCGCGCCCCAAGGGCCGGCCGGCCTCCCCCCTTGCTCCTTTATATACGGGGGCAGGGGGCACCCTAGGACAGAACAACAGACATTGTCTTAGCCGTGTGCGGTGCCCCCTCCACCATAACCCACCTCGGTCATATCGTTGCAGTGCTTAGGCGAAGCCCTGCGCCGGTAGCTTCATCATCACCGTTATCACGCCGTCGTGCTGACGAAGCTCTCCCTCGACACTCAGCTAGATCAAGAGTTCGTGGGACGTCACCGAGCCGAACGTGTGCAGATCGCGGAGGTGCCGTACTTTCGGTACTAGGATCGGTCAGATCGTGAAGACGTACGACTACATCAACCGCGTTGTCATAACGCTTCCGCTTTCGGTCTACGAGGGTATGTGGACAACACTCTCCCCTCTCGTTGCTATGCATCACCATGATCTTGCGTGTGCGTAGGAAATTTTTTGAAATTACTGCGTTCCCCAACAGTTCGTCATGTCACCGAGGAGGTGATCAACATCGGGGAAGAAGTCGTTGTTGGGGAACTCGTCGACGGGGATATCGCCGTTCATAGTCACGAGCGCTCCCCAAAAATCTGATCGCCCCACTCCCGCACCGGATCACAAGAGGAGCAACCTCTCTTACCTAGAAGTGGAAGCAAAGCCGAAACACTAATGGGAAGATGAAACAGAGACAACAATGCCATCAATGGGAAGATGAATGCATTCGGTATCATTTTCCACTAGGATAAAAGCTTTCCTGGTTCTTTCTTACATGAAAAAAACGAGGCAACGCACGAAATGAAGGAAGAAAGCAAAACACCAATGGAGAAACAAAACCGAAACATTAACGATATCAATGCGGAGATGAATGGGAACATTCACAACCATTTGGTTTCATTTTCGACTACCACAAAATATTTTAGCTTCTTTCTTATCATGCATGAACGGGCCACATATATGGGATTTTCCTAGGAATTATTGGATATGACAAATGAGCTAAAGCCCAGTAATTACAAATGGGCACTCTTCCGTTGCGACCGCCGTCAGCGAATGAACGGCCGGTGGGAGGCGTGCGGGGTGTCCGTCCATCGGCTACAGTAACGAGATCCTAAATGAACAGTGCAAGCCCGTTAAGCTGTAGTATTTAAAAATCCTTTGGTTAGCACAACAATTTGCGCGGTGAGTTAGCTGTGGTGCGCTCACATATAGACGACGGTAAGTCCATGACTAGAATGGAACAGCCGAGCAGTGAACAGGAGGAGCTGAGCCTGGAGCTCACCCTCCGCCCAATGGCGCCGGAGCCCCGCGTCGGCTTCTTCCTCTGCGTGTACTGTGACCGCAAGTTCATCACCTCGCAGGCGCTCGGCGGCCACCAGAACGCGCATAAGCAAGAGCGCCGCGTCGCCAAGCGCCGCCAGCAGACCGCCGCCGCTGGGGAGGGTTTGCCGGCTGCGGCGCGGGACGAGAGTCTGCCCTGGCCCAGGTACGCCACAGTCTCGTGTCTGCGGCTGGGACGGCTGCTGCTGGTGGCAAGGCGCACAAGCACGGCAGGAGCTGGACGGTGCACGGCCCCGTGGACGACGTCGACTTGTCTCTCCGTCTATGATCGGTCTGGAAATTGGTCGCCGATCCCCATATTCACTAGTTGACCGGCAAGCATCCCCTAGCTCTTTCGGTTTCGGTACGGTATGTCTGTATGTCAAAAGTGGTCTTTGGTGACTATGTGCATGTGAAACTGCTATGTTTGTGACTGTGTGCTATCAAGTTAATGATTTGCTTGTCTCAAGCTCGAGTGTGTTTGATTCATATATATGTTCTTCTTTCAGTTGAGTTTCTCTTATGGGATTCCTTGCCCAAAAGGACAGCTTGGTAATTTACAACTGTTCACCTAGAAGGCAAGGGGATTTTATTTCTTCTTGTTGTTTTCACTCTTATGCTAATATACTTTGTTGTTGTTTGCATTGTTTGGCTTATTCAAGTGAAATATAGTACTATATATGCCATGCGAGAATTGTCTCACTATTTCAAACTTAGGTACTCTCTTCGTTCACAAATATAAGATATTTTGGATATTTTAATATAAACTAGATACGGACTAAAATGAATGAACAAACACACTAAAATGTGTTTGTATATATTCGATCACAAAAAGTAAAAACATCTTATATCTCAGAGGGGAGGAAGTACTGCTGTACTTCCGTAACAATCCCCCATCGATCACGAGATTGTTTGGGAGAGTAATATATGCTCTCTCTCTCTCTCTCTCTCTCTCTCTCTCAATCAGATGAGGGATTATGAACATGCCGGCTAGATAATTATGAGGTCCGTTGGAGCTTAGCACACCTTGTCACGACACTAGTAATAGCATGTACGTGCACGGGCCCATGCCATCCGTGATTGGCACAAGAATTCGCCGGCCCTCCACAACGAGCTTTGCTACATCAACGGACAATTACGGGCTGGTTACGGGATGAGGTTGAGTTGTCAAACAGTTATTAGATTAAAGGGGGAGGAAGGGCCCCACCCACCTGAAAATCAGGGGGGGGGGGGGGGCAAGATTAGTTTGTTGGAAGGGGTCCGTTGCAACCCCGTAATCAGTCCGTGCGTGTAGCATTTTTGCTCCACAACCATCAGCATATATGTTACTGCATGGCACGTAGCTACGTGGTGTATGTAAGACTCTACATCCAGGAAATCATGAATTGCATTGCATGCATGCATGCATCAAGTTACTGCCCCAACCATTGGCAACAAAAAAAAGTTACTGCCCCAACGCCAACTGAGTTGTCGACCCCATAATCTATCACCACCACCAGGACAGACGCGAGTAAAGGCAGGCTAGCTAGGACTGCACCATCTTTGGCGCGACTCTACCCAGAGGAGGCCACAGGCCTGCATCGGCCGGGATTTCTTTTGCCCCGCATCAGAGACCACATGCCTCGTGCAGATCGGTCGCCTAGCATAATTGGCAAGGCAAAGCTTTCCACTCCTAGGCCTCCAAAACCGGCCGGACAACGCCAATTAAAACGACCTGTCGGCTCTCGCTCACCAGTCTTTTTTTTTTGTCGAATACCAAGTGAAGCTCGAGAAGTGTCCAATATCATTTGTTTCCCGCTGCTCCTGAGAGAATCTACTGTACAAAAACCCACTTGTCGAGTTTCTATATATCTCCGTAACAATCATGCAGTACTGTCCTTCTTGGCAAAGAGAATTGATATCGTTGATCACACCGACACAGCCCAGCCAGCCCGTGGTGATCATGAGCTTCGAGGCCAGTAGATCCTCAACGAGTACCTTGGCCTCCACGCACGCATATGCCTCGAGCACAGCCGGATCTGCTAGGAGATCAAACACTCATCACAGAGGATCACGTACGCCCAATGCGCCCTTGTTTAACGCCCTCGCCACGGCACCTCGCCTTGGTAAACACCGACGGTGGAGGGATCCATCTCGCCCGACACTTCGCAAGCCATGCTTCACACCACTCGAGACCACGTTCAAATCGTCGAGGTGCCACATAATAAACAAATGAGTGAATGGCGGCCTCTAGAATTTTTCCTCGTGAATTGCCTTCCTTCTTGCCCACCAGAATTCTCAAAGAGCAACAAGAACACCTATGAATTGATCCTTGGTCGGAGAATTTCTCAGACCAAAAAGGCAAAGCTTTGGGTCTGGCGTCTCATCACTATATTTTTTTTTCGAAACGGAGGCAAAAGATTTGCCTCATCCATTAATTAAGAAGAAGTTTAGAGTTGCTTTTACAACGAAAAGCAAGGAGATTTAAATACAAAGCCAGTACTCTCCCGGCATTATGAGACCCAAATGTTTGGCTCCTGCCATGACCCAAAGCTTAGCCTCCCGCTGAATGTTGAGTAATAGGACGGACGGCAGAGTAGACTTGTGTTGGAACACCCTAGCATTCCTTTCACACCAGATAGTCCAACAAGTTAACATGGTGAGGGAAGCGATGGCTTTCCGGTGTGGCACGCCGACGCCCGACATGTTGATCCACCAATCGTGGATGGAACGCCTAGTCATCTAAACCGAGGTGTTGATGAAGTCTAGATTGAGCCATCCCTTGATCATCCCCCAAATTCTAGTGGAGAAGCGACACTTGTAGAATAAGTGATGAACGGTCTCGCCCGTTTGTTTGCAAAGCGGGCAGAGCCCACAGTTGGGCCACCCCCTTTTCTGTAATCTATCCGCCGTCCAGATACGGTTTTGAATCGCAAGCCAAGCGAAAAATTTCATCTTGGGTGGCGCCCAAGCCTTCCAAACCGCGAAGTGCATGGACGAACGAACCGTCCCAAGAAGTTGCGCCTTGTACGCAGAAGTGGCGGAGTAAGCTCCATCAAGAGTGTGCTTCCAAGTAATTGTGTCCTCCGTGTCCTCCGATATAGGAATGACTCGCAATCGAGCCCACAAGGTGACGATCTGCCGAATGTGCTCCATGGTCCAATGGTCGGGAAGCTTAATTGACGATAGCCATTTGTCCTCATGCATGGCCTCCCTAACAGTCCAATTCTTGCGTTTGGACGCCTCGAAGATGAGAGGGGCGATGTTGGCGGGCTTATCCCCATCAACCCAAGGGGAATCCCAGAAAGGAGCGCGTGCCCCGTTGCCTATGGTGATGTACGAAGATGCATAGAAGAGATCTCGGTCCAGAATATCACAAGGGTTGGCCATGCCCACCCACATCTTGGAGGGCTCCGCCCATTCAAACCACAACCATCTCAATCTGAGAGCTCTCGCGAATTTGGTAAGATCAAGGATCCCCAAACCTCCCAACTCAGTCGGTCTGCAAACCAAATTCCAGCTGACCTTGCATTTCGCCCCTGTTACCTTGTTTGTGCCAGCCCATAAAAACGCCCTCTCAATCTTGGTAATATTATGTAGTGTACTCACCGGCAGTTTGAGAGCGATGATGTGGTAGATCACCTGGGAGGTGAGGACAGATTTGACAAGAGCTCCACGCCCAATGGAGGTAATATTTTGCCCATCCCACGGCACCAGCCTGGCAGCCACCTTGTCCTCAAGGAATTGAAAGTCCGCCGCCTTCAGGTGGCGGATTGACAGTGTCAGCCCCAAATACTTGATGGGGAAGGAGGTCCAAGCAGCGGGAAGCGCGGAGAGGGTCTCATCCAAGTTTACGTTCCCGCACCGGATAGGAACAACTAAGCTCTTTTGGAAGTTTGTACATAAACCTGTAACCTTCCCAAAGTGATTCAGGATGAGGGCGAAGTTATCAATGTCCTGCTTGACCGGGGCCATGCAGACGGCCGCATCATCAGCATAAAGGGAGGTGCGGAAAATTGCACGACGCCCCTTAAACTTGTGCAACAACCCGTGCCTGGTGGCAATGTCGAGGATCTGCTGTAGGGGGTCAATGGCGAGGACGAACAACAGCGGAGAGATTGGTCTCCTTGGCGGAAACCACGGCCATGCATAATGAGGGGGCCGGGCACGCCATTAAGCAGGATCCGCGAGGATGAAGACCGGAGCAGTGCAGTGATCCATTCCCGAAACCGCGGTGGGAACCCCCTCCGTTGGAGGAGATCAATGATGTACTCCCATCGCACGGAGTCAAAAGCTTTGCGGATGTCAAGCTTGAAGAGAAGCGCGGGGGTCTTGCTTTTGTGGAGCCGACGAGCAAGGCCCCGAACATACATGAAGTTGTCGTGAATGCATCTCTTTTTGATGAAGGCACTTTGCGCGCTGGAGATGAGGGCATGCATGTGAGGGCTAAGTCTGGCAGCGAGGACCTTAGCAATAATTTTTGCAATGGCATGAATGAGGCTTATCGGTCTGTAATCAGAGATCTCCTCCGCGCCCTCTTTTTTGGGTAGGAGCGCAACGTTCACTGAGTTTAGCCACTGCAAATTGGCCGAATGCAGATTGTTGAAACAGAGAATGGCTTGCATGATATCGTGCTTGATGATAGGCCAACATTTTTTGAAGAAGGCACCAGTGAACCCATCCGGGCCGGGGCCTTTGTCCCTCGGTAACTGATTGATGGCCTCTCGAACTTCATCCTCCGAAATTGGATCATTAAGATCGGAGAGGTCGTGATCATGAAACACGAGCTCCTCCCAGTTAAAGTCCACAGGATGAGAGCTCTCCTTCCCCATCACCCTGGTGAAATGGTCGTGCATCAAAGCTTCCTTCTGCTCATGCCCAGTGATCCATCCATTGTTATGTCTGATCCTATGAATATGATTCTTGCGACGACGCGCGTTGATCCGCCGGTGAAAATATTTGGTGTTGGCATCACCCTCCTTAAGATTAGAAACTCTGGCACATTGCTTCCTCCGTGCACGCTCCAGGACCGCCAAGCCCACCACTCTTCGCTTAAGCCTGGACCGGAGGTCCTGCTCGGCAGCAGACAGGACGCGGTTCTCTTGAGCGATGTCAAGGCGCAAGATCACTAACAGGGCAGCATGCAAGAGAAGCTTAGCACGAGGGAAAAGCTTTCGGCTCCATTCAGCCAACCGCACTCCGGTTTTCTTGAGCTTATGGAATAGCCATTGGTAAGGCTCAGCGTGGTTGCAATCCTCATGCCATGCGTTACTGACAACATTCATGAAGCCCGGCATGGAGACCCAAAAATTCTCAAATTTGAAGGAGCGGGGCCGCCGAGGGCCACTGTCATCCGCAAGGAGGAGAGGACAATGATCGTATAGCGACGAGGAGAGCACATGAAGGACGTGAGAACTGAAACTGAGGTCCCAGTCTGTATTGCAGAAAAAGGAGTCAAGCTTGCAAAGGGTAGGGTTGGCACGTTCGTTGCTCCAAGTGAACCTTTTGTTCTGGAGTTGTATCTCGTTGAGCTCACACTCATGGAGAGTGTTGCGAAATCGGTTGATACGGCTACGGTTGATGTTTCGCTTGTTCTTGTCCCGAGCCCTGTATATTTGGTTAAAGTCGCCTAGAACCAGCCACTTCGTACCCGACGACGGCTTTTGAGCAAGAAGTTCGGAGAAAAAATCGTTCTTCAGAGAGGAGGCCGTGGGGCCATAAACGGCCGTGAGCTTGAAGGAAATGTTGGTGGCACGGACTAAGACAGTAGCGGAAAGGCAAAAGGTAGCAGCAACAACATCTGAGACCTGCACAGCCTCGTCATCCCAAAGAAGCAAAATGCCTCCTCTAGTTCGCACAGCCGGCCGCTGGGCAAAACTCTTGAGCCTAGCTCCCCCAAGAAAGGCAGCGGTAAACTGATCCATGGCAGCAAGTTTGGTCTCCTGGAGACAAGCCAAATGACACGAAGTGGCAGCAATAGTTTCATGAACGGTAGCACGACGATCCGGGTAGTTAAGGCCCCTTACATTCCAGGAAATAAAATTAACAGGTTGTCCTAACATTGGAAACCAAAAGACCCAAAGAACACAAAGCATCAGGAGGCAAGGCTCAAGCCACAGCCTCCTCATCGTGGTCCAGCGCAGCAGCACCTCCATGACTGATGAGAGCCTCTTCCACGCTAGCAGCATGAGCATCATCAATCTTGAAGAGGCCTCGCAGCGCATGCATGATATTTTCTGGCAGCTGGTCTTTGAATTGCAGCTCGAACTGATCCAGAGCCCTGGCAGTTACGTCTTCTCCGTCGCGGATGATGCCGATTGAGCGACAAACCAGCCCCTGCGCCTCCTTTGCCATAGATATGGCAAACCCCACTTTTTTCTTAGCTTGCACCCTAGCGCTGATGCGGCGCAGGGAGAGACCACCCTCGGAGGAGATGGTCATCCCTGCAAGAGTTTTGCGCCGCCTGGAAGGAGCTTTGACCGGAGAGGAAGTAGGAGACGGGAGCAGTGCCGGCGCCCTGGGCACAAACAGAGGCTCCAGGCCAGCAGGAATGACGCCCTCCCTGGCAACAGCCAGCGGCGTCCTTGGTGTTGCTGCAGAGATGACAGAAGGCGTTGGCGAGTTCCCAAGCCCAGGGGGTGCGAAGGAGACGGCGACGGCAGCAACAAACAAGCCGGAGAACACAGGCTCGCCACCACAGGGCTGCCTGCCGCAACCATGGCCACCATCGCAGCCACAGCATCACCAGAGTGGTCGTCAGCACGCCTGGAGCTCATCGGAGCAGGAAGAACCGAGGTGGGCGTCAGGGGAGGGGACGCCGGCGGCGTCAGGTTGTCGCTGGCGTGGCTCCGCACCGAGCGTGGCGACGGATGCCGAGAGGCAGCGCGGCCACGGCCAGCCTCCGCGGTCTGCGCCAACACCACATCAGCGACAGTGGTGCCTCCTAGCCCAACGGTCTGCACCAGCGCCGCCACGCACTCAGCAGCGGCAGGGGCTCCTCCCTGCCTGCGACGCCCATCGCGGCCGTCATGGCGATCCCCGCGGTGGTCGTCGTGCCGCCTCTGGTCGTCACGACGCTGGTCTTCATGCCGACCACCCCCACCCCTCCCGTCTCCAGCAGCGCGGGAGCGACTCCGAAAGATTCTGCCCGCCCAGGAGCCGCGGTCGTCCTGACGACCACGCTGGTCGTCATCATCTCTGCGCCCATTGCGGTCTTCATGATCGTCATCGCGGCGTTGGCATGTGCCACGGGAGGCGGGGGAGCTGTGGCTCTCCCGCGGCTGGCGCTCCTCGTCGATGATGCCCTTGTCCCAGTCGTAGCCCTGCCGCCTTGCACTTCGAGGAACATTGCCAGCTGCATCAGGACTGAAGTCTTCCAGGATGTCGAGGTGGATCAACACTCTGTCTTCAAGTCCGTCTAGCCCCTGAGCAGCAGGGGTGGCACCGCCGATGGGCATCCGGCCAGGCCAGTCGTAGATCGTGGACCACATCACCTTGGGGATGGCCGACGGGTTGGTCGTCCACGCCCAAAGGCTGACCATGGACGCATCCTCCTTCTGCAGAGTGGCCACGTCAAAGTAATGCACAATGGTATTCTTACCCAGGATCTTGCCAATCTCCTCCTCCCCCCAAGCCTGCAGGGGGACATTCTCCAAGCAGAGATGGACATGGTAGCGCATCTTGGCGACGTTGGAGTGGGCATTGGCACGCCATTTGGTGGCATGCATGTCAAGGTTGCGGTGAGGGATGCGGCCCCTGGCGGTCAGCTCGTCGCGGTGGTGAGGGTGCCAGAAGGTGACCAAGAAATCTTCAGGGAAGAACGGAACGTCATTGAAGTAGCTCTTGGCGATGTTGGTCTCCGCCTCGATGGCGCCCGCGATCTCCGCCACACTGACCTGCGGCCTGTTGCCGCCCAGCCAGATCAGAGCGGCGTTGGAGGACAGCAGGGCCGCCTGCATCTCCATGGCAGGCGTGGAGAGGAGCACAACGTGGCCCTCCTCCGGACGGGAAGCCGCATCCCCGATGCGCGACATCACAGCGTGGTCGGCCGGAAGCGGCGGGGGACCCGGGAGGCGGACGGGGGCCAGCCTGGTGGGCGGAGCGGAAGGAAGCAGGGGACCAGCCGGGGCGCAAATCGGCAGAACGGAGCGAGCAGGAGGGCGAGGGGGATTTTGCTGGTGCAGGCGCCTGAGAGAGCAGCCTCGGACCATATGGCCCTGTCTGTCGCAGTAATTGCATCTCACCGGATCCCTGCACTCCCAAGCAAAATGCCCCGCTCCTCTGCAACGGAAGCACACCAACCCATCCCGCCGCTTGAATGCGCGTAGAGGAGGCCGCTGGGACTTGAGGGACCTGGGCAGGGGAGTTGAATCCCGACTTGAATGCGGCGACGAGCGCCACCAGTACGGCGGCATAACCACTTGCCAGGCCGCCTCGGGGCGACGAGGAGGCGAGGCAGCACGCGCAGCACCGACCGCCGAGGAGCCAGCAAGACTTGAATGCGCCCACCCACGGAAGGCAGACGCAATGGGCGCCCCCTCCCCGGCGCGACGGAATGGGGGCAGCAGAGGCGCCCCCCAGAAGCCCCTGGGGAGCGGTCCCCAGGCCCAGGCGGCGACTCCGGCACAAAGGACCCATCGGAGCCAGACCGGACCGGCCTGGCAGGCGACTCCAGATCTGAACCCGACCCAAGGCGGGCTAGCAGGATAGGGGGCGAATGGAACCCCGGAGGAAGCCTGGGAGAGGCGAGCGAACCACCCGGCCCCCAAGAGGACGGCGGGGCGGCCGACCGGAGGCAGTGCGCGGCGGCGGAGGTGGATGCGGTCGCCGGGGTAGCGAGTCGCAGGAGCGTGGGCGCGTGCGGTACATGGGTGACACAATATTGCCATCTCTCATGCACAGGCGCTTTTCGCCAAGCTGGACTCTAGTAGTGAGTGTCTCGAAGAGTCAATGGTGGCACTGTAAATATAAATATAGTAAACAACCAAAGTTGCCATCTGCCTCCTAGCTCTCCTAAACCGTATGTAGGAAAGAACTAGTCGGGAAATGCGAAACCCCAGGCGACTAGGGTTCCTCCCCCCGCTCCTCCCCGCCGCCGGCGGCCCCCCTCCCCTCCCGCCACCTCCGGCCTCCGGCCGCGCGCGTCGCGCCCCCCTCCCCTCCCCTCCCCGCCTTGTCCGCTCGCGCAACCCCCCCCCCCCCCCCGCGGGCGCCGGGCGGACCCCCGCTTCCTCCTCTCCTCCAGCCCCACCTCCCCGTCCTTCTCCCCCGCCGCCGCCGGCGAGGTCCGCCGGGCCCTGCCCGCGCGGCGCCGGCGGAGGCGGGCCGTTCTTTCCCCGCGCGCACTTGGGGAGGCGCGGGGGCCTCCCGCTGGCGGCGATGCAGCTCGGCCTGCAGCGGTGCGGCTCGGCGGCGGGCCTCGGGGTCCTCGGTGCGGCGGCGCGGCCGTTGGTCGCGGGGCGGCGTGGCGGTGCTGGTGGCCGGTGGCGCCCGGGCGGCCCAAATCTGGGCCCTTTCGGGCTCCATCTGGGCTAGGGCGGGCCAGCGGCTCGGTGCGCGGCGACACTGCTCCCTGGTTGGCGGCGAGGAGGCGGTGGTCTGCGGGCGGTGGTGGCTTCGTCGGCCGGCGAGCTGCAGCGTGACGACAGGGGCTGTCCGGACCCCTTTTCGGGTCCGGCCGGGCCTTGGCGCCTGGCAGCCCCCTTGTCCGTGCGTCCGGTCGGCTCCGCGGTGGCGGTGGTGGTTGTCCCCTCACGTCGGCGATGTTGCGGATGCCCCCGTGGCCATTATCTCCTCTCCCGTCCTCCAGGCCTCGTGTCGGTGACCTCAGGGAGACGGCGAAGTTGATGCGGTGACCGTGGTGGCACATGTTGGTGGGCGGCGTGATGGGTGGTGCACTATGATTCGTCTGGGGTGGTGGTGGGGGTTTGGGTTGGGAGAAATCTCTGGCGGCTCGTCCGGCCCCGACGCGGCGACGCCTGTGGGTGCCGCCGGACCTTCCTGAAGGGCGTCGGGTACACCCTCCCCTCATTGCCCCCCGCGTACCGGCGGAAACCCTAGGACTAGTCCGGGCAACAGTGGCGTCGTCGTCGCCTCCTTCTTGAAGGTGTTGCTTGGTACGCGGCGCTTCGGAGTGCTGGGAGAGTGGTGGTACTTCTCCGAAGGGCGCAGCGGTCGCCGGTCGTCTTCATTTCGTTGATCTGCCGTTGTTGGCATTTGTTTCTCTTTCTTTTTTCTCTGTTTTTTTTGGGCTTATCTGTGCTGCGGCCCCAGCACCTATCGTTGAATGTATCGGTGATTGCTTTGTAATACAAAGCGGGGGAAACCCTTTTTCTTAAGATCTACTCGGGCACCAAGCAACCATACGAAGCTTCGAAGGTGCCGTTACTTTCCACAACCTTTTCTAGTTATTCTCAAGTTCATCACCATTAGAAGGTTCAGTCCTCCCTTCCAGCCAACTCTCTTGTACCTACTCGGTCTCTATATTATTTTATGCGCCGATCTAACCATGAAAACTCCCGAATTCTCATAGCACCGTGCTCAAAAGTTCTCCAAGGCGATGTGACTAATTGGAATCTATTGCACTAGATCAACACCAGACACAAGCTTTTGTGTTTGTATGGCCTCTAACTTCCACTCCATTGTCGCTGAGCACATGTGCTCTGGGACAATCACTGGGGGATTATCAGAACTTGCACAAACTGGCATCAAGTCAAAGTTCCATGGTAACCACTTTTCATCCCACACATTGGTCGCACACCCATTTCTATTCTTCCTATCAATCCTTGTTTGAGCATATCCCTTCCCTCACACAACGACCTCCGAGCTTGTGATGAATTGCATCCAACGCTTGTCGAGAGAAGGTCTGAGTTCTGGGTGTAGACAAATTTCAATACCCGAGCACTCAAGGACTCAGGCTCCTGCATGATCCACCAAACTTGATGCGCAAGTAAGGCCTTGAACACTAAACCCCCTTTTTAATTTTGCATTTTCATAAAATCCCATGCAAGCCTTGTGGAGGGTGTGGAGTCCGGGGAGCACCATGGTGGCAGCGGCCAGGGACAAAGGGCTCATGAGCGCGTGAGGGCCTACCGGTGGGCGTCGATGCGGACCGGCAACGGCCGGAACGCAGAGCCGGGCAGGCTGTAGAAACTCAGGTCTGGCAACGCGATCCACGGGAAGTGTGCCGGCAGGGTGGGGTTCTCCCGCACGGCGGCACGCCATTGACGGCAGCCAAAGCGCACGCTGTTGAGGAGGCACGGCGGGAGGCGGAGGAGCACGGCGTCGGCGAGGTCTAGCGGGAGGTTTGACCAGGATGGCGGCACCATCGATCGATCTAAAGTATGAGAGATCAAATCGAGTCTAGCTTGTAAGATATACGTGTGGAGGAGATCGTAATTCGTAACTTACAACAATCAAAAAAAATTAAGGACACTCAGGAAACTACAGCAGCTGCGGTAGGTCCCATCTCACGTACTTCGGGAGAGTTGTATCCGCAATTCTTTTCTTGAAAGGCAAAAGTACGTGCCTCGTTCATAAATAGAATACTCGGAGAATGAAAAACAGCTGTGGACTCCTGTGGAAGCTTAGGGTCGGTTTTTTTCAGCTTATATCAGCTTATTGCCAAAACAAGTTGTAACATCCCAAATTTTCAATTTGGAATGTTATACATAGGTCATTCATGCATATCATTTTTTTTTTTTGCATTTCGTTTCACGATCCTCGAAATTCTCAGCAACTCAAGGACCCTCGGAGAGAGTTGCGGATTTCCTAGTTCTCATATTTGAATTTTTTCTCAAATATCGAAACAAGGATCACTTTGGTTTTAATTATTTTTCTCTCTGAAAATATTTCATACTAAAAATATGAGAGGAGATAATATGACTTCTCCAAAATACAGGAAATATTGGAAGAAAATATTAAAATCAATTATTTGGTTTTTATCGCTATTTTATTTGAATTAGGAAAAAATATGCGTTTTTCAAAATTGCATTAGAGGCCCAAATAAATGTTCACTTTGTCCGCTATATTTTTAGAGGACGAGGAAAATTTATTTCGGGATTTTCGGAGTCCGTTTAGTATTCGTTTTGTTTGTTTTTCCGTGTCAGGACTGTTTTTTTTTTAAGTCAACCGACCTACCGGGCCGTGGGCGACCCGGGCTCTGCCACCGCCCGGGGCTTTATAAGCCCCCCCCCCCCAGCCCCGCAGCCCACCCAGCCAGCCCGCCGCCGCCGCCTCGAGCCGCGCGTCGCGCCGCCGTCGGCACCGCCCCACCGCGCAAGCCGCCGGAGCCGCCCCGCCGTTCGCTGGAGTTAGCCGCCGCCGCCGCCGTTTTTTCGTCGGTTTATTTCGGTAACCCTAGATCTAGATCTTTTTTTTAGTTTCCGGTTTATTTTGTTAGATCGGTTTTCCGTCGGTTTATCTATTTAGCGGACGTTCGTCCGTACGTTCATTTTAACGAACGTCGTTCATCCGTTAGTCACAGACAGCGAACGTTCGTTCGTTAGCCTGTACGTCAGTTTTTCTTTTTCCAGGGTTTTTCCGCGATTATTTCTGATCGTGATTTCTACCCTAAACTTCATTTTAGTTTATCTTTTCGCTCGTTTATCCAAATCAGGCGATTCAAGCGCCTAGATCTTCGTCTCGAAGTTCTCTTTCTGTTTAACCAACTTGAACAAGGTTTTGATACAGTAAAATTTGACTTTAGTCTAGATTAGTAATCGGATCTTGTTTCTTTCGTGGTTTGAGTTTCGTTGCTCCGTTTGGTTTGATTCTTTTTGCAAACCGGAGTTCTTCAGTTGAGCTTTCTGGTTAGATCTTCTTATTTGAGTTTTACCCGTGCATCTATGATTGATTGCTTATGTATGTTATTATTTGTTTGCGATAGAATTCCCGGAGTGCGAAGCGTGCTACTACGAGTCACTAGGTTTTGCGGATCGTCAGCAAGGCAAGTAACACATTGATCATACTTCTTTCGTACCCAGTTTTTATGCATTAGTTCCAATCCTCAAACATTGCATGATTAGGATGTGATTAATATGTGGGTTTTGGGAAGTAGTTGATAAGGTAGAACCTATTGCCCTGTTTATTATCAAACCCCTGGGAGTTACTTCTACGTTATGCTTATATTGCTATGTTATGCTCGTAGACATGGTTTGGGTGAGTGAATCCATGACAGATGTGAGATTGTTAATTAATGGTTAACTTAAGGTGGCAACTTTAATACACATCTGGGTAGATTGCTTGTGGGCACCTGGAGAATCCAGTGTTGTCCTAGGATATCCCGGAGTACCCGTGTGATCATTCTGAGGTCCGCCACCCAGGCTCAAAGGGATTATAAGATTATTCATGCTAGAAACTTCCGTGTGCAGCCACAAGCTATTATGGGCTCTAGCATAGTTGAGTATGTTGCATGACCTCTTCCGGTGGTGGGCTAGCAGATGTAGAGGGAAAGTCGGTGTAATTGTCCATCCGGGGTTAAAGTTAATGTTTTCTGAAAGACTGTGTCTCGGTCATCCGTTTCTCAAACACCATGTAGTGCGAGAAATCCAACGGAGGAGATCGAGTCTTGTGGGAAAAAGTGTGCAAACCTCTGCAGAGTGTACAAACTAATCATGGTTAGCCGTGTCCCCGGTTATGGACATCTTGAGTATCTGGTTCTTGGATTATCATATGGACCTCATCACTCTAATTTAATTTGTTGGGTTGATAATTACCTTTAATTGGGATTGAGTTGGAGGAACCTTCTCAATGTTGTTCAACTACCATGATAGTTAAATAAAATATGTTCCTTTGTTGTAGGGAAAAATTGGCTTTACGCAAAAACATATTAACCATACAGCCTTCACCAGCCATATATGCATATAGTGATAGCCTTTATCTGTTCATTATTCTACTGTGTTACATTGGCAGCATATTCCATGTGCTGGCCCGTTTTCGGGCTGCAACGCATCATGTTGCAGACTTTTCAGACGAGGAGTAAGGTTCGCTAGGCCGTTGTCGTGCACTCAGTTTCCGTTGGAGTAGATGGACTCACTTTATCTTCCAAGCCTTCCGCTGTTATCGTATTAAATGGCCTTAAGCCATATTTATTGTAATAAATTCTCTTTGGAGACTATCGATGTAATAAGTGTGTGATTGCTACTCTGTTATAAATCCTTCGAGTACTGTGTGTGTCAGCATTACCGATCAAGGCATGACACTGAAGCACAGAGACTTGACCGTCTGAGGTCGGGTCGCTACAAGATGGTATCAGAGCACACGCTGAATGTAGGACATGACCACTAAGATAAGCCATAGGCCACTCTTCTCTACTCATTTCTGACTCCTCTCCATTTTCTACTATTTAGGATGGCGGAATCGAGGAACAAGTTTGCACAACCGGATGAAGACAGACCTTTTGGACGACACTTGAAGGAAGTCACTAGGTACATGAACATTGGAATACCAAGCTTCACCGGGACCTACACCGCCACTTTACCAGAAGAAGAGCGTTGGATGATTCGAGTTCAAGTCCCAGGAAGGACATTCACACCAGTCACTGAGCCCATAGAGTTTTCCTTTGATGCACCAACCTGGAGTCTAGGCAAGAGTATGGCAGCCCACATTGCTATAGGACGTATTGGAGAAGTCTACAAATAGGAGCTGAAGGACACTATCTACCAGATATGTGGGCGCCGAGATAAGCAATGGGAGATGATCAGTACCAGGAAGGACAGGTCTATTGCAGCTTTCATCCAGGAGTTAAACCAACACATTTGACGCCAGGAGAACCAGATGTGCGCAAACATGATAGATTTGAAGAAGGCGATGACCAGGAACATGGAGCTAGAAGAGGAACTCAAGTCTACGCGAGACGGATATGAGGAGGAAATCGCAATACTATTGGAGAAGAATGACGACCTGATAAAGAAGATCGGAGTGTTCATGGGAGACCCCGCACCAGGAAGAGATGACGACGAACCCAAGGAGATACGTTCTGAAGACTACATCATCATCGACGACACCGACTCCGACCCCGACAGTAGTGATGATGACTATGAAGATGAAGCTGGAGCAGATATTATGGAGTCTTCCACCGATCAAAATTTCTAGTAGAACACCATATGATCAAGTAGTATTTCCCCATGTATATAGTATAGTCTAAGCACTGTACGATAGTTAGATCGATTGTATGCCCTTGCTTGATTGATTGAGTGATATGATATGATTGTGTTTGTCTCATGTGCATATGGGTAGTGTTTTCTCACTGGACCACATTCTATTCTAATCTCTTCCCTCTAAACCCATCAGATGCCTCCGAGACGTGATACCGGATTTGTCTTAACACCGGAGCTCACTCAGTTGATCCAACAGCAGAATGCCTTGATGCAGTTATTAGTTCAGAACCAAGGCAACAACAACAACAACAACAGCAACAACAACAACCCACCGCCACCACCTCCAGTTGACAACTTAGCCCGTTTTCTGAGGTTGCAGCCACCGATGTTTTCCAGTAGCACCGAGCCAATAGTTGCGGATGACTGGCTGCGCAGGATTGGAAGGGAGTTGACCACCGCCGGTTGCACAGATGCTGAGAAGGTGTGTTTTGCCGCACACCAATTGGATGGACCAGCAGCCTCATGGTGGGAGAATTACACAGCCACTTTCCCTATAGCCAATGTCACTTGGGAGTAGTTTCAGCAAGCTTTCCGCACAGCCCATGTCTCAACTGGAGCTATGAGCATGAAGAAGCGTGAGTTTCGCAACTTATGCCAAGGGAACCGTACTGTGGGGCAGTACGTGGATGAGTTTAGCAAGTTATCCCGCTATGCCCCAGATGATGTGGCCACTGATGCCGCGAAGCAGGAGAAGTTTATGAAAGGGCTGAATGATGAGATGAATATGCAGTTAATGGTGGCAACATTTAACAACTACCAGGAGTTGGTAGATGAAGCTCTCATGATCGAAGGGAAGAAGCAGCAGATAGAGAGCCGCAAGAGGAAATATGGACAAGGGAAGTATAATTCAGGAGCTCAGCAGAAGCCTCGCTTTACCTCGAACTCGGGAGGGCTTACCCATAACCATGGAGGCCATACTCACAATGGAGGGAGTTCGCATAATCATAATGGCCCAAAGAATGGGAATGGAGCAAGCAGCAATCAGAACCGCTCCAATCCAGCCACACCCGCCAAGAGGGACCTAAGTCACATTACTTGTTTCAAGTGCGGGAAGACTGGACACTATGCCACTAAGTGCCCTGAAGCGAAGAACGGAAATGGTAATGGGAGCACTGGGAAGAAGCCCAATCCATTTAACAAAGGACAAGTGAACCACGTGAACGTGGAGGAGGTTGAAGAGCAACCAGATGCAGCTATCGGTAAGTTTTTAGTTAAGTCGTTTACTGCAATCGTTCTTTTTGATACTGGTGCATCGCTTTCATACATCTCAAGGGGATTTGTGGATAAGTATAAGTTGCCCACTAAAGTTCTTAGGACACCTATGCTAGTAACCTCACCCGGAGCTGAGTATATGGCAAGCAGTGGATGTTTTCAGATGCCATTAACCATAGGTAGTCATGTTTTCCCCTCTGACTTGATAATTCTGGAGTCGCAAGGATTGGATGTGATCCTAGGAATGGATTGGCTGTCGATGTATGGGGGAAACATCGATTGCGCCAGTAAGTCAATTCTGCTTACCACCCCGGAGGGAAAAAGGATCAAGTATGTATCCAGGCATGCGCCAAGGAGAACCCAAGTAAATTCTCTCACGGGAGTTGTTCAGGAGGAAGTGCCTGTTGTGAAGGATTACCCAGATGTATTACCAGAGGAGTTACCAGGCATGCCGCCAGATCGAGACATCGAGTTTTTGATAGAGCTGTTGCCAGGCACCGGGCCTATATCAAAGAGACCATACCGGATGCCCGCGAATGATCTGGAAGAGATCAAGAAGCGGATTAAGGAGCTATTGGAGAAAGGTTACATCCGACGGAGTTCATCACCATGGGGAGCCCCAGTGCTCTTGGTTGAGAAGAAGGATGGATCATTGAGAATGGTTGTTGATTAACGTGTGTTGAATGAAGTGACGATCAAGAACAAGTACCCACTGCTGATGATCAATGTTTTGTTTGACCAACTGCAAGGAGCTAAAGTGTTTTCGAAGATCGATCTGCGATCAGGATATCACCAGCTGAAGATTCGAGAAAAGGATATACCTAAGACAGCTTTCAGCACAAGGTACGGGCTATATGAGTATACGGTTATGTCATTTGGACTGACTAACGCCCCTGCCTATTTCATGAGTATGATGAACAAGGTGTTCATGGAGTTCTTGGATAAGTTTGTTGTGGTGTTCATTGATGATATCTTGGTATACTCAAAGGATGAAGAGGAACACAAGGAGCATTTGCGTTTAGTTCTCGAGAATCTCAGGGAGCATCAGTTGTATGCCAAGTTTAGAAAATGTGAATTTTGGTTGAAGGAAGTTGGATTCCTTGGATTCCATGACGCAAGATGGAAGAGTTGTTTCATATGCCTCACGACAGCTTCAACCGCATGAGTTGAATTATGCCACGCATGACTTGGAGTTAGCAGCAGTAGTGCATGCGCTCAAAACCTGGAGACACTTTCTTATTGGAAACCGTTGCGATGTGTACACGGATCATAAGAGTTTGAAGTACATATTTACCCAGAAGGAGCTGAACCTCAGACAAAGGAGATGGTTGGAGCTTATAAAGGATTATGACATGAAGCTGCATTATCACCCAGGAAAGGCCAATGTCGTAGCAGATGCTTTGAGCCGGAAAAGTTATGTCAATACTCTCTTAATGGGAGGAATGCCAAAGGAGTTAGCCGAGGATCTTCGGGAACTTCGTTTGGAGATTGTTCCTAGAGGTTTTGTTGCAGCGATGGAAGTTCAGTCGACATTGTTGGGAAAGATTCATGAAGCCCAGAAGGATGACAAGGAAATTGCCGAGATAAAGGAGAGAATGAGCAAAGGAAAGGCCAAAGGTTTTCGTGAGGATGAGCACGACACATTGTGGTTTGAGGACCGTGTTTATGTACCCAATAATGCAGAGATCAGGAAGTTGATACTACAGGAAGCTCACGACTCGCCATACTCGATACACCCCGGAAACACCAAGATGTATTTGGATTTGAAGGAGCGTTTCTGGTGGACTGGTATGAAGAAGGATATTGCCGAGTATGTAGCCGTGTGTGATGTATGTCAGAGAGTGAACGCAGAACATCAGAAGCCAGCAGGATTACTGCAGCCTATGCCGATACCCGAATGGAAGTGGGATAAGCTTGGCATGGATTTTATTACCGGATTACCCAGGACCCGATCGGGATATGATTCTATCTGGGTAGTAGTGGATCGTTTGACCAAAATAGCTCACTTTATTCCAGTGAAAACCACATATACAAGTGCGAAGTTGGCCAAGATATACATGACCAGGATCGTATGTCTGCACGGAGTTTCGAGGACCATCGTATCAGATAGAGGAACACAGTTTACTTCAAAGTTTTGGCATCAGTTGCACCAGACTTTGGGTACCAGGCTAGAGTTCAGTACAGCTTTTCATCCACAGACAGATGGACAGACTGAGAGAATCAATCAGATTCTGGAGGACATGTTGAGAGCTTGTGCGCTAGACTACGGGTCTAGTTGGGATGATAACCTGCCCTACGCGGAGTTCTCATACAACAACAGCTACCAGGCCAGTTTGAAGATGGCACCGTTCGAAACCCCGTATGGAAGAAGGTGCAGAACACCGTTGATGTGGGATGAAGTTGGAGACCATCAGTTGTTTGGACCGGATTTGATCAAAGAATCAGAAGTTAAGGTTAAGCTGATTCGAGATAGACTGAAGGTAGCTCAGTCTAGGCAGAAGAGTTATGCAGATTCAAAACGCAAGGAGGTAGTCTATGAAATCGGAAACAAAGCATATCTGCGAGTGTCACCTCTGCGAGGAGTTAAGCGTTTTGGAGTTAAAGGAAAGTTAGCCCCAAGATTTGTACGACCATACCGAGTTTTGGAACGTATGGGAGAGGTTGCCTACAAGTTGGAGTTACCCGAAGGACTGTCGGGAGTTCATGATGTGTTTCACGTTTCTCAGTTGAAGAAGTGACATGCGGAGATGGCCGATATTCCTCTAAGAGATACAGTGCCCCTGGAAGCAATTCAGTTAGACAGTGATTTGACATATGAGGAGAAACCAGTCAGGATTCTCGAATTTGCCAGCCGATTTACTCGCAGCAAGGTTATCAAGTTTTGCAAAGTTCAGTGGAGCCACCACACCGAGGATGAAGCCACCTGGGAACGAGAGGATGATCTATGAAAAGACCACCCACACCTATTTTCTAGCCAACCCGAATCTCGAGGGCGAGATTCACCTTAAGGGGGTAGGTTTGTAACATCCTAAATTTTCAGTTTGGAATGTTATACATAGGTCATTCATGCATATCATATTTTTTTGCATTTTGTTTCGCGATCCTCGAAATTCTCAGCAACTCAAGGACCCTCAGAGAGAGTTGGGGATTTCCTAGTTCTCATATTTGAATTTTTTTTTTCAAATATCGAAACAAGGATCACTTTGGTTTTAATTATTTTTCTCTCTGAAAATATTTCATACTAAAAATATGAGAGGAGATAATATGACTTCTCCAAAATACAGGAAATATTGGAGGAAAATATTAAAATCAATTATTTGGTTTTAATTGCTATTTTATTTGAATTAGGAAAAATATGCATTTTTCAAAATTGCATTAGAGGACCAAATAAATGTTCAATTTGTCCGCTATATTTTTAGAGGACAGGGAAATTTATTTCAGGATTTTCGGAGTCCATTTAGTATTCATTTTGTTTGTTTTTCCGCGTCAGGACTGTTTTTTTAAGTCAACCGACCTACCGGGCCGTGGGCGACCCGGACTCTGCCACCGCCCAGGGCTTAATAAGCCGCCCCCTGCCCCGCAGCCCACCCCGCCAGCCCGCCGCCGCCGCCGCCCACCCCGCCGCCGCCTTGAGCCACGCGCCGCGCCGCCTCGCCGCCCCGTCGCGCAAGCCGCCGGAGCCGCCCCGCTGTTCGCCGGAGTTAGCCGCCGCCGCCGCCGTGTTTTTTTCGTCGGTTTATTTCGGTAAACCCTAGATCTAGATCTTGTTTTTTTTAGTTTCCGGTTTATTTTGTCAGATCGGTTTTCCGTCGGTTTTATCTATAGCGGACGTTCGTCCGTACGTTCGTTTTAACGAACGTCGTTCATCCCTTAGTCACAGACAGCGAACGTTCGTTCATTAGCCTGTTCGTCAGTTTTCTTTTTCCAGGGTTTTTCCGCGATTATTTCTGATCGCGATTTCTGCCCTAAACTTCGTTTTAGTTTATCTTTTCGCCCGTTTATCCAAATCAGGCGATTCAAGCACCTAGATCTTCATCTCGAAGTTCTCTTTCTGTTTAACCAACTTGAACAAGGGTTTGATACAGTAAAATTTGACTTTAGTCTAGATTAGTAATCGGATCTTGTTTCTTTCGTGGTTTGAGTTTCACTGCTCCGTTTGATTTGATTCTTTTTGCAAACCAGAGTTCTTCAGTTGAACTTTCTGGTTAGATCTTCTTATTTGAGTTTTACCCGTGCATCTATGATTTATTGCTTATGTATGTTATTGTTAGTTTGCGATAGAATTCCCGGAGTGTGAAGCGTGCTACTATGAGTCACTAGGTTTTGCGGATCGTCAGCAAGGCAAGTAACATGTTGATCATACTTCTTTCATACCCAGTTTTTATGCATTAGTTCCAATCCTCAAACATTGCATGATTAGGATGTGATTAATATGTGCGTTTTGCGAAGTAGTTGATGAGGTAGAACCTATTGCCCTGTTTATTATCAAACCCCTGGGAGTTACTTCTACGTTATGCTTATATTGCTATGTTATGCTCGTAGACGTGGTTTGGGTGAGTGAATCCATGACAGATGTGAGATTGTTAATTAATGGTTAACTTAAGGTGGCAACTTTAATACACATCTGGGTGGATTGCTTGTGGGCACCTGGAGAATCCAGTGCTGTCCTAGGATATCCCGGAGTACCCGTGTGATCATCCTAAGGTCCGCCACCCAGGCTCAAAGGGATCATAAGATTATTCATGCTAGAAACTTCCGTGTGCAGCCACAAGCTATTATGGGCTCTAGCATAGTTGAGTATGTTGCATGACCTCTTCCAGTGGTGGGCTAGCAGATGTAGAGGGAAAGTAGGTGTAACTGTCCACCCGGGGTTAGAGTTAATGTTTCTGAAAGACTGTGTCTCGGTCATCCGTTTCTAAAACACCATGTAGTGCGAGAAATCCAACGGAGGAGATCGAGTCTTGTGGGGAAAAGTGCGCAAACCTCTGCAGAGTGTACAAACTAATCATGGTTAGCCGTGTCCCCGGTTATGGACATCTTGAGTATCTGGTTCTTGGATTATCATATGGATCTCATCACTCTAATTTAATTTGTTGGGTTGATAATTACCTTTAATTGGTATTGAGTTGGAGGAATCTTCTCAATGTTGTTCAACTGCCATGATAGTTAAATAAAATATATTCCTTTGTTGTAGGGAAAAATTGGCTTTACGCAAAAACATATTAACCATACAGCCTCCACCAGCCATATATGCATATAGTGATAGCCTTTATCTGTTCATTATTCTACTGTGTTACATTGCCAGCATATTCCATGTGCTGACCCGTTTTCGGGCTGCAACGTATCATGTTGCAGACTTTTCAGACGAGGAGTAAGGTTCGCTAGGCCGTTGTCGTGCACTTAGCTATGTCGTTGGAGTAGATGGACTCACTTATCTTCCAAGCCTTCCGCTGTTATCGTATTAGATGGCCTTAAGCCATATTTATTGTAATAAGTTCTCTTTGGAGACTATCGATGTAATAAGTGTGTGATTGCTACTCTGTTATAAATCCTTCAAGTACTGTGTGTGTCAGCATTACCGATCCAGGGATGACACTGAAGCACAGAGACTTGACCGTCTGAGGTCGGGTCGCTACACAAGTCAAAAGCCCAAAGCACTCGTTTTGATGAGTTGAACTTAACTTATTTTCATCTCCTCCTTCACAATGAAAATAAGCTAGGGGGTACATCTCCTTGACTCCTAGCTGCACAGAATCACAAAGGGAATGCCACTGTAGGTTCTCCCCTAGCAACGCACACGACCAACCCCGAAGAAGAAAAAACATTCGCCCTCCCCGTATCCCATCTCGCAACATGAGAAGAAGAGAGCAACTAGGGGTTCCCAGCGCCGGCCCTGCTCCCCCCCCCCCACGCCCACTTCTCCCCACCCACCCTCTGGCAGTATCTTCCCGCCTTCAAAATTCAAAATAAATCAAAAAAAATAGTAATGGCGCACCTGCCCACGGTGCGCCATTACTATGCCGTATATATGGCTGGGCGTGGTCCTCTCCTCCTTACCTCTTTATTCTTCTCCTCCACTGCACCTCTCCTCCACTCCATCTCCTCCTCTCCTCCACTCCATCTTCCCTTCTCTCCTCCACCATACTACCCTCCTCCTCTCCGGCGACCTCCTCCTCCTCTCCGGCGACCTCCTCCTCCATCCTCTCCTCCCCTCCCCTCCCCTCCCCTCACGGTTTCTCCTCCCTCCTCTCCGGTGAGCTCCTCCTCCCTCCTCTCCGGTGAGCTCCTCCTCCCTCCTCTCCTTCCATCCCCTCATGGTTTCTCCTTCCTCCTCTCCGATGCTCCGGTGAACTCCTCTCCGGCGACCTCCTCCTCCTCTCCGGCGATGTAGGCGAGCGCCTCTCCGGTGACCTCCTCCTCCTCCTCTCCGGCGAACTCCTCTCCGGCAAAAGAACACGGCAAAAGAACGTACAAGATCCAAAAACAGGAATAAAATTTGAAATAATATCGTGCAAAAATTCAAAATAACTTTTTTGAAGGAGAAGCCATTAGTAACTTTTTTTATTTTTTTGACTTATTTTGAATTTTGAAGGCGGGAAGATAGTAATGGCGCACCATGGGCAGGTGCGCCATTAGTAAGTTTGAATTTTTTTTGAATTTTTTTTGCCTCTCCAGATCTTAAAAGCCCCGTATCTTTTTTTTCTGTTAGGTTTTTGAGGATTTTGAAAATGTTTAACGGGGTTCCCCAGTTAAATTCGGATGTAACTTTTCAAGTAGATGATTTTTCATATAAAAAACTTTTTCATCCGAGTTCGTATGCAAAAGTTATGCCCATTTTACAAATTCTCGAGAGATTTTGCAAATAAAGTCGAAATTCATATTTGTAAATTTTCACAACAACTAGACCACATATCACATGGGAAACTTATTTTCTTTTATTTTTTTGATATTTCCATCATTTTTTTATTTTATTTTTAAACTGAGAAGGCGGTCAGGGGGGTTGCATTCGATGGAAGTGGTGGCCAAGTTACTAATGGCGCACCGTGGGACGGCCACTCCCACGGTGCGCCATTAGTAGTTTCAAAAATAAAAATAAAAAAATTGAAAAGTTTTTGAAACATAATTACTAATGGCGCACCGTGGGAGTGGTGCGCCATTAGTAGTTTTGAAAAAATTAAAAAAAAAATTACTAATGGCGCACCGTTGATGTGGTGCGCCATTAGTATTTGCACACTAATGACGCACCAACACATGATGCGCCATTAGTATTTAGTAATAGCGCACCATATGTACAGTGCGCCATTAGTGTCTATATTGGCTATAGCTGTTTTTGTAGTAGGGTTGTAGTCATTGTGCATTTGATTTTTCTTTTTAATCCTTTAGGTTGTTAATTATTGGAATGATTGGTCCAGTCCTTATGATCTATGTTTTTCTTTAGTGTTTGTTTACATCAGTTTTCATGGTTTTTATATGTGTTTTCATTAAGTTTTTCTTTGGTTTTAAATATTTTTTACTTTTTCTTTTTTCTGTACTACTTTTATTGGTTTTTTTGTTTTCTTTTTCTCTTCTTTTGTCTGTTTTTTGACGTTTTCATTCGCTTATTTTTTTCAGTTATTACATGTTTTATTTTATGGTTTTCAATCGTTTTCCATGTGTTCAATTTTATTCGGTTTTTGTGTGGTTTTTTACATTTTTTTAATTTAATTTTTATGGCATTCATCAGTTTTCATAGATTCTCATTGGGTTTTATTCATTTATTGATTTTAATTTTTACATCTTTTTATTTACAATTTCCTTGGGTTTTACTCAGGTCTCACTGTTTTTTGCTTTTCTTTTTTAGATTTTCTATTCATATCCACTTTTATCCAATCCATGATTCAAATTTTTCCAATACATGTGGAATATATCTTTGATACAAGTAGACCATTTGTCAAGTACATGAAGAAAAAAATTCAAATACATAATTTATACATTTTTGGAATAGGTTCTAAACAATTTTAAATTCACAAGTAAATTATTATTTCATTGTACAAAATAATTTTCAAAAATGCGTACACATTTTTGTAGTTATATAGCCATTTTCGAAAATACGTGTTTTAACTATTCGAAGAAGTGTTAAATGAAATACACGTTGTGCATTTTTTTTATGGCACGATACAATTTTTCCAAACTATATCAACATTTTTTACATTGTATATACATTGCTGGAAATGTGAGGATTTCTTTAGAATGTCATGAACAATGTTTATGAGTGGTACGGAACAACTTTTCCAAAATTAACTGAACAATTTGTATAAACATTTTTGTAAAATGGGATAAACATATATTGTATTGTTCAAAACCGTTTATAAACCACCAAACATTTTTTTTACAATATATACAATTTGTTACATTGCCTATATATTTTTTTAAGTTTTACAATATATTAGTTTTCTAAATTGTGAAAACATTGTTTTACGTTTTATTAACATTTATTTAGAATGTCATGAAGAAATTCTTGAAACGTGGACATCTTTTGAAATGTGATGAATACTTTTTTGAATGGTATCAATAATTTATAAAGTTTCTACAAACATTTTTGTAAAACTTCCTGAACAATTATTTAAAAAGATATTAATTATTTTGCAAATTTAAATAACATAATTTTCATTTAGAAGATATAAAAATATAAATAAAAGTAATAAAAAAGGAAAAACGTTTTTAAAATGTGCTCGAGAACGGCGCTATTTCTGCGTTGGACTGACCCATTTAGGGTCCGCCTGAGGCAAGCATAACATTCAACTTGCAACATTAGAGAAATAGCAGTGCCCCCCGCTGCTCGCGCGTGCGATATATAGCAAACCTGTAACACCAATGTCATTACCGGAGGATAGTATTTTACTTGGGCAATTCCTGTCTATTCCTCGTCAATGCAACCCAAGAAGTGTTGAGCAAACACACTCCCTCGTGGGCCTAGGCCATATAGCTACCATTATTTTTTTCCTTCATTTTGTTCATTTTTTATGTTTTGTTTTCCAATTGGATTTTACTATATTTTCATAGCTTGATAAATAGGTCCATAGTTATTTCTTCTTTTCTCATCAACTACAAAACTCGTGTTTTTTTAAATAAACAAAATTGTAACTACACCATGAGAACGCCCAATTACTCAAGAAGGCCAGCCCGGTTGAAGCTTTAGGCCGGAGGTGGCACCTAAGACACCAACACAAATGATATGTATCACTTGTTGGCCCCGCTCACTAGCTCTATAGTTGGGCCGGCTCATCACGCGCTATGCAGAAGTACGGAACCGTTGGGAAGAAGATTTTTCTGGTTTGAGAAAGCTTCTCGAACATTCCTTCGGTCTTCCAAAGGTACCATCAGGGTTTTTCTTCTACACCGGCTTTTCTGATTTTCACTTTTCTATAAAATCTTTTTTCTTCTAAGATTAGTTAACACATTTCAAATTCACAAACATTTTTACCAATTTGTAAACTTTCTTACACAGTTCGTGAATATATTTTCAAATGGTAAAAAACTGTATGACAAAATTAAATTCGCTAGCATTTTCTTAAATTCATGATTTTATAAAATAAAATCACGAATCCTTTATGAGTTCATGAACTTTGTTAAAACAATTCCAATATATTTTTAATCATGAACATTTAAAAATTCACATAAATTTTTGCAAGATTCTGAAACTTTTCTATTTGCAGACATTTTTACAATTCATAAATATATTTAAAACTAGCAACAATTTCACTAAAAATAAAACTCCTGAAAATGTTTTTATCTAAGGATATTTTTTGAATTCGTGAGGATCTTTCATATTTATAATTATTTTTGAATTTGCCAAATTTTTAAAATTTGTAAACACTACAGGTTTCTCAATATTTTTAAAATTAGCAAAAACAATCTTTTTCGTGAATGTTTTTTAAAAGCCTGAATAAGTCAACTTTTTTCAATTTATTAATTCTTGTTCAAATTCAAGAATATTTTAAAATTTCATGATTATTTTCAAATATAATAAAATGACCCAAAATAAAAAATGGAGCAAACAGTTAAAAAAGAAAGTAAATTGGCTTTTTCAGATAATGGAAATAAAGTGGTTGCTCCCTCACTGGGACGGTCGCACGTAGCGGTCGGTTATTTTTTCTCATCCGATCGGAACAAGATGCGTCAGCCCACCTGAAAATTGAGCTAGGTGTGCACTAGGGCTGCAAAACGAGTCGACTTCGAGTCGAGTTGGAGCGAGTTGGACTAGGCTCGGCTCAGATTAGACTAAAATTCAAGCGCGCTCAAGGTCGAGCCATAGAAATTGGCTCGTGCTTAACTTGTGTCGATCTCGAGTTAGTTTCGAGCTAAATAAGGTGATTTTATTAATAAATCTAAGGCAATTTTTTAAAACATCATAGGCCACAACACAACATAGGAAACGACTATAAAATTTGACTTATTCTCTCTCCATTGTAAACTAGCACCTGATAACTAGGGATCCTGGATGAACTAGAAAGATAGAAAAAAGAAGGTGCGATTGCTCTCAAACTTTGGCCGAGAAAAATAGGTATTTAACACACGGCTGACCATGTACCATATTAAGGCTAATTTTTCTCTGTTCTTAATTAGGCTTCCATGTTTGCTATTAGGTAAAATTGAAAAACAAACCGTACACAACATATATGACAATAAATTATCCTACTTTCTTTTAATATATAACAAGATTGTTTAATATAATTATATGACATCGAGCTATCGAGCTAAAATCGAGCGAGCCAGTGTTGACTCAAGATTAGCTGGTTTCTCTATCGAGCTACATAAAGTGTTCATACTCAGCTCATTTCTTTTCGAGGCAATCTCGATTCGAGCCAAAATACGAGTCGATCTCGACCGGCTCACGAGCCTCGAGCTTTTCTTGCAGCCCTAGTGAGCATGCGCTGCTGCAAGGGAGCTCCTATTGGACGGTCGCTGTTGGATTGGCCCAGCGCATTTAGTATAACTTTCTATACTGGTGTTGAATTCCTAATTGGCTCGAAGGGAACAACCACGTCGCTTGGAAGCCTTTCAATGGTCATAGTGACACCTGCGGTAGCATCTGTGACCGATGCGTCTTGGAAACATTTTCTTTGATATTAGATGAACATTTGTCAAATACATGAAGAACACTTTTTTGAATAGATGTTAAACATTTTTAAAATACACATGTAACATTTTTTGAATGGTACAAAATGTTGTTTTATATTATGTGCACATTTTTAAAGTTATACAAAAATTTACCAAAATACAAGTTTGAACTTTTTGAAGAAGTGTTAAACAAAATACATGTTGCACATTTTTTATTGGTATATAACAATTTTTTCAAAGTACATCAACATTTATTTAATTCTATAGTCATTTTTGAAAATGTCAGAACTGTTTTTTACAGGTATGGACCAATTGTTTTTAAAACAATTAGCCAATAATTCGTATAAACATTTTTGTACTATATCAGAAACATTTTTTGAATGGTATAAAACATTGCTTTAACATCACAAACATTTTTTTAATTCTATAAATGTATTTTTACTTTGCATAATATTTTTCGAATATTATAAATATCATTTTCTAAATTACGCGAACATTGTTTTACATTTTATTAACATTTCTTTAAAATGTTCTGAAGATAGTTTGAAATGAGGGCATATTTTTAAATGTGACAATACATTTTGAATGTTATCAATAGTTATAAAGGTTTACGAACATTTTTTAAAACTTCATGAACATTTTTAAACAAGCAATTAACAATTTGGAAGATTTAAAAGATAATTTCCATTTATAAGACATAAATAAAAGTAACAAAAAAAAGTCAAAATTGAAAGAAAAAAGTGCGCTCGAGGGCTGGCGCTATTTCCGCGCTTGGTGGACCCGTTTAGGGGCCGCCTGAGCCAAGAGTAACATTCAACTCGCAGCATGCGAGAAGTAGCAGCGCCCCTACTGCTCGCGCGTGTGATACATTGCAGCCCCCTGACACCAATGTCGTTATCGGAGGATAGTTTTTATATGGGCAATTCTTGTCTATTCCTCCTCAGTGCAACCCAATAAGTGTCGAGCAAACGCGCTACCTCGTGGGACTAGGCCATCTTGTTCCTTCATTTTGTTGCTTTCTTATGTTTTGTTTTCCTATTGCATTTGACTATACTTTCATAGCTTTTGAACTTATATTCACACGTGTACGAACAGTTTTAAAAATCCATGATTTTTTAATACATGAATGTACTTTGTTTTACATACAGGATTTTTTCTAATAAGAGAATGATTATTTTATTTTATACATATGTACATCAATATTTTACCATTTTCCGCAACATATATTTTTCCACTTTGAGACTAACGTTTACATAAAAATTTTAATCTTTGGGTTTTGTTTTCTAGAACAGTTTTGTAAGTCTGTTAATTGTTTCTATAAAAATGAAGCAGAATTACTGGGTTGTGCCATGGCTGGGCGTATAATGCGGCTCCATGTATTTGGTTGACTTCTTCACGCCTTGAGCCTCGGATATGAGAATATTTCCTATTTGTCGATTATTGCAACAAGTTGTCCACGTATTTTTTTTTAAAAATTCTGAACATTTTTTAGTCTCCATTAATATAATTTTCAAAATTGCTGAAACAAGTCCCATGGTAGGTTTTTGTAGAAAACCAACCGGAAAACCATGCATACAACAGTAAACTAACGAAATCAAAAGGAAATTGCTCAACACAAAGGGCTCTACGATGCGTTCTAGGGTCAGCCCATTTTGCGGCACCCTTGTGTGATCGAGCGACAATTTGCCGCAAAGAGCAGCAAATAGAAGCTCCCAGGTATATCAGGTATCTGCTTCCATGGCCTTCGCCGTTGCGGGCTCTGCTTTTGTTGCCCTCCCCTCCCCTTTTCTTCTTCTTCTTTTTCCCTTTTCTGCTTTGTTTCTCGGTTGAATATTCCATGGCCCTTCCCCGTGGAGGGAATCCCACCTCTAAAATGTGCACACACTTTCTCCTGGCTGGCCTTTTGTCACCACCTTTACTTTGCATGCACACTGTAATTTGTCAGAAGAAACTTTACATGCATGCAGTAATGCTTTGCAACCTCCACTCCACTATGCAAGTACTCTCAAAAGGTGGTGGTATGGTAATCTGCTTGTTATCTTCTTCTTTTCGTCGCCCGTGAGGAGGCCGGAGAGAGAAGCTCATGAGATCCATCGCTCAACTACCAGGATAAGGATATATCCTATCTCACATGAGACATGACAAGAATGATATGATATGGCCATAATCCTGCATGAAACAAACTAACTAACTACTCATTAAACTACAGGAGCAGTTATCATCATCTACTACAAGCGCCCGGCGGCAACCTTAACTGTCCAGTTATACATGTTGGGTGCCCAAAGGTTTCCTAATGTTTACTAGATAGATACATAACGAGAGAGATAGGTAGTATACAACAAACACATCTGTTTGTTGGGGAGTAGCCGTCGTCTTAGCACATCAACTATGCGAAAACGAGTGAAAGCGTCAACCCCAACTAATTTCCACTTACTTACTCGACGCACCAACCATATTCTACCCTACAAACTGAGGTTAATTACCTTTACTTTGACTTGATGCGGCATGAATGGTAGGTACTAGTCAATTAGCTTTTCAACAAATCATAGGCCAACAGATAGATAGCATTAGCATCGCAAAGAGCACGAACGAATGTTTCAGCTAGTTAGGCAGAGCCTATAGCGAGCCATCTTCAGCGTGGCTGCATAGCTAGCTAGATCTGTTGGTTTCCATAAACAAACTACTCTACTTGTCATTACCAGCTTGATTATTCCTTTTCTTCCATCGAGAACATGTTTAGACGACCCTGACTACATATCTCTTTAAGCATCGATACTTGTCTGCTGGAAATGGTAAATCAATTATATCATCACGTTCATGTGCAGATGTCCACGTGGTTAGAATTACATCATGTTATGGGGTATTTTTATTTTTCTTCGTCGGTAACGTGCAAGGAAATGCAATCAATCGAAGACAAGATCAGCGAAATCGATCAACAGAATCACGTCAGGGTTTTTCTGCTTTTCATTTCCTCTGGTCAATGGCTTGTGCTAATTAAAATACTACTACTCCGAACTGCATGTTATTCTTCTAAAAGAAAAGAGATCTGCACTATCATGGAGACCTAGCTCAACCTCAATCTCAACGTCGATGTCAATTTTTATTATGTTTGAAATGCTTTGTGTTTCTGATGAACTTTTATAATACATATGATGATTTTTCGCACAAAAAAATGTCAATAGTTTGATGCAGGAAGCTACTAGCTAGTGTTAGACGATCTTACTAATTCTAACCCTTTAATTAGTTAAGCGATGATGTATGTAGCCAATCGATATTAATCTGCTCTTAATTTTGAAAATGTGGTACATGCATGGACTGGTGTGCATTATTTTATTTTTTTGAAACAAGATGTGCATTATTCTCACATGTATGTCAGTTGAAGCAGCTAAATACTATCGGACCCTCAATATGCTACCGTGGTTGAGTTCAATGAATATCCATCCATAATCTCTTCTTCAACTATGTGTCCTCACTCCTGAGCCATGCATGCAGCCACCGATGAGCAAACTATATAATCCAGCGGCTGAATGTAAAAGTAAAGACAAGCGGCCTGCTACAGTCAACCGATGCATGTGGTGTACTCGCAGATTTGGTACTATAAAAAAAATTGAGTATGTATTTATTTGCGTTCTTGCTAAGAAAGAAAAGAAGGTGAGCATCAAAAGTAGAAGTACTAGGAAGGAAGTTTGATCCAAAG
This sequence comes from Triticum aestivum, assembly GCF_018294505.1. Classification (NCBI taxonomy): domain Eukaryota; kingdom Viridiplantae; phylum Streptophyta; class Magnoliopsida; order Poales; family Poaceae; genus Triticum; species Triticum aestivum. Next base: position 507,930,867 of record NC_057805.1, on the reverse strand, counting down.
CACCGAATAAAACCCCACTACCAGAAATCAGATCCTAATTAAACAAAAACGAGGCAAATTCGTGACTCATGAAAGCATATACAACAGAACCCCAAAGGAGGATCGATCCAGCTGCAGACAAAAGCCTCCATATTTCTTTTTCATTCTTTCCTTTTCAGAAGGAAAAACTAAGATTTAATTGAAATGGAAGAAAAAAAAATTGCCCCATCCATTAATCAAGCAAAAGAAAGTTGTCTGGTTAATTAGCAGAAAACCTAGTGAAAACCAATACATTCCTAATGTGACGGGCAAAAAAAAACTATCTCCAAATACTTTAAAATAATTTTTTTGGAGCATCGATTTTTTTATTCCCAAGGCATTTAGGAATGGGTTTTCTTCATGAAAAAAATGCACATAAGTAGAGACCTCATCAATGTTTGTTGCTAAAAAAATCAAATTTTTAATATTTTTTAAAATACTATCCATGAGGGAGCATTTGAGCTCGCGAGCCTTCACATTGCCTTTGAGGTTATGGGCTCTGCTTTTGTCTGTTGCTGTCCCCTTTTCCTCTCTTCTTTCCGGTGCTTCCTTTTCTTCTTTGTGTTCTGGGTTGAATATTCCAACGCTCCTTCCCAATGGAAGGACTCCCGGCTCCAAAATATGCACGCACTTTCTCTCTTGGCCTTTTATCACCACCTTTACTTTTGCATGGACACTGTTATTTCGTGAGAAGATACTTACTTTACATGCAGGATGCAGCAGCATATACTACTGGTTTGCTTTGCATTTTGCAACCTCCACTCCACTAATAGGTAAAGGTGGTGGTACCGTAATCTCCTTGACCTTGTGATGTTGTCTTTCCTATGATCGGTAATTCGTCGATGAGGACCGGAGAAGCACATGAGATCAGCTCAACTACCGACGATGTATATGATATTCCTACATGAGTCATAGGACATTGTAAGATTGGTATGATATGATATGGCTATATCATAGTGCTTCCTGCATGAAACAAAGCCAACAAACTAACTAATTAACAACTACATGCATGAGCACGTACGCATCAAATATCTACTACTCCTATATACAAGCGGCGGCAATCGTAACCATCCCTAGAAAATTAGGGTCCCCGAAAATATAGCACTTACGTGTGTTGTTCACTGGATGCATATATAGAGAGAGAGGTCGATAGGTAGTAGCCAGCACATGTGTTCGTTGGGGAGTAGTCGTCGGCTTAGCGCATTAACTATGTGACAAGGAGTGAAAGCTTCAACCCCAACCAATTTCTACTTACTTATTTGACGCATCAACCATATTATGGATACATTCTTGCAGTAGTCGTTATAGATGACGATGCCACTTGTTGCACGTACGGTGAGTACCCTGCAAACCAAAGTTATCTCCACTTTGACTTGATCGATGTGGCAGGCATGGCAGGTAGTTAATTAGTTAGCCCTTGAACAAATCATAGCCAAATTAAGCGTTCGATGAGGTCGCAATGCAAAGACCACGAAAGAATGTTTCAGCCAGCCAGGACTCGTGTGTGTGGCTAGGCTAGCTACCTAGTATATAGAGCTGGCTGGCTTTGTTGCTTTCCACAAACAAACTAATGTACTTGTCATTACCAACTCGATTAGACCTTTTCATCTGCCGAGAACATGGTTAGAACTTGCCAATCTGCTTAGTACCTGAAACGGTTAATTACTTATAATTATATAATGTACTATGTCCCTCGATCGATCTCCACGTGGAGGTTAAGAATTACCACATCGTGCCACTATTTTTATTCTTCGGGAAGGGAATCACATGCAAGGGGGATTATTGGAAATCAATCGAAGACAAGATCAGCCAAATAAATCAGGAGAATCGCGCAAGCGCGTTTTTCTGCATTTCATTTCCTCTGCACAATGGCATGTGCTGATTAAATAAGAGTGCTGCTTCGCACAAGCAAAGCTTAATGTCAATGGTTTGTTGCAGGCAGCTAGTTAGTTAGACGATCTTAAGGCTCTAATTAAACAATAAGCGATACTATTGTGCTCTTAATTTGGAAAACATGGTGGCGGTGCATGCATGACCATCGGGCATGCATTATTGTGCACATGTCAACGTCAGCTGCCTGCGCACCGTCGGCATGTTACACAGCTACAGTAGTTGAGTTGAATGATCTTTTTTTCGCGAATGGGAGAGTTGAGTTGAATGATCAATCGATGAACAAACTCCTGTGCAATCATGGATGCATGTATCCGGAGCAATGCATGCAGATATGGCGCTGTAGCTAAGAGAGAGCAAGATAATTCGGAACGCCGACAACAAAATAAAGGCTTGGTTGCCTGAATTCTGGTACTAGTTTTGAAGAATTAAGTTTTGTGGTACTTTTTGTAGAGTAGTAGTTCTGGGGGTGGTTGCCTGAATTGTAGCAGTAGATTTTTGTTAAACTGGATGATACCTCAAACGTTGTTGCGGAAATGTTTTACAATATACTCCCTCCGTCCGGAAATACATGTCGCAGAAATGGATATAAATGGATGCATCTAAAACTAAAATACATCTAGATACATCCATTCCTCCGACAAGTATTTCCGGACGGAGGGAGTATTTAGTTAGAATTGGTTGTATGGAACATGAATATTTGGAGTAATAATATGAGAACTAAAGCTGAAAATATATATGATTTTTGGTGCTTGATTATTGTATAATGTAAATATCATAATAGAATGTAAATTCTCATGCATGTTTGCATCTTGAAGTGGCTTTTTATTATGCATGACTGCATGGGTTAGTGCACCTTTCTTCATGCATGTTGAATGATTAGGTGGCATCTTAGAGAGCAATATAATAGACTAGTGGGGGCCAACTATTTAGATATAGAAGATACTCTCCAGGTGCAGGCAAAATCCTCTATATTTATTTACTCTTTCTTTTATAAAGTAAAAAAAAAGGATTTTCCAAAAGGATGCTAGTGTCGCCCATTGTCGTTGCCAGCCTCGTGCTAGTGCAACCTTGTCCGTTCATGCCCTCGACTGCTTCGCCATTGGTGCCAGAGCCCGCCTCGCCGCCAGTGGCAGAAGTTGACACGAACCGGCAGTTCATGAACCAACGGCATCCCAATGTGCTAGATATTGTGCTTCGGTACTCCCACGAAGCATCCTTTTTGTTGATTTCCTTTCTACTTTTTATTTCTTCTTTTTGTTAAAATACATTTTCCTAAAAATAATCCGAGTTTTAGTAAATGTGCTAAACCCATTTAACACTTTTTACACGTGTGAACATTTTCGAAAATTACATGAAAATTACTTCAAAAATATGTGGACACATTTTCTACTTTTCATCAACACTTTCTTGAAAAATGTATGGATGTTTTTAAAATGAGGGAACACCTTTTCAACATTACATGCATTTCTTAAAATGCATGAATACCTTTTTAAATTCTATAAGTAGGTGTAAAAAAAAGTGTGAACACTAATACATGAACATTGTATAAGCATGTAAGAACATCTTCGCACATTTCTTAAAATTCCATGGAAATTGAAAAAAGGACAACTTCTTCAATTACATGAACATTTGTACTATTATGGACCACATTTCTAATTATGGACGACTTTTTAAATTATATGAGCATGCTTAAAAATATAAGAACACTTTTTAAAAATTGTGTGAATAGTTTTTCAAAATTGCATGAAAAATATCAGCATATTTTACCCAAAATACACTAAAATTTATTAATAATAGAGAAAAGGGAACAAAATGTGGAAAAACAAAACGCTACCCTTTTGGCCAGGACCATGTTAGGCGGACATGCGGGTGGCCCTGCACTATATACCTCGCTAGACGCGCCTCTTCCATGGCCTTTGCGGTTATGGGCTCTGTTTTTGTCTGCTTCCTTTTCTTCTTTGTGTGTTCTGGGTTGAATATTCCATCTCTCCTTCCCAATCGAATCCCACCTCTAAAATGTGCACACACTTTGTCTTGGCCTTTTATCACCAACTTTACTTTGCCGTGCACACTGTTATTTCGTCAGAAGAAACTTTGCATGCAGCATATACTACTGTACTGCATGCTTTGCTTTGCAACCTCCACTCCACTGATAACCAAAGGTGGTGGTACGGTAATCTCCTTGACCTTGTGATGTTTGATTTCCTATGATCGTTAATGCGTCGGTGAGGACCCGAGAAGCACGTCAGATCAGCTCAACTACCGACGAGATATATATGCTACTTCTGTATATGATATGATATGGCGATATCATCCTGCTTCCTGCATGAAACAAACCAACAAACTAACTAATCAATAACCACATACAGGAGCACGTACGAATCCTAACTATCCATATAAAATTAGGGTGCCCGGAAACATAGCACTGGATAGCCTACACATGTGTTCGTTGGGGTTGGGGAGTAGTCAGTCGTGGTCTTAGCGCATTAACTATGAGACAAGGAGTGAAAGCGTCAAACCCAACTAATTTCTACTTACTTATTTGACGCATCAACCATAATATAAATAGTTCTGCTTCTTTGCACGTAACCCTCCAAACCAAGGTTACATCCACTTGACTTGATCTATGTGGCGTGGTAGGTAGTTAATTAGTTCTTAAACAAATTATGGCCAAAGCGATTGATCAGGCCCCAAAGACCACGAACGAATGTTGGAGCTAGCTAGGTAGTACTCCTAGAGCCTAGCTAAACTTGTGTGTGTGGCTAGCTACCCATAGATAGTACTGATTACCATTAAGATACTAGTGTGCTTTTCATTACCAACTGGATTACACTTTTTCTTCTCTCAAGAAGATGATCAGACCTTGATAATCTGGTTAATTACTTGAAATGGTTAGTCAACTATATATACATATTACCTCCACCCAAATTACCTGTCTTATATTTATCTATGATACGGATGATGTATCTCATGTATGTCCATGTCAAGGTTTTGAATTACATCGTGCTAGTATTTTTATTCATCGGTAACATGCAAGGGAATGAAATCGATGGAAGACGAGATCAGATCACCGAAATCAATCGACAGAATCGCGCATGAGCATTTTTCTGCATTATCATTTACTCTGGTCAATGGCATGTGCTGATTAAAGAAGAGTAGTGCACGGTGCACCGCACAAGCAAAGCTTAATGTCAATGATTTGTTGCAGGCAGCTAGTTAGACGACCTTAACCCACCCTCTAATTAAGCAATGAATATATATGTATATATATACTGTATATGTGTGTAGGCGATGCTACTATTGTGATCTTAATTTGGAAAACGTGGTGATGGTGCATGCATGAGCACGAACATGGTGCAGCATTATTGTGCACATGTCAATGTCAGGGCCGCACCGTCGATATATTTTGCTACAGTAGTTGAGTTCAATAATCAACCGATGAACAAACCTTGTTCAATTATGCATGTATCCTGAGTCATGCATTGTACTGTAGCAAAAGAGAGCGAAATAATCCGGAACGCCGACACATAAAAAAGACAATCGGTACACTACAGTAATAACTTCAACGCGAAGCATTCGTTCCAAACATCGCCGCGGGTGCCCTTTTGTGGAGTTTTAAAAAAAGATTGTTTTGCCTAACGGATCTATTGTGTGATTTAGTACAAAATTAGCTCAAAAAGTATGATTAAGTACTAAACATGAGGTCTCAATTATTTAAATGCGGTTTCGATTTGCGGTACAGCAGTATCGGCAAACCAAAAAAGCCAGTAGTATCTCTCAAGGAAAAAGAAAGAGACAGGTCAAGAAAGCTAGGAAGAAAGACGCAGTGAGCATCAAAAGTAGAAAGGAAGTTGATCCAAAGCAAACACATTTGTTACTCCAACTCAATCTGCAACTCTATCTTAGAAGTTATGGGCAATACTCCTTGAATATGTTTCGGCCGTCCCCCAACCCTAATGGCTGCGTGAGTGATTAGCTTAAAAAACTACAACTGGGATCGGCTATATGCAAGTCGCCTGAAAGTTTATTCAGGGTAAGTTGATTTTTTGGGTCGTTAGATTAAAGATTATATGGCCATTCTTCTTTCTTCTTCCTCTAGCTTTTCTTCCACCTCCAAACGGTTTCTCCTCTCACAAAATCAAATTACCGAAATTAAAAATTCAGTCAACATACATATAGCTATTGTGATTTAAGTATTGAAAACAAAGTAATCAATTAAAACTACGACATGTATTTTGGAATGGAGGAAGAAACATTTATTTCCACATGCAGACGGAGAAATATATTTACAGTCTCCAATAAGATGAGGGGCAGATCGAAGGTCAGGAGGAGCTCAAAAAGTATATCATCAAATACTACAAATCTCTGTTCGGAGTGTCGGCTGAAGGGAATTTCACTCTTGACGAGACACGAACAGATGATATACCACAAGTCATGGCAGAAGAAAACGATATCCTCATGACACCTTTCTCAGAAGAGGAGGTGAGAGCTGTGGTATTCCCAATGGAACATAACAGAGTTCCATTTTTTGGATGGTTTTCCTGCATTCTATCGGAATTTCTGGGATATCATTAAGAATGACCTTATGGAGTTGTTCAATTGTCTACATGTCGACCGTCTTCGCCTATTCAGACTTAATTTTGGCGAACTTCTCTTTTTGCCGATGATTAAGGAGGCCGAATGGATCCAACAGTTCAGACCCATATGCCTCCTCATTGTCATCTTCAAGATTTTCACCAAAGTGGCAACGAATAGGTTAAACTCGGTACCTGATCAGGTTGTCCGGCCATTTCAAACGGCTTTCATGCAAGGAAGGAATATAGTCGATGGCGTAGTAATCCTGCATGTGACAGTCGCCGAGATGCACTATGGAAAAACATGAGTGGAGTAGTATTCAAAACTGACTTTGAAAAAGCCTATGACAATGTCAAATAGTCTTTCCTCCAACAGGCCCTAAGGACCTATTCTATAAAGGCACCAGAGTAGCCAAATGGACTAGATGAAGTTGATAGGCTACACATGAGATAACAAAGGGACGATCCGAGCACCATGGTAGGGTAGTCCGAAACAGCTGTGGCATGATAGTCGACATGCGTCTGATTGCCTCGGAGGGATTATCATCGATTTATACTATGTCGACTTACTACACGTGGAGGAGCATCTTCGTACTCACCCCTCGAAAATGTTGTGGTTCGTTAACAAGTAGAAAGGGAGTGCTCTACCTCTCGTCGGTGTTGTCGTAGGTCCGCCTCGTCTCTGATGGCCTTAGGGTCCCAGTTGTCCTCGGTCCTTGCCGCGGGAGGGTTCGTACTCCGCTTTTTAGGCTTTTTTTAGGTTGATTTAGGGTTGTGTCCTGCTCAGTCTCTATCCCGGCGACTTTCTGACTGTCTAGTAGAACAAGTTTTGCCCGACTCCAATGTGAGAGGGGCGATAACGGCAGCATGCCTTCGACTCGCTTCAGTGCGTGTAGTCGTCGCTAGGTGGCTTGCGAACCTGGATGTAATTTCTTTATTTCTGTTGTTCCTTGTCCCATTACAGATTAAGAATAGAGCAAAAAAATGGAAAGAGAGTTGATCCAACGCAACAAATAGAATTGATCCACTACAAAAAAAGGTCTATTTAAGCAAAAAAATATGCAAATTCATCACCTTGTGATTAGGCCTTTAATTTGCGGATCATGAAAGCATACACACACCAGACCCAAAAGGAGGATCGATCTCCAGATGCTAAGGAAAAAACTGAGAAAGGCTGCGCTACTTTCCACACCATCTACGCCCCTCCCTGCCGTCCGGACCCGCCTGCGTCGGCGGCCCACGTGTCGGTGGGGCGGGAGAACCATTCTCTGGTGTAGCCGGTGGTCGCCGGAGTGGTGGCGAATAAATCTGATGGCCATAATAACGCCCAGAGATGCAGAGCTGAGGTGAGTTGACACCCACCGCCCGCTCCCCGCCAACAACCTCCAGCCAGTCGCCGCCCCCCGCCCTCGTGCTCTGCTTTTTATACGGCGCGCCGCCGTGCTGGGGTCCCGTCTTGCACAGTACCTCGCCGGCAATGGCCGCGGCGACGGCGTGGGTGCGCTCGCTCAGCTGCAAGTACTCTACGGCCGTCGCCGACGACGCGTACAGCCCGCTGCTGCCCCCGCCCAAGAAGCACCCGCCGACGCCGACGGCCAAGGGTGCTGCCTCCGTCGCGTTGCTGCCGCCGGAGAGGGGCCGGGAGAGCCGGAGGTCCAGGTCCATGTCCAGCGAGCGGGACCGGCCTGCTGCTGCTACTGCTAGGAAGACGAGGAAGAAGGAGGCGGACGCCACGTCCGAGCACGCGAGGAAGGAGACGCCCAGGGTGCAGCGGCTCGCGGCGTCGCTGGAGCGGCCGGGCTCGGCGCTCCTGGAGATGACGGAGCTGCCGGAGGGCCACCCGTCGCGGCGCGTGGTGGAGCTCATCTTCGCGTCGGGCTGGGCGCGCGCCGACGGAGCCGCGGAGGTGGAGACGCTGTTCCGGGTGCACGGCACGGCGCGCGCGGCGGCGCGCTTCGAGGCCGCGCGCGCCGCCGCCCGGGCGCGGGGCGAGGCCGCGGGCGACGGGCGCTGCGCCGCCGACGGCAACGAGGTGATGCGGTTCCAGTGCCGCCCCGCGGCGGAGGCCGGGGGCGGCAGCGAGGTGATCTGCGCGGCCGTGGCCACGTGCCACAAAGCCGGCGCGGCCAGGGCCGTGCGCACGTTCGCCGGCAGCGGCGCGGCGGACGCCGGCATAACAGGAGGCCGCGAGGGCCGCAGGGGCATGCTGGTGTGCCGCGTCATCGCCGGCCGCGTCCGTCGCGCCTCCGCCGACGAGCGCCCCGGCGAGTACGACTCTGTTGACGCGGGGGACGGCGAGCTGGTGGTGCTGGACCGGCGCGCCGTGCTCCCCTGCTTCCTCGTGGTGTACAGGGTCAAGCCTCCCCCGGAGCTCTCCACCTCCTCCAGCGGCCGCTCCCGCTGACCCGACCGACGCCGGCCATGAACGGATCCCGGCGCCGATCAGCACCGCTCCACCCGCTAATCCGCTAACTGCTAGCTAGGCTTGGATCGATCGACCTTCCTCCCCCCATTCCTCCATGACCGATCGATGCAAGGTGTGCATGTGAGACTGTAAAAAACGGCCATTGTTTCCCACCCCCACGATTGTTGACCGAAATTGTACCATACATCAATCAAACAAATGCAGCTGCTGCTACTTGAGCTCAGTGCAGCTCGTCTCTTACTTTCAGTGCCGTGCCCCAACTGCACACCCATCCATTGTTTTTACCACTATTGACCGAAATCAAACCGTACAACAGATGCAGCTCAACCAATCCGTCCATTGTTTCCCGTGCACGTACGCACCGCACGGCACAGCACAGCACGAACGACCGCAAGCCGTTCCGTTCCGTTCGGGCGTCGCCATCAGTCAGTCAAAATCAGCGCCCATTCAGCACAGAAATTCAGCAGATTCAGCACAGAAATTTGCTGTCGTCGTAGGTACTGTAGTACGGCTACCAATCAACGAAGGTGACGCACGCCGCTTGTCACCGCGCGCTCGTCTTCTTCCTCGGCGCCTTTCCGCCGGATTTCGGATTTGGCAACACTCGCGGCCGGCGCCAGAGGAACCGACAACCCAATTCCGTTGCGGCAGGCAAGAGTCCAGACTATCTTGTCACATCGGCTTGTCCGCGTCTGCTTGGCACCGCGCTTCCTCTTGGGATCAATGGCAGCGGCTTGGAGCTGGAATTCAAGGGATGATGTTCTGAATCAAGGGATGATGAACAGTAAAAAATATATGTACGCACTGCGATGTCATCAATGTTGGGAGGACCTGTGGTTGGTTCACTGACAGCACACACACATGGGATGGGGCGGGAGCGCCATGTGTTGTGTAGGACTGCGGCTGCGATTGCAAGTGTGTGTGTGTGTGTGTTCATATGGCCCTGCGTCTTGGTCTGCGACCAAAAATATCACACCAGCATTACATGCATTCTTATCCACTGGTACTTCCAAGAAACATGGAGCAAATATATGCGCACTTTCGATCATTTGTTGATCTGAAATAGACTAGAGCATCATTAGTCGCCAATTGTCATGTACAAAACTGACCCTCTGAAAATCCGCGGGCGTACAACGTCCGGCCACCTCTCAAATGTCCGCGTCCACGGCCGTCTCCCTCATTAGCAAATCCTCCAATCCATACACCGATGCAACCTTAAAATAACACACGTGGTTCATCTATATCAACACACATGGCATAGGGGAGTTCATCACATGCCATCGGATTACAAAAAATTGGCATGTTCTACTAGCTAGCTATGGAGGAAGTTCACCCATGGCCACCCTTGCCATTGCCCTTTTCATCTTTGTCGTGGAAGTAGCGGTCGAAGACGCAATATGGGTCGAGCAGGATGTGCTCACTATCGGAGTTGTCGGATGCGTCACCCGGTCTCACCCTCATCCTCTTTCGTGCAGGTCGCAAGGGCACAAACAATTCTACTTGTGTTGTGTCTCTGAAACGATTACTATCTCTCCCCCCCCCCCCCTCCATGTCTAAATCATGGCTCTGCCCCCACTTCTACGGACTCAATGGTTTCTCGCTGGAGCGACTCTGTGCCCGCATCCTGGGACGACCGAGCTCGGGTTTCCTTCTAGGACTGGCAGAGAGACAACCGGACAACTAACTCCTGGAGACGAGGTCCCAGTCGACAGTTCCGGAGTTGTCGGACTCAGATCCGCTGCTCATCATGCCGGAGAAGACCGGAGAACGCCGGAGAGGGGAAAATTTCAGGTGATACCAAGTCTTAGGTGCTACCGTGATACATTTTTCTGCGTTGTGGGATCTCATATCCGACAGCATCTAAAGAGATATTATACCTGTGCACAATTTTAGAACTTTTGAATGACTTTTTGTAAAATATTCAAGAATTCCTAGGAGCCGTCGGATATCTTCCCCGCCGGAGAGTAGCCCGGACATATAGGAGGGATTTGAGGGGTCCGGTGTAGATGTTTTGATGGCAGCTAGCACTTGGGATCGGTACTGGTATGCGTCCTCTTCTTGCCTGCCAAGGACTGGAATGAATAAATTGTTGCAGTACAGTTAGTTGGTTGGTTGCCTACAATCAATCCTGTTTCATTTTTCATCACTGCTCGTTCCTTGGGTTTACCAGCTTACTCGATTTTATGATTTATCGTACAGTAGCACCCGGCGGTACTCCACTGCTTTGCATGGACCATGCACGTATCATCTGGCTGACGGGGCGGGCCCACCCAAGTACATGCACATACTTACATACATGGCCGAGGAATTCACTGTTCACCTCCACAACAGTAGCAGGAGCAGGTGTTTGCGCTCGTAGTATTTGTACTGGGAATGAGGGTGATCTGATGGCAATAATTGGGTGCCATTGTTTTCTGAATGTTCATTGGTGTCAATGTTAGAGCATCTCCAGCCGCGTCCCAGGGAGACCTCCCATGCGATTTTTTCACGACGGCGCCGAAAAAACGGCCCAGTCGCGCCCCAGGAGCCCGATTTTTGCCGGCCTGGGCCGAAATCAGCGTCGGCGGACCCAGGCCGAACCCGGCGCGCTGGGGGCGCCCGGGGGCGCCGGGGCGAGCGGTTTTAGCGCGAAAAAGCCGCGGGCCAGCCGCGTCAGCGACACCGCGCCTCGTCTTCCCCCAACGCCTCGGTTTCCCGCGGGGAATCAATGGCAAGGCTGACCGGCAGTGCGTCACGGGACGACGCACCGACGCCTCCCCTCCCTCGCACGCGTACACACGGGCGCGGCGCGGCTATATAACCAGGTGGCCTCGCTCGCCTGTGGCCACACCAGCCCTGCCCTCGCCGCCGAGCACTACCTCTCCCGAGCAGCGCTGCCGAGCCCTCCCTCTCCCTCTCCCTCTCCCTCTCCCGTGAGCCGCCGCCCAGCCCCTCCCTCTCCCTCCCCCTCTCCCGATGGCCGAGCGTTTCCCCGGAGACGAGGCGGCGGCCAACGGCTTCGGCCGCCGCACGCTCCGCGAACAGGAGTCGTGGCTCCTGTTCCAGGCGAACATCCCGGCGCCGCCGGACATGCGCGCCAGGCCGACGGGCTGGAGGCTCAGCAACGGGGGAGTGCCCATTCCCCCGTTGCCCGACGCCGTGGCCAAACTCTCCTACTTCGCCGACGAGGTCGAGGTCGTGCGCGCCTCCCTCACTGACGCCCAGCTCTCCCTCCCACAGTACGCCGCCGACAACCACGCGGCTTGGGCGGCGTACTTCAAGCGCCGTCAGCAGCAGCGGCTGACGTCCACCAACGGCGCGGCGGTGGTCGGCGGCCAAGGAGGTTCGGCTCCTCCTCTTCTTCCTCCTCCTCGCGCTCTTTCTCGCACTCCTCCGGCACTCCGGCGCTGCTCGGCGTCAAGGCCGAGCCCGCGGCGGAGACGCCGCTCGGCCGGCGCACTCGCAGCGCCGGCATCGTCATCAACGAGGGCGGCCGGCGCGCCTCCTCGTCGGCGCCTCCTCCGCGCTTCGTCAAGCCAAAGACGGAGCCGGGGCTCGCGCCGGTGAAGGTCGAAGCCGGGGCTCGCGCTGGTGAAGGCGGAGCCGGGTCTCCCCGCCGTGAAGACGGAGCACGGCGAGGTCGAGCTCGACGACGACGTGGCCCTTGAATGGGCACGCCAGGACTCCCTGAAGATGGCGAGGGAGCGCCAGTGCGCCGCTCTGCGGCGCTTCGCGGAGCGCCGCCGGGGCCGCGACGAAGGAGGAGTCGTCGTCATCGACGACAGCGACGACGACGACGCGCCGCCGCCGCCACCAGTCCGCCATGACGACGCCGGGTCCAGCAGGGGCGCCCGCGTCAAGGAGGAGAAGGCCGACGATGACGACGGCGGTGAGGATGGCGGCGACGACGGCGACTACTCGGCGTTCAGCCAGTTTCTTTTTTAGATTAGTTTATATATTTGCTATGTAATGAAAATCCGCGAACTTTGTCGAAATATATGCCCAAGTTAACCGAAATTTGTCGTGTTTAGTCGAACTTCGCCGAACTTTGCTATATACTTTTATTTTTTGAACACGCCTGGGGGCGGCCCTGGGGCCGGCGGCTGGGGACCAACTCGCCCCCAGACCGATTTTTTGCGCCGGCTCACCCCCAGGCGGCGATTTTAGGCGCCCCTGGGGGCCAACGGCTGGAGATGCTCTTACAGCAGGAGCAGGCAGCTTGGTTACTCACTTGACAGTTCTTTTACTACAACAACACAGATCCTGCAGCTTCACAACTGCATTGCACATACATACATATACATATGGTGACATGGGCCACACCAAATTTGAATCATTGGGTGGCCCTATGGTGTCTGTCCCTGTGCATCTGGTCACATTGTTAGCAGCATACGACCTGCACAATTTATGGGTCATGTGTGTGTATATTCAGTGCGGTGGCCAGCTACACCTAATCGCAACTTTCAAGTGCAGTGTACTACAGTGCTCCTACGATCCTGCATGACCTTTCGTCCAAAAGATGCTGAGAAAGATACGCGACGAGGCTGTTCTCTGACTGTCCGACTGTTACTACTGTATCTCTCACGCACACACATAGAGACAGACACAGAAAGAAGTGAATGCTGATGCTGAGAAAGATTTGAAGTTTCATTTAGATCCTGCTGGCACTTGCAGATGGATGCAGAGCTGCTGGTGTGAATTGACTGAGGAGGCTTATTATTCAGAGTTCTCCAGAGAGTTCTTCAGACACACCTCCACTCATAACATGTCCTGGCTACCCCAGCAGCAGGGAGCAGCGCAGCACACCTCCCTCCCGTATTTATGTTCTCGTCTGACTTGATGGTGGTACGATTGATCCTACTCCACCCACCAGCAACACCCTGATCAATGCTCACTTGATCCGCATAGAGATCATTTCCAGTAGATTCACAAATTTATTCTGCAGGTTGTCGATCCATGCATGCAGAGTACGTACTTACTATAGCATTAAGGCTCAGCTGTACTGCTACTGAGTGCTCGACATGACGGCAGCTGAGCTGATGATGATGTCCGTCCGGTTGCTGCACTGCATCCTGGCCTGCAGACATGTCAATCTCAAGCAAGAGAGAGCAAAAAAGAGCAAGAGGGATCATCAAACTATTTGTTTGCTTGCTGTCTATTACTAGTACGGATTTGATAAAAACATCCAAGCAGTGGAGTGGATGCTGGTACCAATGATATAATAGAATATTATTACTAAGTACTTGTATACAATAGTACTTACTATACATCATGCCTAACAATCCTCTCTAGCATAAGCCACTGTGTGACAGATTTAGTAACAGTGCACAGTGCTCTCAGTCTCAGCACTGATGGGAGAGCATGCATGTTCCTGACAGACACTCTTGGAGACAAATGCAACAAACAATGATGCACATGTGCAACTGGGGCTGGCCTGCACTGCACCCACCATGCATGCATATGCCCATCACGAGCACAGTGTTTCCCTTCTAAGGATTCCTATAATTGGTCAACGAAGACCCATAAGGATTTCTGCTTGTTTTTCTCCATGAAATAAAAAAACAAGGCAGAGAAAAGAAATAAAGGTGTGGCTAGGTCTCAATGTAACCTATATCGAATATAGCATCGACCGAGACATAACCAAGTTTCAGTCGACTGAGATTTAGCAAGACTGGTTGAAACGATAGGCGGATCTTTGGGCTTTGGCAAGCACCACAGTGTTGTCTCATAGACCGCCCTGCGTTCCGACGCCAAAGAAATAGTACTGTAAATCAGAGTTCATGCATGCAGATGCAGCGATGCAGACAGAGATACGTGCAGATGTGCAATCCTCCGTCAGCCGACTGTAGACTGATGGATGGATGGATGGATGGACGGCCATTTCGATCTGGACATTTGTGGCCTCGTGCGATTCTACGTGTGCTACACACTGCACACTGATGCAGCAGTCATGTACTGACAGTTTTTTAGATTGTTTTTTCACATTCTTTTTAGATTTTGCTCTTCAATTATTATTTTTATCGTGGCAAATCGAACGCCCGGGATGGTAAATTATGTAGTCGAGAGGATGACAATTAACAAGCACATATTGCCATAATTTGCATACAAAACATCGCCCCTCCGCTTTTTCTTTTTCACTTCTCCTTTTGGTGTAAATTCATATGCTTTTTAAAATAGTCTTCTTTCGATAAAGGGTGTTTTTAAAATATTCATATATGCCAAATTTGGCATGCTTAGAAATTCGACGTCAGATTTCTAGTATTTCATCCTTGTTTTAGAAAAAGACAAGCTGAATGTTGCGTTTTCGTTACGCCAATATTTTGTTTTAGAAGAAAAAAATGATTGCGAGTTTTTCTGGCGTTGTGTGATCGTAAATCTTGGCTACATTACAAACTGACAGCAAGTAGTTCATGACTTTTGCAGGATGTTACTTTAAACAAACCTGCCCAATTTGGATGCAAACAACTGCCCAATTTGTATGCAAACAAGTGCCAAATTTGGATGTTTTTTTTGCACAGCACAGAGCAGGTATTTGGACCACCAGCCATGCTGGGCAGGGCTGTACACCGTAGCATGGTAATTGGTAAGTAACCCAACAGATACAGTAAAGAATGTACACACAGGGAGGGAGCCTTGTTCTATGGGGCCATTCATCCAAATCATTCTTCCAGGTTACAGAAACAAAAAAAATTGTCGAGCTTTACCATCATCACTTCACTTGCTAAATATAAATCCGCAG
This sequence comes from Triticum aestivum, assembly GCF_018294505.1. Classification (NCBI taxonomy): domain Eukaryota; kingdom Viridiplantae; phylum Streptophyta; class Magnoliopsida; order Poales; family Poaceae; genus Triticum; species Triticum aestivum. The sequence goes on along the minus strand of NC_057805.1, from coordinate 507,915,239 downwards.
CTACTAAATAAAAGGCGCAACCTACCACCCCTCCGGCATTATCACCAAGCTTTTTTGTCGATTAACCGAAAAAAGGAATTCACCGACCGAACGATGGCGCTAGCAGCAGACCGGTTTCAGCTAGGCTTCATAGTTCATACACGACGATATTCACAGGCCTGGCCAGAATTGCCCTCACAACTCCTACTCCCCCACATTTCCTTCGTCGGCATTGCGCTTCACCAGCGCTTCCGTATGAAAAAACCCTCACTAGTTCCATGCATTGGAGCAACGCCGAGGCAGCCTTGACCGGGTCGACGGACCGTACTTGTCCCCGGGCGCCCTCCTCTGCCTGGTCTTCCTGATTTCATACCCTATAGCATGCAAGTCGTCGCATATCTCGTGCCTCGCGAGGGAGACCAGCCCGGGCAATATCTCCCTCTGGAAGTCTCTCATCCCCCTCCCTCTCCGCAGCTTGATCCCACACGAAGGCCCGTCCTTGTCCGGCGCTCTCACAGCGACTGAATCCCCATCGTCTCTCAGAGCCTCCAGGTTCATCACGCCTTCCTCGAACGAGTCCAGCGAGACCTGCGGTTCATCGCCTCCATCCTGAGCATCTGCCTGGTTGTTGCTGCAATGGCTGTCTGTGATCCACGCAGCGCTATCCGTGAACAAGGAAACGAGTGTCTGAGCTGCTGTGGACGCTAGTAGCTCATCTTCTGTCACAACTTGATATGTGATGGGCGCGTTCATAGAATTTGATTCTCCGTTACTTGATGGTCTCAATCTTGGACAAGCGTAGTCACGACCTTGAGGAGTTTCTGGAATCGACATCGATCTGTTTGTTGCAACTCCGGAGTCTGGCGACCGTACACTTTTACCGTCCATACTCTCAGCCATGTGTTGTTGGTCTATGATAGTTGGACATTCGACGGAAGAAATGTTTTCCTGGACCTTATCCTCAGTAAAGTAATGACTTAGAAGTTTGTCAACACCATCACTACTACTTGCATGTTTCTCTCTGGGACTGCTATCCATCATCGATGGGAGCTCGATGCTTCCAACAGACACATTCAAGTCAAAACCCTCCATTTCATCATCACAGATTACTGCTAGACTCTCCTCTTGGCACTCCCTATAAACAGCTGTTTGTCCTCCTATTTTTTGTAAGTCTGAAGAAGAAGAAGAATGTCGACCGCTCGCCCTAACTGACATCTCTTCACGTGGAATTTCCATAGAGGCCTGAGAACTCATTCCAGAGACATTATCTAGTGTATGTTGATGCTGGATATTTCCTCTGAGACGCACGTCATGATTTGAAGCTTCCACGCGGAAAGGCTTAGAACTGCTCTGTGGGTCACAAATACCTCTGGCCATCACTTCCCTCATGCTGTCTGGGGCCGGCATTGATGCCGCAACTGTGATCGAAGACCCTTTTGAAGATCCAATGCTCGACTCAGCTCTGATGTGGAATGCTTTGCTGGAGTTGCTGCAACCTTCTCCTGATTGCATTGTTCTTGAACTAGCCAAAGGAGAACAGAACACGTTTTTGGAAGAATCAGGGCAAACATTTAAATCATCTTCTTGAGCTATATTCAGGTCGATAAGCATGCGTCCAGATGCAGTAGCCTTTGCTTTCACTGGTGAATGACTGTCTGGGGTATCACTAGATCCAGTTGAACCTGAAAGGTGATAAACAGAGTCAAGCAAATGCCCCGACAGAATCTCACACTTTTCCAGTGGAGTTACAGAGAGCAATGAATACCATGCAATCCAAGATGTATGCACAAGACAAGACATTCACTAAATGATAAGCTCTACGCTAACTACAGTCATACAGAAAGCAGGGAACACATCTAGTTAGAATGATATACAAGAACATTATGATATGTTGTTCTACTCAATGGGTTAGTTTTCTTCCAGTCTGAACGGAATATTACTCATAAAAAATTATATATTTAGCCAGGGTAATTAAGTTGCCGATGGGAAACATGGAACATTTATGCTATTCTAATTTAAACGAACACAATTTTAGGTAAACAATGATCAAAATGCAGAGGATGCAATCTAACATCCCTTATCAAATCGCTTGCACTTTTAAATTCCGTAATTCACGAACTTCTTTGGCCAATCAAAGAACATTATAGTGTATGTTTTGCGCATATAGACTCGAATAATGCCTTAATGTGTTGCCATTGACAAAAAAGATGAAATACAGGCAACACACCATCTGGTCTGCTAGCAGATAAACTTGGCCAATTTACAATCTCTTAGTACTGTCAAGCATTATTTATTAAATGAGCAATCATTAAAGTGAAATAAGTAATAATACTGTGTCTCTTAGACTCTTATATTACAAACAATGGATAAAGGAACTCACGTAAACACAGGAAAATAAATAAATCAAAGAAGCCTTTTCATGTTCACGTATCATCAAGATAAACAAATGAACTGTTGCCTAGAAAAACAAACTGAAAGAGAGATCCAGGCTTGCAACTGACTAAACAAACTGCAAGAGAGATCCAGGCTTGCAACTGAATTACAACAAGAGCACATTCCGTTGAAGCTAAATGGATGCTTTTCCTATAAATAAGCTAAATGGATGTTTTCTTCGAACTGAGCTAAATGGATGTTTCAGCACACCAAGACTAGAAGATTCAAGCTTGCAGGCACAAATAATAAGCTAAATGGATGTTTCAGCACACCCAAGACTAGAAGATTCAAGCTTGCAGGCACAAATAATAAGCTAAATGGATGTTTCAGCACACCCAAGACTAGAAGATTCAAGCTTGCAGGCACAAATTACAGCATACGTAAAAGCTATACTGTAAAAAACTGGAGATATCATAACACACAATTACGTAAGTGGTACATAGAATTTTCCGGCCATCCTGTCTTTTACTATGAAACTTAAAAAGGTTGGGCATGTATGGAAAGCATTGAGAATAATTTAGCCTACAATACAATGGCATGGTGTGAACATTATTGACAATGCAACCTTGCAGGACACAAGTTTGAACCCAAAGCACACAACTGCAGCCTACATGTAGTAATCGAGATTCATTACTCAGACATTCATTTTTTTATAATGACAATCTGAGTTCTAATGTCAAGGACCATTCAATTGCTATCAAACGAACTTATTATTAGTAAGGCATTCGGCTCTGCATTTCTTAGTTTTGCTGTTTTACTCTACCAAAGTAGACAATTATAGTTATATTAACATAACTAGGCAGGGCAGGGCAGGGCAGGGAAGGGATGCTCTTGAACTCACCGAAACGAACATGGGCAGCATTCTCCCTTGGATAACACTGAGAATTATCCACAAACCCAGCATTGCGCTTGGCATAGTCACTGAACCGGGCAGGAGACAAGATCTCCACATCATCATCGTCGTCCTCGGACGTCGCCGGCTTCTCTAGATCGATCATACGGCGGTAACCGGACCTCCCCTGCACACCACCACCATGGTCAGGTTTCCTCCTGACAGAAGAACCCTCAGCGCCCAAATTCCCTGCAACCCCATTGCCACACCAAATGGCCTGCTTGCCTCCTGACAGATCCGGATCAATCTGTGGCAGCAAAGCAGAGAGACTTGTCGATTTAGCAGCAGGAATTTGGGGAAAGTTTAGGTGATTCCTGTTTGGCCTGGCCTGAATAGCATAGCGTAGCTCACCATGTGGATGTGGGATTGGGAGGAAGTGGCCATGGCCATGGAATGGGTGGGAACAGGATAGAGGACATCGTGGGATTGCTCCCAGAAGGGCGCATCAGGCCTGAGATTCCTCTGCGCCCAATACAGCCTATGCAGGTCCTCCACCTAGAAACACCAAATCAGATGCAACCACATGAGCAAGGGAAATACGATATTTAACAGTACAACAATCAATTAACTTTATATCTATCCACTCCGTCGAAGAAATTGCGAAAATAATTGGCTTTTATTCGTGGGTATATATTTTTTAATCGTGATTTACACGGGCTGGCTAGTGAGGAAAGAAGGGATTTTTGCGGGGAGCAAGTAGGTAAGCAGGGGAAGGGAAGGCACCTGGTGGCGGTAGGCGTGTTCTTGGCGGAGCATTGCGTGGGCGAGGCGGTGGTCCTGGGGCGCGGGCTCCGGCGACGGCGGCGCGCAGTTGAGATCCAAATCCATGACGGCGGCCATGATCTGCCCCCTCTCCCTCTCCCTTTTGACTGTTTGTACCCAACAACAACCAACAGAGAAGCTAATTCAGATCAAACAAACAAATCGAGCAGCGGAAAGAAACTCGCAAACAACCAACCAACCAAAATAAACCAAGCACCGGATTGAAACAAGAAAACATCAGCCAAGATTACTTACCGCGAGGAGGAAAAACAATTGGAGGCCGATGCGGGGGAGGCTACTGGTCTCCTCCTCCTGCTCCTTTCTGCATGCTTTTCTTGTGATGTTTTTCCTCTCCCCTCTCTCTTTCTTTCCCCAGGCAGGCAGGCAGGCAGGCAGAGGGAGGCAGCTCTCTCTTTCACCACATCTCGGGCGTCGCTGTTGCGCCGAGTTGTTTTCTTCCTCCCCCTATCTGCGATGAATCTGCCCCCTGCTCCTTTTTTACCGCTGGACAGCGAGCGAGGAGCCGAGCCGATCTGGGTCTCCTCCCACGGGATAGAGGGGAGCTCGCTGTGGTTGCTCTGGGTGCCGCTGTCCCGTCTCAGCTGTACTGTCAGCTACTCCTCTCTCCCTCTCCCTCTCTCTCTCTCCTGCTTTTCTCCTCTCTGCTTCTCTGCAGCCGCTGCTCTCTCTTTTGGAGTAGGAGTATTTTTTTACTGCTAGAGTGAGCACTGCTCTGGCAATTGGACCCCTGCAATGCACTGTTTGCTTTTCTCCTCCAAAAGCTTGGGTCTTTGGAACTACTGCTTGCTGTGAATTCGGATCCCTTCCTCCCTCCCACTCCTACCACTGCACTTCCATTTGGTGCTACTGCTGCTGCCACAGAGTCTGTCAATTATGCTCCCACCATGATTCTGAAATTTTGAGCAGTAATTTTTCCCTGCAGAAATTCGGTGGTTTTGGTTTGGTGTGAAATTCCTTGGTACTAGGATCAACAAGGGATAATAATATCTTGGGCTTGGCCTGGCCGACCCAGGGCAGGGCGGGGACAGTCTGTCTGTGGACGTATGGCTGCATTGAATAATGGATGAATAAAGTAGTACTGGTACGACTAGTATCTCGTGTGGGTGTGCGATGCTGATGAGATGATCTCTGTGTGTGTTGCTTGTTGGCCTGCGTGTCAAACTGTGGAAGGGGTCGGGGGCGCCCGGATGGGATGGATCCCTGTCGGCCTCACTACAATTTGCTTGCCGAATAATCACACGGTTTAAGCCAACGACTAACTGATAACTATGCATGCATGCTCCCTGCTTAGAAAGGGACGTGTCATCTATAGCCAAGCTTATAGCCAGCAAATACTCCCAAGTAGTGATCTAAATATTTTTATATTACTTTACGGAGGGGTACAGTAGTTAGTGGATATAAAGATGTGCTGCTTTATTACTATATGGCCCATCTGTCATTTTCACATATTGCCTAGGAGCACGTGCTGCAGTTAGCTCTTATTTTGTAGCGGGCTCCCCTTCTCGCCCCACCATGTCAGCAGAAAAATAATATTTTAACTATTATAGCCTACTCCCTCCATCCCAAAATAAGTGTCTCAAACTTAGTACAACTTTGTACTAGAGCTAGTACAAAGTTGAGACAATTATTTTGAGACGGAGGGAGTACTTACATAATCTTATTGTACTTGCACTTACGAAATCTAGTCTTACAAGAAGTGTGCGTGTGACTTTGCATTTATGATGAACTTTCACAGTAACCAATTAACCAGCTTCACAAAACTTAAGTTTACTAAGGTTTCATATGAAAGCTTGACGCGTCCTTTTCATGCCACCTTTAGGTTGGCCACTTTGTAAGTCGCGATCCACCACCGTCTTGTGCTGTGTTCCTAGAAGAAGTAGCGTGTTGTGGAGTAGGGAATATCCACTTCATGCATGCCCGGAAATAACCAGAAGAATAATCAACATGTGAGAGAATAAGGCGAAAAAAATGGAAAAGAGATGATGAGGAAGAGAGGTGGAAATATATAGTGGTGGTGATAGGAAAGAGACAAGGAAAGCTGTTACGGGAGAATAACTATACTGGTACTACTCAAAATATATACCTGTACGTGTGGAATTATAATATTCTTTTTTGCGGGTAGTGAAATTTTAATCGTGTACGCATAAAATTCCTAGTTGTTTTCTGAGGCCCATGGCAAGAGTGTCGTTTTCATGCGCTTTAGATTGACCGTTTTGTAAGAGCGTCTACGATGTGGCAAATCCGGCGCCTATAAGTCCGCGGACGCGCCCGGGTCGCCCCTCATTTATCATGTCTGGCAATTACATACCTCAAATCTAGACTGTCAAATACATGCACAGCCATGCACGTCCATCATACACGTCAATATTGCACATAAATAACAAATGTTGGTATCAAAAATACGTAGTTCTTATTGTTTATTTTAAGTACACAACTCAAACATTAGCTCTTTGGTTTCCATTGTGGGTCCATATGTGCTCTAGAAGATCACTGAGTAGCTGCGCGTGCACCTGATGACCTTGAAGATTCCGACTATTCTGTTTTAGACAGATTCTATTTTCATTGCATAGTTTGCTTATTTTGAGGATGCTATGGATTATATCGGGAGGATATAAGTCATGAAGAAGTTAGAATACAATAGATACTATGCAAGGGCAATTATGAATTTGTTTATAACAGTATCTAAGTTTATGATTTACCGTTCGTTTTTACGGATCTCACGAAGTTTCTGTTGAGTTTTGTGTGCTGAAGTTTTCATGTTTTGGGTGAGATTACTATGGACGGATGTATGGATGAATTGAATAATGAATAAAGTAATATAATAGTACTACTAGTATCTTGGGTGTGTGATGTCGATGATCTTTGTGTTGTTTGTTCGCTTGCGTGTCAACTGTCGAAAGGGTTGGGAGAGCCCGGATGGGATGGATCCCTGTCGGCCTGATTACAATTTGCGTACCACCTAGTCACGGGTTTGAGCCAACGACTAACTGATTACTATGCATGCATGGTATGGTCCCTCTTTACGGCAAACAGGTACTACTCCCTCTTGCTCAAATGGCTGTATCGGAGGGAGTAGTACGTGTGAATTAGTATTTACGGTCTTCGTGGTCTAGATTCTTGTTGTAATTTTTTATATATTTGAGGCGATTCGCACTTCTGATGAACTTTCATAGTAGATACCGATCATTTTTACAAAATACTCCCTCCGTTTTAAAATAGATGACTCAACTTTGTACTAATTTTAGTATAACGTTCTATTTTGAAACGGAGGAAGTAAAAAATTGCTAAGGTTGTACCTGAAGCTTGTGTCGTTTTCATGCGCTTTAGGTTGGCCACAAGCTTCGTAAAGTCGCCACCATGTTGTGGTACAGGGAATATCCTTTTCATGCATGATCGGAAATGACCCAGAGAAAAATCAGCAGGTGGGAGAATATGGAAAAAGAAAATGAGGAAGAAGAGAGGTGGAAATATATAAATGGGTGGTGAGGGCATCTCCAGCGCTGATTGGACATTGTATCGGTCCATTAACCCTTGGGGACCAGTCTATGAACACTAATACGGAAGTTGGCCATCCAAAGTTATCCCCTAAATGTCCATCCAGGTAGGATCAATTTAAAATTCAAATCCGCCTGACTTACAACAAAAAAGAGACAAATACGCATAATTTTTACATTCCCGGTCGCAAAAGAATATCAATCCGGCAATCCATGCAATTTTTTTGCCCTGTCAGACCTGTCATCCGAGCCTCGTTCGCTCACTCTGCTGCCGCCTCCTTCTTCGCCCCCGCCTTCTTCGTCTCCGCTTCCAGCCAATCCTTCTGTTACTTCAACATCTTGAAACAGACGGCTTGTATGATCATTCTTGCATCGTCACCCAAATCATCCATCTTCAAGGTGTTCATCTGGATCATCGTGATCGTAGACCTCCTCCCGACCCTGTTTGTCCGGTGGCCCAATCCGGTTGTCGTGTGTCTGTGCCTGGCTGGGCATACGTGCCCGGCTGGTTGTACATGCCGGACTGGTTGAAGCCCGGCTGCGAGTCCGGCTGGGTGTACATGTCCAACTTGTTGGACATGCCGGTTGCGTGGACTCAAGAGTCATCCAGCTGCCCGTCCTCGTAGCAAACTCTGTCTCCACCTTCGTCCTAGATCATATCAAACATCTGCCTATTTGCGTCGTACTACGCTGGCTCGCCTGCTTGAGACATACCAGCAAACTGCGTGCGGGCACCCAAGTGCTCCATTCCCGGCCTTCGTGGCTGTACAACTTGTGGCGTCGTGTTGACGTCCACGTAGTAAGGCACGTGCTGGGAATGCCTACTGGGCTGTTTGGCAGCGTAGAAGTAGGTTGCCTTGTACTGCTCCGGTCAGGGGAGCGTCGGCATAAACATCAATGACAACGGCGCCCCGCGTACCAAGCTCCGCCCTACACCATGACCGTCACCTGCACGTCCACCACCTCCACTTCCGACGGCCTTCTGCTTCTTGACCGATGCCACCTTTGCCTTCGCTTTGAGGTGGGCGGTTTTGACGTGTCTCAGAGTTGATCTTCTAGGCGAGCGTGGTCGCCGGATCCTCCACCACTGCCGTCTCCGACTGTTTTTCGTGCGAGTCCATGCGTCGGCGGGGAGAAAAAAGGCGGGGATTGGGTGACGAGCGGCGGGATGGAAGAGAGAGTGTTGAGAAAGGAGGATTTTGTCATGGAAATAGTGCGGATAGCTACAAAAGCGCGGGTTCCGCCTCAGTTTTGGGTGGGCCGGAGGTGTCTGGTGTCCAGACTCCCACAAAGCCCCCTGATTTGGTTTCAGTTCGCGAAAAATGATGGTCCAAATCGTCCCGCAGGCCGATAGAGACGGCGTTGGACGACTTGCGGAGTTCCAACCATACGGTCCGGACATAAGCGGACGGTTGAGAGGCAGCGTTGGAGATGACCTGATAGGAAAAAGACAAGGAAAGTTGTCATGTCGACCTTAGTTGCCATTTTCTAATCACAGCACAGTTTAGTCCAACGACTAACTGGTTACTCCCTCTCTGTAAAGTAATATAAGACTTTCAACGGAGTACTATGCATGCGTGGCCCCAGTTTATTAATGTTACCTCAAATATATACTTACTTCCAGCGCAAAAAGAATATATACTTACACGTGTAAAGTTCCTAGTTGTTTTCTGACGCCCATGGCAAGTGAGCGTCGTTTTCGTGCGCCTTAGATTAGATCGGTCACTTTGTAAGTCACGACCACCGCGTTGCGCTGTTACAAGGACCGTGTTGTGGAACAGCGAATATCCTTGTCATGGCCACAAATAACCAAAAGAAAATTCAACAGATGAGAGGAAAAAGAAGGAATAAAAAGAGATGGGAGAGGACGAGAGGAGGAAATGATAGGAAAGAGACGGAGGAAAGGCTGGCTGTTGTGGGAGAATAACTACATGCTACTGGTACGTGGTACACAAACAAACCAAAGCTGATGCTCCTGCCCAAAAAGCCCCTGCCTGCCTGCCTTTGTCACCTCAGCTACGCTACGCTCTAGCTCCAGTCTCAGTCTCCTCCTCTCCATGCATGGCCCCCATCCTCCTCATCTGATGTGACAGGGTCCTGCCTGTATACGTGCTCTCTTTCTCTGGGGTGGCACAAGCAGCACTCCATTGCACTTTGTTTCCATTTTGCTGAAATGGTTTGGTTATTATTGTCTTTTGGCCTTAAAAGAAAGAGGCCTTTCATTATTTATTTTTCTGCCAAAATTGTGTAAGATTATATTTTTGCTTTGTGCTGTAAATTGGTTTAGGTAAGAAAAAGGGGGCAAGAGAGGAGGGCAAGCAAGCAAGAGTAGTACCAGCATGAGAACATAACTAACAGAGGGGACAAGTGCTCGTGTGGTCCCTTCATGCCCACACTAAACATATAATCAGTACTACTAGTACTAGTACTCGAAAATCTTACAAAAAGAAAACACAAAAAAAGCATTATGGCAAATGGTCACGGTGGTTTCTGAGGTCAAGGATGAACCAAGAAAGATCAACGGTGAGTGTATGCATATCGAGGGAACTAGTACAACTTTTTTTAGGCGCATAGAGCATCTATAGTTGGACTTGGTAATTCCGACCCCCTACATGTCCATCGACGCGTCCGGACACATCCACGAACCCCTCGTATCAGCTGCCGGGCCGCCATACATCTCAAATGTAAATCCTCAAATCCATGGAAATCCATGCATGTCCATCATACACGTGAATATCACACGTAATAAATATTTGTTGGTAGTGAAAATACATAGTTTGAACACCAATTTTATTTTAAGTGCATAATTTAAACATTACCACTTTGCTTTTATTTGTGGGTCCGCATATGCTCCACAAGATCACTGAGTAGCTTCGTGTGCACTTGATGCATCTGCAAAAAATTGATAAGAGCATCTGCAGCCGGACTTGACAAATCTGGGCCCCTATACGCCCGCGAGCGCGTCCGGGGCCGTCGGCCCCTCATATGTTGCGTTGCACATACACATACCTCAAATTCCGATCCTCAAATCCATGCAATCCATGCACGTTGATAATACGATACAAATTGTCTGAACTCCAAAGTTCGAAACAAAGCAAAGCAAATCATAGTTCAACAAACCGGACATGCCAAAATGAAATCAATGTCCGAGCGTGACGGATGGCCTCGGATCACTGGCCGGGCGCCTGCTCCGAGCAGATTGCGTCGTGCTCCACGCGGAATGCGTCATACTTGTCCTCCTCCGCCTGCATCCGGGCTGCCTGTTCCACCTGCATCCATGCCGCAGCCACCCTTGCTGCCTTGTACTCTCTATGGTCGTTGATCTCCTTCTTGTCCGCAAGCCACTTCTTCGCATGCTCATCCAAGAAGGTTCCGTCCGCCAACATGATCCTCGCATCTTCCGCGTCCCGTGCGAGTTGCAACATCTCCTTCTAAAGCTCTATGACGCCAAATGTCTTGGCCTTCTCGAGTTCCCGTTTGATCGCCGCTTGTTGCTTCTCCAACTCGATCTTCTCCTTCTCAATTTCGAGCTTCTTCTCTGCCCTCTTTCGATCCCACTCCATCCTTTCCTTTTGCGCATCCAACATGAGCTTGTACCTCTCTTCCTTGTTCTCCCTCGCCGAAAAAATGCCCGTCCATGTGGACGACATTTTTGTAGCCGTGGCGTCACGGGAGCCTTCTCCCACTTGTTTTCCATGACTTGGCGGTTATCCTTTGGCACGATGGCTTTTCCATTCGTCACAACAACATCATCCTCTTCATCGTCCAACCCAATTGATTGGTTGGAGCTTGAGCCATCATTCCTCTTCTTGCCGGACTTGAGATCGGCCACAAGTTGGTTCCACTTTGGCTTGCCATTCAATATGATCCAACAATGGCTAAAAGCAAAGGGCTTCTTCTCCACCTCGTGATACAAAGTATGTATGGCACGAGAAGGCAAACACAAGAAGTATATGCAAATGACGACAAGATGAAGCAATTGAGCTTACGTGAGTTGCCACTGCCATCCCACTTTGAGGGCGTTTGGTCACTTGTGAGTAGTAGCCGACGTATGCTTGTTCACTTCCCCTTGGATGACCCCCAATGATGTTGGAGAGATGCCACATTGCGGGTGGTCACGATAGGATGCGACCCCACATACTCCTTTTGTTCGTGATACTCCTTCCAAATTTTCTCCCAATACTTGTTACCCTTTTGCTCGGTGCCGCATATTGGATCCATCATTGTGGCCAACCAAGCTTTGACCAACAACATGTCCTCATATCTTGAGAATGCCGGACCTCTTGCCTTCGTCGTCTTGGTCTCATTCTTCTTCTTGCTCGGATTGGGATCGGATGTTGTCCCAACTTTAAATGCGGTGGTGGCCTCCAATTCATACTCCATTTTGATCGGATCTTCATTGTCATTGATCATGTTCGACAAGAACGTCTCCTACATGATTATGGTTTGCAAGCATTCATCATGTGTGAAATGAACTAGTGCCTTCGCAAAAATTTGATCGTACAGGAGCAAAGAAAGTGAACCGACTCTTGTTCCGTCATTCCGTCGAACATGTCGAGGGCATCCCGGGCACTTCCGGTGCCCGTGCTCATCCGCGCCCGAACGAGCTGCGGCGAGTCGCATACGTCGACCGCCGGCATCTGCATGGGTGGAAAGCTCTTCGAAATGGCCCAGCCGACCGTCGAATCCTCCTCTGTCCCAATGGGGTCGGACGGCGTAATCCGCGTCGGCGCTCGGATGGAAGGGGTGCGGGGATCCGGGAACAGCGGAGGAGACAGCTGCTCCACCATGTCCGAACCACCCTACGGCGGCACCGCCACCTCCCTCTCTCGATGTCGGCGTCGTCATAACTTTCGGGTGACGTTCTCCGCCTTGCAAGTCGCAGCCAACGAAGGGATCCCACCGACGGATGAGGCGGATTGCGTCTCCATCGCGGCGGTCTGGGTTGGGCTGGATGACATCTCCGACGGTGGGTCAGTACCGGTGGTGAGGATTGGGAGCAAGGGTGGAGGATGGCGAGGGTCCGAGTGCGGGAAAGGGTGGATGGCGGTGAGAGGAGGAGGAAGGGTTTGGTGGATTTGGTGGACATGGCGGGCGTGCTTGGGCGCAGCCGGGCGCCCCCACATCCGCCCCATATTTGGGCTGGATATGAGGGGTGCCGGTCAGCCCGGGCGTTTGAGGCCCGTTTAAGGAGCCCGTCTTGGTCGAAAAATCATGATCGGTTAGTGATCGGAGAACCCGCCCGGGCGTATGAGGAGGGTTTGAGGCGCCCGGCTGTAGATGCTCTAAGCTGATCTGCATTTTCTTCTGCAGGGATCTCAACTTGTTCTCCAGGCTTTTCAAAATCATGGGTTTAGCTGCCCCATCACTCTCATCCTCGGCAATCATATTGTATAAAATGATAAAACGTGTCATCAGCTTCCAGTCTCTGATACCGACATCACTACAGCTCCACGAACAATTCCCAACGAGTTTGGAGCACTCCAAATGCCCTCTTCACATCTTACCTAGGTGCTTAATGCATTGATGAAAAGTGGCTTTGTTTGTTGCGTTGGGGATCATATATGGTCTTCACAAACTCCGCTCACTCAGGATAGATAGGATCGACAAGGCAGTACCCATGTTATAGTTGCGGCCGTTGACAGTGTAGTTGCACGGCGGCGGTTCCCTATTACAGAGTCTCCTGAACACGGGAGATTGCTCAAGCACATTGATGTCGTTGTGAGAAAACTAGACATTAAAAAAAACGTGCCAAATCCACAAGTCATGTGATGTCACTACTTCTCATATGATGGTGGCCTCTTTGGTGTGACTTTCTTACATCCCGCGTAAACCTTTGGGATAGTTCTTTCACTGCCAATGTGTCCACTCAAAAACAATCGTGCCAAATCCACAAGTCATGTGATGTCACTGCTTCTCATATGATGGTGGCCTCTTTGGTGTGACTTTCTTACATCCTGCGCACACTTGTAAAACCTTTTGCCTCTCCAATAGCCAGCAACCTTTCTGTCATGCACATTTGTTCTCTCACATACTCTGATCCAAACTCCTCTCCACGTCATGGGATAACTTTATAGTGATCTTCAAGCATGTGCTCTCCCCCATACGAACCATCTCACCAACGGCATCGGCAGCGGTACCAAGTGCAAGCATCCTCATAGCATCAATGCATTTTCTGCTTAGCAGAGAATGAGAGTTGTCAGCAACAATCCCTGGTGAGCTTGATGTAGGGATCGTGTGCCTCCACTCCCTCTAACACGTGCCAAGAACAATAGTTTGTTCATACGAAAGCATCGAAGAAACCATTTATCAGATAAACCTGGGACGGAAGCAAAATAGTCTCTGTAGAGTAGCCATGCTCCAGAGACCCTATCACGATTCAGAGCTCTTACCACTTTGATCGAGCCCTTGAGGTTGAGAATGTGCCTGACATCCCGGTCCATTTCCTATTGGATGCTCATGATCATCACCATCTCGGCTTCTTCATCCAAATTCGGCGAATCCATAAACACCTTTTGAGCTAATTCATCAAGCTCTGTTGGTTCATACTCCTCTTCCGATGAACCATCCGAATCAATCGTTCCCCTTACAAATCAACCACAAAAAACTGGTCGGACAATGTGTCGAACACATGGAGGGCAAGGTAAATTCCGTGAGTAGCCGGAGCATACTGAGGCAGCGTCCGGGTCGACGACCGTGTCTGTGCGGGCGAGAATAGGGTGGAGGAGTGTTTTGGCGGTACTGCGGGCGCAGTACAGCGGTGGAGCAAAGGTGCCGCGGAGGTAGGGAGGGATGGCGTGAATGAGGGATAAGAGAGGAGAGAAACAAGTCAAATCAGCATGGTTCGGGGGGGGGGAGGTGGTGTAATTTGTGGTAGGGTTGTCCTATTTGGTCCGACATGGTGGACGCGCCCGGTTGTACCAGGGCCTCCCCATATCTGCCCCAAATCTGTCGGTCTGGGTGTTTGGGGCTAGTTTGAAGACCCCGAGGCAAGCCAACTTTTTTTTACCAGTCAATGATTGGGTCGTCCGTCCAGGAATATAGGGGGTTTGGGGCACCGGGCTGTAGTTGCCCTAAGAGCATCTATAGACAGACTCCCCAAATTGATCGGGCGGACACAGAAACACTGACCATACAGGAGGGAGAAGCAAAAATGTGGCCCAGTCGGACCCCTCAAAGCCTTCTTAAATGTCTGGGCTGTCCGACACTCATTATATTGCCCCCATATATGGTGTGAGTATGATGAGTGCATGGGCGTGTCCGGTCAATGGTCCTGCGTTCGTCACATAAGTTTTGGCCAACCGTAGACCATCTTTTTTCCTTCCTTTATTATTTCTTTCCTTTCTCTCTCATCTCCATCAATGGCATGCATGTGACCGGACCTGTAAGAGAAAAAGAAGGGACGTGGCTACGTGCACGGACAAAAAGGCAGTCCAAACAGACATGCTTGGACACTGACTGTGTGCGTCCGCGGATGTTTGAAGGGCCAAATTTGCCCAGTCCGGTTGTAGGTGTCCTAAGAGCATCTAGGGTATCTACAACCGGAGCTAGCAAAATCCGCCCCCGAACGTTAGCGACGCGTCCGAACACATCTGCAGACAGTGACCGGTCGACACTCAAATATTTGATGCCACAACTCGATACCTCATTTCAAATATCAAATCCATACAATTACATGCAACGTAAAACCTAATCTAAATGTTCGCCGACGACCATCCTTGTTATTCCTTCTGTGTCCCTATCCGTGAGCACCGCAAAATGAAGGTCTGGTCACCAATGAGTTAGAGTAGGACATGGACACGAACTAGCCCACATTGTACACGAGGCGGCTGCCGTCTCCCACGCCCAATTCTTCCTCGTCGACGCCCATGTCCTTGACGTCGCCGATCATCATGAGACCAATGATGGACGTGGACGGGCGTTGAAGCTCGGCGACATGCGACTTCGCCTCCGCAGCGTTGGCTGCGAGGGCTGTCATGGCCTCCCGCGCCCTTTCCTTGCACGATGGGCACGCCTCGCGTCCGCATCGTACTAGTCGCAAGCCATGATGGTGTTCACCTCCGGCTCAGATCCCGATCCTGTGGGGACGACGCCCCACCGGAGGGGTTGCGCCGCTACCCCGGGTTCGGGCGATAGATGGACCACACCGTGTCCGATGAGACAATAGCCACACATCTCCCGCCACCTGCCTCGATGGATCCAAGCGTCATTTGTGCGGACGCAATGGATTTCCGCCGGAACGAGTCCGTCCGTGTTCAGGCGCATTTCTCGTGGGAGCGACAGAGAGTCAACCGGAGGGCATCTCCTCCTCAGGCCCGCAAGGGAACCAATCGATACTGCTTTTCTGCTCCACGCTGCTCAGCCGCGGTTTTCTCATTTGGAGTAGGATATTTTTACTGGTACTATGCTGGCTGGGGCCGGGGCGTATGTACCATCCCTATGTAAGAGCATTTATAGCCGGACCTCTCAAACCCGCCTCATACGCCCGGGCGGGCTGCTCGGTCACTGACCGGTCACGTTTTATCGACCCAGATGGACGCCTCAAACGGGCCTCAAACGCCCGGGCTGGCCAGCACCCCCCATATCCAGCCCAAATATGGGGCGGATATGGGGGCGCCCGGGCGCGTCCGGGCACGCCCGCCACATCAGACTGACGAAGGGGTCCCAGCTGGAAATGTCCTCAAACCCGGCGGTCCGAAGCTAGTCTCCTCCGTCGGACCGGTGGCGCCGCGTGGCGCAGCTCCGGCGGGCCGCGTAGTGCATTGCCCGGCTATTTAAGTCGACCGGCAGCACCAAAACCCTACCATCCATCCACATTTTCCTCCTCATGTCCATCGTCCCCGCCACTTTCCACTCCACCTGTCCGCCTAGTAGCCATGCCCCCACGCCGTCGGGTGAGGAGCGGGCCCTTTTTGACACCGGAGCGCCGGATCGAGCTCCTTGAGTAGATCTGGGTTAGGCGCGAAGCCCCGATCGCCGCGGGGCTACCTCGGGATGTAGTGGATCCGGAGAAGGTGTTGGAGGAGGAGGAGGAGGTGGAGGAGGAGGAGGACTTTGAGGAGGAGGGGGATGAGCCGATGGAGGAGGATGTGGGGGACGCTGGTGACGGGAATCTGCAGGCAGAGCAGCAGGCCATCCTCGATTCCCTCCGGTCGGAGTCGGCTGCGGAGGCAAGACGCCGTCACCAGCAGGAGATGGAGGTGCAAGAGGCTGGGGAGGAGGCGGAGATGTTCGCCTACATGGATGCGGTCGAGCAAGAGGAGGATGAGCCGAAGCCTCCTACCCGCCTGTCCAGTCGGCGCCTGGCACCCTCGTTGTGGACATTTCCGACGACGAAGAGTAGCTAGGGTAGTACGTAGATGTAGTAGGTAGGATTTCTTTTGCATGGTTTGTATGAATCTAGGGGATGAAATTTGAGAGAGGTGGATGTAAAGTGGCTAATTTAAGGCGTGAGATGCCCGGGCGTGTCTGCGGGCGTTTAAGAGGCCGGATTTGCTGAGTCCGGGTTGTAGATGCTCTAGCTGTTTGCTTTTCTCGTCGAAAAGTTTGGGTTTCGGAACTACTGCACTTCCTTTTACTACTGCTGCAGTCAGTCAATACTTCTTCCACGCAGTATGCAGTATAATTTGACAGAGAAAATGGTAGTATGAAATTCCAACTAGTCGTGTTTTTTTCTTATGTGCAGAAATTAGGTACTGTACTGACTACTGACTGTTGAACTGGTTTTATTTTGTTGTAAAATTCCTTGGTACCAGTATCAGAGAGAGATAAAAATATGTTTGGCCTGGCCGACCCGGCGACAGTCTGTCTATGGACGTATGAATGGATTGATAATGAATAAAGTACTATCATCTCGTGTGTGGGTATGCGATGCTGATGATCTTTGTGTTGTTTGTTCGCTTGCGTGTCAACTGTCAAGGGGTTGGGAGAGCCCGGATGGGATGGATCCCTGTCGGCCTCGTCACTATCTGCTAATCACACCGCACACCAGTTTAACCAAACCACTAACTTGATGCTATGCATGGTCGAATATTTATTAGTGCAACTGAGCATACACTTGTACGTCCCGAAATCTAAGTCTTATAATACCACCGCCCCGAAAAGCTTGTGTTAAATTTGTTTAGATACTCATGAAACGGAAAGACTACGTACGATACATACGTGTGTGGATTACTAAGGTTTTGATGGTGGCGACGGCGGCCGTTGGGTGATCTAGAAACCTCGACCTAATTTTTATAATATCATTTATGGCGTGTTTTCTACTTGTGAACTTTCGTGATAGATGTCGATCATTTTCGCATAAAAGAAAAAGGAAATACTACTAAGGTTTTCTCTGGAGCTTGAGGTGTCGTTTTCATGCGCTTTCGGTTGGCAACTTTGTAAGTCACGGCCACCACCGTGTTGCTTTGTGCTGTTACAACATACACGGACCGTGTTGTGGAACAGGGAATATCCTCCTCATGGCCAGAAATAAGCAAGAGAAAAACCAACAGTTGGGAGAATATGGGAAAAGGCAAATAGATGGAGTGGAAGGGAGGAGGAAATATATAATGGTACGGGTGATGATAGGAAAGAGACAGGGGAAAGGCTGGCTGTCGTGTGGGAATAACTACATCCTACTGGTACCAGCACAAAATTTATTTTATTGCCCAAAAGGCCCCTGCCTGGCGTTGTCACCTCAGCTACGGACTTGGCTCCAGTCTCAGTCTCCTCCTCTTCATGCATGGCATGGCCAGGCCCCTACCCATCTGACGTGACAGGGTCCTGCCTGCATGCTCTCTTTCTCTGGGGTGCCACAGCCACAGGCAGCACTCCATTGCACTTTGCTGCGTACGTACTAGGTTTTGTTGCCCATTTGGTTCAAATGGTTTCAACTATTATTGTCTTTTCGCCTTTAGAACGAGTAAACCTCTCTTTTTTTCTGCCAAAATTACGTACTAAGTACTCCTACTTATAATGCTGGTAGTACGTCAAGTGTATCGAGGAGTAGTAAAGGAGGGGAAGCAAGCAAGCAAGACACATAAATACTACATAATTAACAGAGGGGACAAGTGCTCCTGTGGTCCCATCATTCCCACCCATAACACAGAATTGGTACTAATTGTACTCCTACGAACTACTACTAGTACACCTCTACAAGTGTTCAGAAATGTTACAAAAAGATGAAGGAAAAGCATTATGGTAAATGTTCGCGGTGGTTTCGGAGGCGAAGGATGAACCAAGAAGGACAAACTCTACAACTATATGCGTCGAGCTAGTGCATCTTTTTCCAGGGATAAAAACTCAAAGTCGTAGTATATATTATTGTTGTAGATGGCCGGCAGGATTCTCAAAAAAGGTAGATCGAGGACAATTACATTTAATTTGATTCATGCTGACTTATATTTTATTCATTCGCGGGTAGACCGATCTGCCTAACTTTACACCATTATTTTCTTATTATTCTCTGAAAAGCCCTTCAAAGTACTAAATGTTGTTTATGGGTGGCCCGTGGCTCTTTTCATTTCCCAGCTAGGAGGGTCCCCTCGCCCTTCTTATAGCGACGTAGAGGAAGTATAATAGCGTGGTGTAAGAGCAAGAACAATAATATAGCAAACAACTAACTATACGTAGTTGTCACGTCACCTAACGTTAACAGTAGATTGACAACCGACTGTAGCACGACACCAACACAGTTTGTGAGAGAGAAATAAGAGTCATATACTAATAATATAACATACAACCATTAAAGAATTCTCTCACAAAAAAACCATTAACGAATAATAAGGTTGGCTATAGGTGGTGTGTCAACTTCATATAGCCGGTTGTTATGCTAGAAATCTTGTTCTAACTAACTATTTGTGCATGTTAGTCATAAATTAAGACTAGTCACAGTGGGGAGTAACTTGGACTAGTAACATGCATATGTTACTAGTCTATGTTACTACCTCTATAGTGGAGAGTAACATATGTGTTTGTCATGCATCACTTCATTTATTAGGATGTAGACTCATCTTTTCTTGATATATGTGTGATGTTACAGTAACTAGCTATGTTACCACATACCTCTCTTTCTTCATTAATTACATGCCACATCATCTATATTGCCTAGATAAATGTGATGTTACCATCTATGTTACTCCCACTATGGGTAGTCTAACTAAAGATGATATGACAGCACGAATATACAGTTGACTCTGTTATTATGCTTGTTGGTACTACTCCACCACTTAATGAGCTAGTGCCATAGCTAGCTACTTATCTGGTAGCCACGTACTTAATGCGGAATGATGGAGTATAATTCACAAAAAAAATGATGGAGTATAATTATTCCACCATGGAAAAAAATGTAATATCCTTTGGTTCTTTTTTTGCGGGGAACGCAATCTTCTTTCTTACCAGGTCAACAAAAACGAATAAGCATAACCACGTGTGAGATGAACCATTCTACATAAATCAGCGAAAATCTTTTTCTTTCTCCAAATAAGATTCTTCATCGCTTCGATGGTGACAACGGAGTTGTTTCGGTTAGATATTTGGATCTCTCTGTCGGTCCCATCCCAGTTATTTTTTATTTGCAAAGGAGGTAAAAGCTTAGCCTCGTTACATTAATTAACAAGAGTTTACGAGTTGCTGCAAAACTCAGTTCCGTTTAGTAACCGGTCAGTCAATTACTTCCACCATGAGCTTTGAAATTTAGAAAGACGGGATTTTAACTAGTAGTTAATTTTCCCGAACAAATGGGTGGTGTTGACTATTGAGCTGGTTTTATGTGAAATTTCTTGATAAAATCAAAACAATAGCTTGACCGACCCAGCTGTGATTGTCTGTCTACGGGATGGACGGACAATAAAGTATACAGTGTGAGAGCATCTAGAGCGGGACTTGGCACATCCGGCCCCTCAAACGCCTGCGGCACTGACCGGGCATGCCTCAAATTTCCACACTTGCAGCCGGACATCTCATACTAGATTCTCGACTGCATACAAAGACATGCAAACTAAAATAAACCTACGTACTACGTCCATCACTTAGCTACTCGTCGTCGGAACGATCTTCGTGCCCGGCTCTGGCAGCATGGGCGGCAACCGCAACTCCGGCTCCTCCGCCTCTATCTCCGCGTCGAGTTCGGCGAAGAGCGCGTCGGACTCCGTCTGCTCCCGCCGGAGGAGCGCCTGGTTGGTCTCCACATAGGCCTCATCCTGGATGGACTCCAGAATGGCCTCATCCCAAACCCGCCTCATACGTCTAGGCGGGCCGCCCGGTCAATGACCGGTCACGTAATTTCGATCCAGACGGTCGCCTCAAATGGGCCTCTAACGCCCGGGCTAACCGGCACCCCTTATATCCAGCCCAAATATGGGGTCGATATGGGGGACGTCCGGCGCACGTCAGACTGACGCTTGGGTCCCACACAAAAACAGTCTGAAACCCGCCCGAAACTCGTCTCCTCCGTCGGACCGATGTTGCCAAGTGGCGCCGCTATGGCGGGCCACGTACTGCCTAGCCCGACTATTTAAGCTGACAACCAGCACCGAAACCCTACCGCTTCACATTTTCCTCCTCCGTCTGTCGCCGCCGCTGCCGCCACTTTCCACTCCTCGTCCTCCACCCTAGTAGCCATGTTCCCATGCCGCCAGGTTAGGAGCTATCCATTTCTATCGCCGGCTGCAGCTCCTTGAGCAGATCCGGGCAAGGCGAGAAGCCCGGATCGCCACGGGGCTACCTCCGGATGCAGTGGATCTGGAGGAGGAGTTGGAGTTGGAGTTGGAGGAGGAGGAGGGGGACGCCCGGGACGCGGAGCAGCAAGCCATCCTCGATTCCCTCCACTCAGAGTCGGATACGGAAGCCAGAAACTGTCGTCGGTAGGAGATGGAGGCGGAGCACGCCGCAGAGGAGGAGGAGATGCTCGCCTACAAGGATGAGGTCGAGGAGGAGGAGGAGGAGGAGCCGGAGCCCTCCTACGCGCCCGTCCACCCAGCGCCCGACACTAACATCGTGGACAGCTCCGATGACGAAGATTAGCTAGGGTAGTACGTAGTATGTAGTATGTAGGATTTTTTTGCATGCTTTGTATGGATCTAGCGGTTGAAATACGAGAGACTCGGATGTAGAGCAGCAAATTTGAGGCGTGACCGGTCAGTGTCCGCGGGCATTTGAGGGATCAGATTTGCCAAGTCTGGTCATAGATGCTCTTAGAGCAACTCTAGCAGAGTTACCAAAATTGTGTTTTTAGAGGTTATGTGTTGTTAGAGCAACTCTAGCAATGTTACCAAATGTGTAGTCTTCATAACCGTTGCGGAGTGCACATTCATAATTGTGGGACCCTATCGTCAATGGGACATTTCTTTTCCTCCAACCTTTCTGTCATCCCACGTGAGATGGGGCCATTTGAAGTTGTCTTCGCGCCACATAGCTACACATAATTGTCATATGAAGTACGTTAAAAAAGTGAACCCCGAGACATCATATATGATGACAGGAAGGCCAAATATATGAGTTTCTGAAAGGATCGACAAGAGGTGTCTAGAGGGGGGGGGGGGGGTTGAATAGACTCTTAGCAAGAAAAGTGGCAGTTTTAAAATTCTTCAAGTTGAGGTGGAGTTTTAGCACATGTTTAAACATTCACAATACATATCAAGCAAGCATGATAAGAGTATATGAGCAGCGGAAAGTAAAGCATGCAAATTGCAAGAATGTAAAGGGATGGGATTGGAGTGTGCAAACGCAATGTAGACTCGGAAATTTTTTATCCGTGGTTCCGATAGGTGGTGCTATCGTACATCCACGTTGATGGTGACTTCAACCCACGAAGGGTAACGGTTGCGCGAGTCCACGGAGGGCTCCACCCACGAAGGGTCCACGAAGAAGCAACCTTATCTATCCCACCATGGCCTTCGCCCACGAAGGACTTGCCTCACTAGGGTAGATCTTCACGAAGTAGGCGATCTCCTTGCCCGTACAAACTCCTTGGTTCAACTCCACAATCTTGACGGAGGCTCCCAAGTGACACCTAACCAATCTAGGAGACACCACTCTCCAAAAGGTAATAGATGGTGTGTTGATGATGAACTCCTTGCTCTTGTGCTTCAAATGATAGTCTCCCCAACACTCAACTCTCTCTCATAGGATTGGATTTGGTGGAAAGATGATTTGAGTGGAAAGCAACTTGGGGAAGGCTAGAGATCAAGATTTATGTGATTGGAATGGAATATCTTGAGCTCAACACAAGTGTAGGTGGTTCTCTCTCAGAAAATGTATGTTGGAAGTGTAGGCATGTTCTGATGGCTCTCTCCACGAATGAAGAGTGGGTGGAGGGGTATATATAGCCTCCACACAAAATCTAACCGTTACACACAATTACCAAACTCGGTGGGACCGAATCATGAAACTCGGTCAGACCGATTTAGTTCAAAATGTGAACGTTAGGATTTTCGGTGGGACCGACATGATCAACTCGGTGGGACCGATGTGCTAGGGTTAGGGTAAAACCTCATCTCGGTTTGACCGATTACTCAAACTCAGTGGGACCGATTTGGGTAATAAGCGAAACAGAGAGTTGGCCAAGCAAACTCGGTGGGACCGTTTGCATATCTCGGTGAGACCGAGATTATTGCAATAGGCAACAGAGAGTTGCAAGCCCATCTCGGTGAGACCGAGATCCCATCGGTGAGACCGAATTGATTAGGGTTTGTGGCAAAGGTTATGTCAAGAGAACTCGGTGGCGCCGGATAGAAAGTTTCGGTGGGGCCGAGTTTGACTTTTGGTTTGGGACATATGTGGATGTGAGAAAGTGGTTGAGGGTTTTGGAGCATATCACTAAGCACTTTGAGCAAGAAACCCATTAGGCAACATCTCATCCCCTTTTAATAGTATTGGCTTTCCTATGGACTCAATGTGATCTTGGGTCACTAAAAGGAAAATGCAGAGTCTTGAGCTTTGAGCTTGAGCCAATCCTTTGACCTTAGCATCTTGAAGGGGTTCCACATCCTCTTGTCCATGCCACTCCACTGTTGGACTTATCTGAAATATACTAGATAAAAGTATTAGTCCAACAAGAGATATGTTGACATTAATTATCGAAATCACCCAGGGAGCACTTGTGCTTTCAATCTCCCCCTTTTTGGTAATTGTTGACAACATACATCAAAGCTTTAGATAAAGATTTAGAGAAATGTAGGTAAAGCTTTGGAAGGACATGTAACATGCATAGGCTCCCCCTACATGTATGCATTTATGTAAATATGAGTATAAGAGCATGTGAATGCATGATCATGATAGAGCAAGCAATGAGTTACATGTATCTTGGCTATATGCATCAGAGCAAATGGCGTGAATATAGGAAATGTACTTTCATGCTCATGAGTCCTTCTTGTAAACAATATATACATGAGCAAGAGATCCTCATGCACATGAGTGTGATGCATATACTTACCTTGTGGTCTTGAGCTGGCTTTGGAAGAGATGAACCTGGGTAAACAAGGTTAGATAACACAGATACATCTACTAAGCAGAGCAAGAACAGCAAACCACAAGAGTACCAAGATAGGGATGACATGTAGAGAGTGAGTACTAGGTACTCTATTGGATATAGACATGTCCCCAAAAGGTAAAGATATGCAATGAATTCAAAAATTTCCTTCCCTTAGATGTCTTGCTCCCCCTGAATCTTGTATTGGACACTGGGAGAAGAAAGGGAACAGAAAATCAGAGCAAATGCAAAAAACCAATTAAACATAAACATGAACATGTCTTTCCCCTCTTAAAGACATGTGTCTTATCTCGTCTTGAACACCAAGCATCTGGGCCTTTGATGTGATTCCTCTTTCCCCCTGTTGAAGAACTCTCTCCCCCTGTTAAAGTGATTAAGCTTTGATGTGATCTCTCTCTCTCTCCCCCTTTGACATCAATTTCCAAGAAGGGTTCTTCTGGATTGTGTTTCAAATGGGTTTGGTTCTTGAGGCACAGAGCAAAGCAGCATAAATAATGTGATGCTGGTAGAGGACAAGAATCATTGAGTGGAGCTGGAACAAAAATACAGGAACAAGTGGCAAATTGTCTTTTTTGCAGTGAAATCGGTGACACCGAGTTGTGTTCTTCGGTTTCACTGAAAGAGTTCGGTTTGACCGAAAACAACAGACCGGTGTGACCGAGTTCAACACAGAGAGAATACATGTCACCTCAGCTCACTAGGCAAATAAGATCTCACAAAGATTTGCAAGGAATTAACTGAAGGATTTGCAATGAATTGGATGCAAGGAATGCAGAACAGAAATAAAAAGAAAAGAAATCTAGATGAAGTTTTTTTTGAAAGGGGAAACAAATATGCATGAGACAAATGCAAGAGCACAGAGAAACACAAGAGAACTTCATCTAGAATTGGTCGGTGATAAAGTCACCTATGTTAGAGTATATTGACTTAGGAGTCAAGTGAGGGCACTTGATCATAGGTCATACTCATCGTTTAAGCTCAAAATGGGGTTACCATTTTTCGGTTAAGCATCTTGATGTATTCACATCTTGTTGAGTTGCTTTGACCCATGACTTGGGGTAAAGCTTCTCCAAGATGGAATAACATACCTTGGGTGGTGGTGTTGATCTTGATCATGTAGTTGAACTTGTGTGGGTTGCTCAAGGTTGATGTAGCTCATCAAGAGTTGGGAGCACCACTTGTAATTGGAGTTCATCTACCTACACGGGTTAGTCTTGCAAGGAAGAGCACTTGTGTATCCAAAATGACAAACATGAAAGTTGATATAGAATTTGTCAAAGGATATGTTTGAAAGGTTTCATGCTTCCTTGCCTTCAACCACCGTATTGTAGAGACTTGGTGATGTAGAGATTGCTCAAGATGTGAGTGAGTTGCAACCTCATAGATTTACATTCATCCAAGTACCTACAAGGGTTAAATAGCATGCAAGGGTGCAAATATATCCAAGACATATGAATAGCATCATGAAAGAAATATCAAGGATTAGTCATAGGCTCATGCCTTGCATGTATCCAAATGGAGTTCCTACTCCAAGTTTGAAGCATCAATGATGTTCAATTTACCTCTCAACCGGCAAAATACTTTCTTATCAAGTGGTTTGGTGAATATATCCGCCAATTGCTTATCGGTACGAACATGCTTAAGATCAATGTCCCCTTTAGCAACATGATCTCGAATGAAATGATGACGAACTTCAATATGCAGTTCGAGAATGTTGCACGGGATTGTGAGCAATCTTAATAGCACTTTCATTGTCACAAAGCAATGGAACATGTTTCACATATATCCCATAATCTTTAAGAGTTTGGGTCATCCAAAGTAATTGAGCACAACATGAACCAGCGGCAATGTATTCCGTTTCGGCGGTGGATAAGGATACCGAGTTTTGTTTCTTGGAGGACCAAGACACAAGAGATCTACCAAGAAATTGACAAGTACCCGAAGTGGAATTTCTATCAAACTTGTCTCCGGCATAGTTCGAATTGGAGTAGCCAACAAGATCAAAAGAAGACCTCTTAGGATACCAAATGCCAAAAATTGGTGTATGTATTAAGTATCTCACTATCCTTTTCACAGCCTTAAGATGACATTCTTTAGGGGCCGCTTGATATCGTGCACACATGCACACACTTAGCATAATATCGGGATGGGAGGCACATAGATATAACAATGAACCAATCATAGAGCGGTAAACTTTTTGATCAACCGGTTCACCATCTTTAGTCAAATCAAGATGTCCACTAGTAGGCATGTGTGTATTCATACCTTTGCATTCTTGCATATTGAACTTCTTGAATAAGTCCTTGGTGTACTTTGTTTGAGAGACAAAGGTACCTTCCTTAGTTTGCTTGATTTGCAAACCAAGAAAGAATTTGAGTTCACTCATCATAGACATCTCAAACTTCTCCGACATTAGCTTTCCAAACTTCTCACTAAAATGAGGGTTAGTCGAACCAAATATATATCATCAACATAAATTTGGCACACAAATAGTTCTCCATTAACCCTTTTAGTAAAAAGAGTAGAATCTATTTTTCCAATTTCAAAGCCTTTTTCAATAAGGAACTTGGTCAAGCATTTATACCACGCTCTAGGAGCTTGTTTAAGACCATAAAGAGCTTTGTGAAGTTTGTAAACATGATTAGGTTTCTTAGGATTGACAAAGCCGGGAGGTTGCTTAACATAAACTTCCTCCTCAATTTCACCATTTAGAAAAGCACTTTTAATGTTCATTTGGTATAAGGTGATATCATGGTGATTAGCATAAGCAAGTAAGATGCAAATGGACTCAAGTCTAGCAACGGGGGCATATGTCTCACCATAGTCCATACCTTCGACTTGAGTGTAGCCTTGGGCGACGAGACGTGCTTTGTTGCGAACTACTTGTCCATCTTCATCTTGCTTGTTGCGAAACACCCATTTGGTACCGATGATGTTGTGGTTGTTGTCGGGCTTCTCGACCAATGTCCACACTTAGTTTCTCTCAAAGTTGTGTAGCTCTTCATGCATGGCATTTATCCAGTCCGGATCTTCCAATGCTTCTTCAACCTTCATAGGTTCAATGCTAGAGATGAATGAATAGTGTTCACAAAAATTAGCCAAACGAGTTTTAGAGCGAGTGATTCTCCTGGTTTGGATATCATTGTAGATTTGCTCGACGGGATGGTCTCTGGCGACTCTTGCTCGAACTCGTGAGAGATTTTGTTTTGGTCGGGGTGGAACATCTTCTTCATCATCTTGTTCTTCTTGTTGGCCTTCTTCATTGTTGACGTTGTCATTCCCTTGTCGTGGTGGAGAAGGAGGTTGATGAGGTTCATCTTGGTGTACATCCTCGTTTTCTTCATCTTGGTGTGTCCCACTTGTGGATGCTTCCGTGTCAACTCTTGGTTCACCTTGTTGTGAGGTAGAAGCTTCCACTTGGACAGACGAGGTACTCTTCTTCACCTCCGTTGGACGGATCTTGCCAATAGACAAGTCTTGGATTGCTTCCGAAGGGTCTTTGTCTCCTACATCAATTGGCAATTTCTCTACTTGCGAGCCGTTAGATTCATCAAACTTCACACCTACCGTCTCTTCAACCTTTCGGGTGAAATTGTTGTAGACACGGTAAGTGTGAGAGTTTGAGCCATAACCAAGTAGGAAACCTTCATGAGATTTAGGGGCAAATTTAGAACGACGATGCTTATCAAGAATGTAGCACTTTGAGCCGAATACTCGAAAGTATCCAACTTGGGGTTTGTTACCGGTGAGGAGCTCGTATGCCGTCTTGCCGAGTAGCTTGTGAAGATACAAGCGATTTGTTGCATGACAAGCTGTCTCAACCGCTTCCGCCCAAAAGTGTTTTGGAGTCTTGTACTCATCAAGCATCGTTCTTGCCATCTCAATAAGAGTCCGGTTCTTCCTCTCAACAACTCCATTTTGTTGAGGCGTGTACGTAGCCGAGAACTCGTGTGAAATCCCTTCTTCATCAAGAAAGGTATCCACATTTGCGTTCTTGAACTCCGTTCCGTTGTCGCTCCGAACCTTCTTGATCTTCACTTCAAATTGATTTTGGGCCTTCCTAGCGAAGTTTTGAAGATCTTTTGGACCTGCGATTTATCATCAAGAAAGAACACCCACGTAAATCTTGAAAAATCATCGACTATGACTAGACCAAATGAGTTACCACCGAGACTCTTGTAGGCATTGGGACCAAAGAGATCCATGTGAAGTAGCTCGAGCGGTCTTCTCGTGGTCATGATGTTCTTCACGGGGTGGCTTCCTCCAACTTGTTTTCCTGCTTGACAAGCACTACAAAGTCTATCCTTGTCAAATATAACATCT
Source organism: Triticum aestivum (assembly GCF_018294505.1). Lineage (NCBI taxonomy): Eukaryota > Viridiplantae > Streptophyta > Magnoliopsida > Poales > Poaceae > Triticum > Triticum aestivum. The sequence continues at coordinate 507,886,864 of NC_057805.1, read as the reverse complement.
TTTACTCCAAGGATATGATCACCTTTAATAAGCTTATCAAGATTTCGCATGCCCACATGACCTAACCTTCTATGCCACAACCAGCCTTTAGAAGATTTAGCAATTAAGCAAGTTCTAGGTTGAGCCTTTTTAGTGAAATCAACAATGTAAAGATCACCTCTACGTATACCGGTAAAGACCATTTTATGATTGTCTCTTCGAAACACTTGGCAATCTACTTCAGTAAATAGAACATTGAAACCGAAATCAGCAAGTCTAGATACTGAAAGTAAATTATACCCAAGAGATTCAACGAGCATGACATTTTGTATGGAGCTATCATGTGAGATGGCCACCTTACCGAGGCCAACCACCTTACCCTTTGAGTTATCACCAAAGGTGACATACTTTCGAGGGCCGTCGTTTTCAGCAAGCTCACGAAACATATCATTGTCTCCGGTCATATGATCAGTACATCCACTATCAAGGACCCATTCCTTTCCTCCAGCCATGTAGCCGCGAAGATTAGCCATAAGACCAAAGTGTCTCATCGCATCATCAAGATCATAGTCACTATCATCATCCTCATCATAGTATCCATGTTCAACATCGTCTTGTGATTGATCAATTCCTAGAGAGGGTAATTCATTAGATAAATGATCATCACAATGGTCATCTTTATGAATTCTAATAGCTTCGGAGATGATATTGCTAATGATTCCAACATCTCCTTTGGCACGCATGAGATTGGTAAGCTCAAATAGACAATCACCAAACTTAGGATCATTGGAATTCATCTTACTCAAGGCAATAGACTTATGGAGAATTTCATCTAAGTTTTGCAAGGAATAGTTTGGAAATCTTTCCTCAAGAAATCTCCATATAGTGTAGGCACAATCAAGAGTAGGCAAACATCCAATCAAGTTTCTAGGCAAGCCTCTAGTGATAAGATTAACAGTTCTAAGGTTGCGGATCATGTCAATAGACTCATCAAGGGTAGGATGCAAAGGATCAACATGAGGTGCACAAGGGCTAGTAATGTACTTGTTCAAATGATATTCATTGAAAATCTCAAGCATCTCATTTTTCCACTCATGAAAGAACTCTCCATCAAGAATAGGCACTCTACGTCTAAGACTCCCCAACATAGACTCATCCATCTTCCTCCAATGGTGATTAAACCAAACCAATGGAGACCAATGCTCTGATACCAATTGAAAGGATCGAGAAGAGGTGTCTAGAGGGGGGGGGGTGAATAGACTCTTAGCAAGAAAAGTGGCAGTTTTTAAATTCTTCAAGTTGAGGTGGAGTTTTAGCACATGTTTAAACATTCACAATACATATCAAGCAAGCATGATAAGAGTATATGAGCAGCGGAAAGTAAAGCATGCAAATTGCAAGAATGTAAAGGGATGGGATTGGAGTGTGCAAACGCAATGTAGACTCGGAGATTTTTTATCCGTGGTTCCGATAGGTGGTGCTATCGTACATCCACGTTGATGGAGACTTCAACCCACGAAGGGTAACGGTTGCGCGAGTCCACGGAGGGCTCCACCCCACGAAGGGTCCACGAAGAAGCAACCTTGTCTATCCCACCGTAGCCATCGCCCATGAAGGACTTGCCTCACTAGGGTAGATCTTCACGAAGTAGGCGATCTCCTTGCCCGTACAAACTCCTTGGTTCAACTCCACAATCTTGACGGAGGCTCCCAAGTGACACCTAACCAATCTAGGAGACACCACTCTCCAAAGGTAATAAATGGTGTGTTGATGATGAACTCCTTGCTCTTGTGCTTCAAATGATAGTCTCCCCAACACTCAACTCTCTCTCATAGGATTCGATTTGGTGGAAAGATGATTTGAGTGGAAAGCAACTTGGGGAAGGCTAGAGATCAAGATTTATGTGGTTGGAATGGAATATCTTGAGCTCAACACAAGTGTAGGTGGTTCTCTCTCAGAAAATGTATGCTGGAAGTGTAGGCACGTTCTGATGGCTTTCTCCACGAATGAAGAGTGGGTGGAGGGGTATATATAGCCTCCACACAAAATCTAACCGTTACACACAAATTACCAAACTCGGTGAGACCGAAATCATGAAACTCGGTCGGACCGATTTAGTTCAAAATGTGAACGTTAGGATTTTCGGTGGGACCGAGATGATCAACTCGGTGGGACCTATGTGCTATGGTTAGGGTAAAACCTCATCTCGGTTTGACCGATTACTCAAACTCGGTGGGACCGATTTGGGTAATAAGCGAAACAGAGAGTTGGCCAAGCAAACTCGGTGGGACCGATTGCATATCTCGGTGAGACCGAGATTATTGCAATAGGCAACAGAGAGTTTGCAAGCCCATCTCGGTGAGACCGAATTGATTAGGGTTTGTGGCAAAGGCTATGTCAAGAGAACTCGGTGGCACCGGATAGAAAGTTTCGGTGGGGCCGAGTTTGACTTTTGGTTTGGGACATATGTGGATGTGAGAAAGTGGTTGAGGGTTTTGGAGCATATCACTAAGCACTCTGAGCAAGAAACCCATTAGGCAACACCTCATCCCCTTTTAATAGTATTGGCTTTCCTATGGACTCAATGTGATCTTGGATCACTAAAATGTAAATGCAGAGAATTGAGCTTTGAGCTTGAGCCAATCCTTTGTCCTTAGCATCTTGAAGGGGTTCCACATCCTCTTGTCTAGGCCACTCCACTGTTGGACTTATCTGAAATATACCAGATAAAAGTATTAGTCCAACAAGAGATATGTTGACATTAATTACCAAAATCACCCAGGGAGCACTTGTGCTTTCAGTTTCATTAATTATAACGATCCCTGACAATATGCCGACTCTACTTTAGTGCCCCCACCCCCCTCAAAATCGCTATAATAACGGTTATTTGACGATCGGACCAATATAATGACTGCTACAACTGCTCTTATGTGGACCATGTCGTGGACAAGGAATATCCATCGGCCACATGAGTCATTGCCAGAAATAAGCAAAAGAAAAATCAACAGGGAAGAGAACATGAGGGTGGGGGGGGGGGCAAATGGAAGGGAGGAGAAATAATGGGTGATGACAGGGAAAGGGATAGGAAAATCTGTCATGAGAGACTAAGGCCAACTCCAACCGACCGATGCAAATGGATGCGGATTTTGTCCGTTTGGGTCGGCCAGGCGGACACGGATGTCAATTTGCGTCCCTGCGCCCATAGGGTTCGCCCAACGGGCCGAACACATTTCACACAGTGCCTTTAAAAAAACTTGAACTTAAACTTAAAAGACACATAAAATAAGGCGAGATGCACGTCAAGGCCATCCCACTCCTTGAACTCATCGAGCTTGGAGTCCTTGAGGACCTCGTCCTACTCTTCGTCGATGACGACTGCTGGCGGCGAAGACGACGAAGGACGCACACCTGCACACACCCACGCGTACGTGGTGGGCTGGGAACATGCGGACGGGGTGGGCTGGGAGCACGAGCATGCGCCAGTGGTGGGTTGGGAGCATGAGTAGCAAAGAACATGTGCCACCGCATGTGGTCTTTGTTCCGAAAACATGTGTCTGAGAGAGGTCAGTTGACGGCATACCTGGCGCCGCGGAGGAGATCCGGAGGCCAGCGCGGAGGAGATTCAGAGGCAGCTGGCCTAGCCGACGGTTGATCTCCAATAGATGAGTGCAACCGTCCGCCGGGGTGGCAGGCACGGGCACCCGATCCAGGTTGAGGTGCCATCTGTTCGGCAGGTGCACATCGCCCATGGCAGCGGGGTGCCCGTGTTCCAGTACCTCCGGCAAATTTTCACGCCGATGTACGGTCGCGGCCGCGGCGTAGCGGGCGGCGAGGTTGAAAAGCTGGCCGTGTCCCTTCACGGACCCAACGAACCAGACGATGATCCTGCCTCCCGTCGTGCTTCCTGGCTTCCTCGGGATCCACTCCCACACCATTGTGGTCGGCGGTGGGCAGCGCGGCCTAGGATTTGTCTGGCGCTTGTGCGCAGGGGAAGTGTGTGGAAGTGAATTGGCCGGTCCATGTGCACGCGGAAGCATTAAAAAGGACCCAGGGTGGGGTGGTTGTGTGGGCGACATGTGGGGCCCTTCCACGCATTTGGATTAAATGGAGCCGGTGGGAGGTGGTTGACCGGCTGACAAATAGGTCCGAGGATGGACACCAAAAAGAACGCGCGTGTCCGTCTAGTGTCGGCTGGACACAAATCCGGCCCAAATCTGAGCCAGAAATGCGTCCAGATGAACGCAAGACAGACATATTTCACGTACGAGGCTGCACGTTGGGTCATGGTAGTTATGCGTCAACTCAAACGGACAGCGAAGGACAAAATGCGTCCCCGTGTTGGAGTTGGACTAACTGTAAGTGCATGCATCAAAGTTGGTGTCACGCCCAAAAAACCCCAACCTTCTCACCTCAGCTAGCTCTAATCTCTTGTTCACTACGCCCCCACGCCCCCTCATCTGATGTGATTTGGTCCTGGCTGTTCTAGGGGTGGCATAACAAACATCACCCCATTGCACTTTAATTGTACCACTACTCCATGATGTTGAAATATTAGAAGCATGTGTGTATTTTAGTCCCAAAATTACTTAATTGTCTACGCAGAGAAGTTTTTGCTCCCTAAATTTATCTCCCTTAACTAGGTTTATTCCATTGATGGTGGTGGTACGACTGTACTAGCATTGGTGCTAGAGTACAACGAGAAAGAGATTGACGAGCAAAGCTGCAAAGGAGAGGAAGCAAGGAAGCGTACTAGCATGGGAATATAATTAGCAGAGTACAACGAGAAAGAGAATGACGAGCAAAGCTGCAAAGGAGAGGAAACAAGCAAGCGTACTAGCATGGGAATATAATTAGCAGGGGCGACGAGCGTTGAAAAAGGCGTACAACTACCACCAATGTTGAAAAAGATGTACTCTCTCCGTTTTTATTTACTCTGCATTTAGAGTTGACTGAAGTCAAACTTTGTAAAGTTTAACCAAGTTTATAAAAAACAATATAAATATTTACCATAATAAATCTATATGATGTAAAAATACATTCAATAATGAATCTAATGGTATTGATTTGTTATTGTATAGTTTATAAATTTATCGAAGTTTACAAAGCTTGACTTTGACGAAAGCTAACATGCGGACTAAATAAAAATGGAGGAAGTACTCCTGCAGTAGTGATAGTAAATATACCTTGATATAAAGGAACTTTGTAGGATTTTTTGAGGATTAGAGTCCTTAGGATTTTTTTTCTACGTTTATCGTTTATGGGCTGGCCTGGCTCTTTTCATTTCTCGGCAGGGAAAACCCCTCATGCTTACTTTTAAGCAAGGTAGTACGTGCTTGTAAAGCTACTCGCATCTATGAGAGGTAGCTGAACTCTAACGCGGCTCATCTAATCGAAACGTCCGGATCGAATGCTCTCTAAACTTTTAGCCATCTAACAGCGGTCATCAAAATTATCTAAATTGATTAGGATGTTCAAATTAGGTATGACGGAGATGCTTATGTTGAGATGGATGTGTGGCCATACGAGGAAGGATCGAGTCCGTTATCTAAATTGATTAGGATGTTCAAATTAGGTATGACGGAGATGCTTATGTTGAGATGGATGTGTGGCCATACGAGGAAGGATCGAGTCCGGAATGATGATATATGAGATAGAGTTGGGGTAGCACCAATTGAAGAGAAGCCTGTCCAACATCGTCTGAGATGGTTTGGGCATATTCAGCGCAGGCCTCCAGAAGCTCCAGTGCATAGCGGACGGCTAAAGCGTGCGGAGAATGTCGAGAGGGCGGGGTAGACCGAATTTGACATGGGAGGAGTCCGTTAAGAGAGACATGAAGGATTGGAGTATCATCAAAAAACTAGCTATGCACAGGGGTGTGTGGAAGCTTGCTATCCATGTGTCAGAGCCATGAGTTGGTCGCGAAATTTTATGAGTTTCACCTCTAGCCTACCCCAACTTGTTGATTAGGATGTTCGAAATCCGGCAAACCGACATCTAAGTGGATAAAGGTTTAAGGGGGTCTGTACATTCACTACGTCATACATCATCGTCTTGGAACAATCCAAAACCCTTGTCCCGTCGCGTCCTCTCGTAGTAGAATGCTCTCTCGGCGCCGCATGCACGCCGGCCTGAGTGGACATGACCGGACGACAGCCTACTTGTGCATTCATGCCAGCTGACCGGTCATTCACCCACCCGGCATTCACACCGGTGTGACGACCAAGAAGTCTACTCTCGCCGGTGCCCTCATTTAACATGGAATAAATTGCATAAAACCACCCCTTTAAAGGCTAGGTTTGTACAAAACACTACGTTATATATTTTTGACAGAAAACACCCTGTCTAGCGTAATTTTTAGGCAAATAACATTGATCGGCATATTAGGGTTGTTTGAGCGTGTTTATGACCGGCGGGGCACACTTGTCAGAAGCTGACTTGGCAAAAAAATGCCACATAGGCGTGTTGACTAGTCTACTCTTTCCTCTCCCTCTGCAAAAACAAATGCGCCGGCCATCCCTTCTTCCCCAGCGCACCCCTCGCGTCCCAGCGCCACCCAGGCCCTCGCGCCGTGCCTCCCGGCGCTGCCCCCGCCGCCACCGTCGTACCCCCAGCTGGATCCGGAGACATCCATCTCCATCGTTCCCGCCCTGCACCAGACTCTTCGGGAATGTATACTCGGTGTGCGTCGGCTACGGCTCGATGCCGGCTGTCCAAATGCATCTAGGTGACATGAACAGAAGAAACTCCGGAGGAATCTCATCTTGGACGCCTTGCTAGTTGCTACTCTACCTAGGGATGTAGATGGGGTGCCGTGTGCGGCCAGAAATCGTGTAGGTCAGTGGGTGCTTAGCTAATCGCTGGACAATAGTAATCGAACAAGCTCATACCTCCAATCGGCCTGAGATCACCGACGAGGCAGAAACGGCAGGGGCGCGAACCGACGTCGTGGTGAGGAGGGGGCGTGATAGGCGGTGGCGTCAGGGGAGGGTCATCTGTCCCAGGACGGGAGGTCTGGAGCACATGCACCTCCTCGCCGCACGCGAACTCCGCCGGATGCGCTCGTCCGTGGGCAGCAATGTTTTAAATAGCGGGCTATTGCCAAATAGCGGCGGACCTCAAAATCAGCTATAGCGGGCTATAGCAGGCTATAGCGGGCTATTTGTATATGGGACCATTTAGCGGCACCCTAGTGAAAAGGCTATATAGCGGGCTATAGCGGAGCTATAGCCGGCTATTTAAAACATTGGTGGGCAGCGACTGCAGTGCCTTCTTCTTGATCCCCTTGCACGATGTCGCGACTGCCCCGGCGCGTCGACGAAGAAGGCGGAGGGATTGCACAGGTGGGAGCACTGGGCCACCATGGCCAGCCCGACCATGCGGAGCATGAAGCAGAGCACCGCCGCCAGGATGAGCAGCGTGTCCGTCAGCACGCTCGTACGACCGCTGGCCGCCGCCGGCGCGGCCAGGCGGTCGACGGACTGTGTGGGACGGGGAGAAGCAAGTGGACGCAGCGGCGGCGCATGTGAACCTGGTGCTGCGGTGGCTCTGCGTCGTCCCCGGACAGATGCAGCGGAGGCGGCGCGCAGCAAACCTACTGCTGTGGGGCGACAGAGGAGAACGGGGTGCGGATCTGCAGCACTTTGGAGCTCGTGCCTAGCAGCCTCGCCGGACTCCGGCGAAGGCTGCCGCCGCTGTGAGCGCACACGACTTGTTCGACGTAATGCTCAAGAGAGGGGAGAGGGAGGAGGAAGAGTCAAGACGCCTATGTGGCATTCTTTTGCTAAGTCAGCTCCTGACGAGTGAGCCCCACCTGTCATAAACGCTTTCAAACGACCCTAATACGCCGATCAATGTTATTTGTCCAAAGATTACGCTAGACATGGTGTTTTCTGCAAAAAAATGTAACATAGTGTTTTCTATAAACCTAGCCTTTAAAGTGGTGGTTTTCTACAATTTACTCTTTAACATGTCACTCCGCTTGCATTGGCTATTTAAGTCGTCCGACCATGCCCCAGAACCCACCCCTCCGAGCCCTTCTCGCACAATCCGAGCCGCTGTCCAAACACCTCTCAGCAGCGTTCTATCATCAGCCGTAACAATGGCTAGATCCACTCATTCATGGTGGAGGGAGCTTACGCCAGGCCACCGCGTCGAAATTGCTGTGGATTTTCGCGCCATGAACGCTTGGTGCCAGGCCCGCCTAGGCGGGCCAAATTCCGAGCTCTCCAGAGCTTAGCTCAGAAGAGGAGGATAGGGCGACCACGTGGGCATGGCAGAGATCGTGATGGAGGGCAAAATTGACAAATTTGACCTATGGACGAAACCAAATCACAGAATGAACTGCTCGTGAAACTATTTCACGCGGCTGACCTTTTTGTGTGACGCCCGACACGAGGGCGTCACACTACACTGTGCAACGCCTCATAGATAGGCGCTACACGCCTGGCCAGGGTCGCACCCGTGTGATCCGAAAATTACTAAGTCTGTGTGCAGCGCCTGAGAGCTAGGCGCCACACTATACAGTGTAGCGCCTAGCTTCTAGGCGTTGCACTAGTGGTTGCTTCATTTTGTAGTGCAACCACTAGTGCAGCGCCTGAGAGCTAGGCGCCACACTATACAGTGCAGCGCCTAGCTCTTAGGCTCTGCACAATGACTTAGCAATTTGTAGGCAGTCTGGGGTGCAACGCTTACTAGACGTGTAGCGCCTATCTGTGAGGCGTTGCACAATGTAGTGTGGCGTCTTTATGTCGGGCGTCACAAAAAAATCAGCCGCGTGAAATAGTTTTACGGGTAGTTTATTCTGTGATTTGATTTCGTCCACGGGCAAATTTGCCGTGACGGAGGAGGCACATGAGGAGAAGGAGTAGGCGGCCGTGCAGGTGTTTGAGCCACGGGTGTCTTGGTTCGGCCCGCTGCAGGTGGAGCAGCGCTAGAACTTTATGCTGGTGGATGTGATGGGGGGAGAGGGGATAGGTGTGGGTGTTCACGTACCAATTGTTGCAGGGGAAACAACGGCACAACCTCTCGCTTCTAGTAGAGCACCGGCCGGTGAAGGGTCAACTCTCCGTGGAGCGCGCGGCCGAAGATGCCATTGCGGCCATGGTTGTGGCGGACCCGGACATCCACGACGTGAACAAAGCGGTGCTTGCAACGGTGAACAGCCCCCGCACCATCCGTCACGAATGTTAGCAGCTCCGCATCAACGAGCGAGCACAACCGGCTCTTTGAGGGGCTGAAGGTGGAGGACGACAACGCGCTGGAGTAGTACGGCGACGACACATTGTTGTGCTGGTCACCGACCGTCCCGCCTGGGGCCCATAGACTTCACCTCCGAGCTCCCATAGGTAGTTGAGTACCATTTGTATTTTTTTTAGTTTTTAGGGTTCTTTTGCTATGTAGGAGTAAATAGTAACGGGAAATGAAAAAAAAATGGTGTCCGCCTTAGTTAGTTTTTTATTTGAGAAGTGCCCGCTTTAGTTAGATAGCTCCTATTGGATGGCCTGCGTCCGGCAGCTAAAAAACAGTACAATATTTCTATTGTGGAAAGTCTTTCTTTTCGACCGGATCAACAAAATGGATAATCATAGTTGGAATCGTTCTACAGATCGACAACAAGTGATCGTAGCTTCCATTCATGGGGAAGAGAATAGGCATAGCGTGGTGTGTTCGTCTACGTATGCGAGAGGATCACGTGTGTGACGGAGAGAGAGAGAGACTATGTGGGTGTGTCTCAATCACCGGCAGGCAGCTAGCTCGCATTTCAGGTTTCGGGGCGGGCACGGCGCTGGCCAACTCAATTATCAAGCATTTGATTTATGTATGTAAATAAAAATAAAAATTATCTTATGGAAAAATTGTTGTCCCTTCTCAAACAGCTAGTGCTAACTATCTCAAATGTGCAAGGTTATGTTATACGTGCTGAGGTATGCATGCACGCCCCGAAAGTGCTAGCTAGCTCAAACAGAACAAGCTGCATTCAAAGAGGTAAAAGCACTACATGTCCCAGGATGTGACAATTTGATCCTACAACTTGCAAAGTGCACCTAATTAGTCCTACAACTTGCAGCCGATGTGCAAGTTTGGTCCTGGACCAATCCGAACACGCCAAGTGGACTGTGCTGGCCCGGGCCGATCAGCGCGCGTGTTTTTGCAAAAAAAAACCCTGCCTTTTCTTCTAATCAACCCGCAAGACAGCCTGGAGAGCACCTGAATTAACTGTGTCGGCTGATCTCCTGTAACTCATCCATTCGTCCCCCTTCTCCACTCTTCTTCCCGTCGGGGGGCGATCAGCCGCTGCTGACGTCAGCAAGCATGGCTGCATCGTCGGAGTTCTTCGGCGATCGGGAGCCGCCTCCCTCCGCTCACCTAGTCCGGCCACCGGCTGTCTTCCCTCCAGACCATGGTGAGTTGCCCTCTGCTCCGCGCCTCCTCTCCCCATGTTCCTCTTCCGCTATGCGCCGGGCCAAGTACGGCGGATCCGTGCGATTTGGAGGCAGATTCATGGTTATGTAGTGCTTGGATGTGGCAATGTCGCATTCTTACCAGTAAAGCTATGGTTTTGAGCTATGTATTTAGTCTAGGGTTTCGTCAGCAAGGTATGGGTTTCGGGCATGAAGCTAGTGATGTTGTGTGCAAGCACCCTATGTGGAAAATCGTAGCCAATTCTTCTGAAGTTTGTCTTACGGTTTTGTCCTAGATTTGCTGACAGGCATTGTAGTGCTTGATTTGTGATGATGTTGTGTTCTATGGCTACAATCCTGAACTTTCAGTTATGATTTTGATGAAGAAGTTGGACCAATGCCTATGAAATTAGTCCTATGGTTTTCATAATTTCCAAATCTTAGTGTTCAAGAAAAGGTTGAGTACTGCAGGTAGATTAGTGCTAAAAGTTATCTGAATCTGTGCTGCTATCTGCATTTTTAACTGAATTTCTTCAGTTAAGTGTATTCCAGTCAGTGTTAAAGAATTTGTTAAATATGTCTGACAATGTAAGTGCTTTTTAGGTCATATATGCTCATGGTACATTTATGGTGATGCTTACAATTAAGTTAACTCAAAGTGTTTAGTTATCTAAATTTTTAACTGAATTTTGCACTTTTTGGATGCAGTGTGTGATTCAGCAATGGGCAAAGTATTCACACTCCTTTCTTTACACTGGAACTGGAGCATGGTGGACTTTTCTGTGGACCAATCAGTGACCTAGAGTACTACAACCCTTCTTTGGAGGTGCTTGACTATGTTGATGCTTGCACATTTTCATATGCAGTCTTACAAGAGCACCTAACATGGTTGGGAAATCCTGTCAATGAGCACATCATTTACTGGTGCTTACCTGAGTAAACAATTTCAGATGGCTTGGTGAGGATTTGCAGCATTTGATCACAGCTAGTGCTCGGCACAAAGTTCTTGCAATCATGGTTGACCATTCGGACTTCATCATCAATTTCAGAGAAGATTTGATATTGAAGATGCCATCAGTTCAAAGTCCTGTTAGAATAGCCGACTCAATTGTTGGTGCAGACGTGCAACATCTACACACATCATCATTTATGTGAATGTTGAAGATCCAATTTCAAAGGTTGCGGCTGATGGAACAGAAGTAGAGAATTTGCTGAGAGATGGTGCAGAGCCAAACTTGCTTAATGATGGTGCTGACCCAAATTTGCTGACAGATGGTGGAGAGCCAAACTTGCTTAATGCTGGTGCTGACCCAAATTTGCTGGTTGCTGCTACAGAGGCGAATTTGCAGACTGAGGATGTTGTGCTGTCAGATTCAGAATTCAGTGACAATGATTATGACATAGATTATGGAGATGATGATCTTTAGGAAGACAACATTGACTTTGATGTTCATGAAGAGGCTGAGCAAGAGGAGGTAGAGGTTGAGCCTGACAATGTACTTGAAGGTGAAGATCTGAACCTCTCCATTGAAGCACAAGATCAACTTAAGTACAAGTTCAAAGCTTTCAATTCCAAGATGGACATGAAATCCCCTGTATTTAAATTAGGTATGATATTTGCTGATGTGGTCGAGCAGAGGAAAGCTCTTAAGGCATATGCAATAAGGAACAGAGTGCAGATCAAGAAGGTGAAGAATGACAAAATCAGATTAGAGCCAGTTTGTCAGGGTGGTTGCCCATGGGTGCTTAAGGATGCAAATGACAACATGACCGAAGGTTTTGTCATAAAGGCCTACAATTCATTGCATAAGTGCCAGAATAAGTGAAGGTTAAAGTATTTGACATCTAAATCCCTGTGCAACTTTTTCATTGATGAGTTCAGAGATGACCAGAAGATGTCACTTCGACATTTTCAAGGAAAATTACCAAGGAATTCAATGTTACTCCTAATAGATGGAAGCTAGCTAGGGCTAGAAAGCAAGCACTTAAGGAGATCCATGGTGATGAGGAAGAGCAGTTTAGTAGGCTATGGGATTATGGGCATGAGCTAAGGAGCAAAAACCCTGGGTCTACATTGCTACTAACAACTACATTGGGCAAAGATACAAAATTCCCATTGGGCAGGAAATGTTTAAAAACATTGTATTGGTCATATGATGCATGTAAGAGAGGATGGAACATTGATGGTTGTCACGTGAAACAAGGTTTAAAGGAGTGCTGCTTAGTGTTGTTGTAATTGATCCTAATGACTGCATTTCCCCATTGCAATGGGCTGGGTGGAAGTAGATGCAAAGGTTCATGGGAGTGGTTTCCGACCAGTCTAAAAGATGAGCTCAACATTACTGACACTGCTCCTTTCACACTTATGAGTGACAAGCAGAAAGGGTTAATAAATGATGTGCACAAAGTTTGGCCAGATGCAGAACATAGGTTTAGTGTTAGGCATATTTACCAAAATTTTAATGAGAAACACAAAGGAGAGGTACTCAAGCAATATTTGTGGGCCATTGCAAGATCACCAAACAAGGTGAAGTGGAGAGAGAACTGTCAGAAAATGGATGATCACTGCCCAGCTGCCTTCCACTCGACTGAGAGACTTGAGGCAAAGACCTGGTGCAAGGCATTTTTCAGTGTATTTTCCAAATGTGACATCCCGCTGAACAATAACTGTGAAGTGTTTAACAGGTACATTTTTCTATTCATTTCTTAACTGGCTCTGCTTTCAACATGTCAGTACTATTTTTTAATAACATACTAAGCTGAATTGTTACAATCTTTATGTAGCTACATCCTTGAGGGCAGAGAGATGGCAATGCTTAGTATGCTTGAATATATCTTCTACAATCTCATGCACATGCTAGTGAGTAAATAGAGAGAAGCTATAGAAAAGTGGGTAGGGCAGAGAATATTCCCAAAGATCAAGAAGAAATTAGATAAGAACACAGAGAGTTTGCTGCAAATTGCCATGCATTAGAAGCTATCCAACAAATGTTCAGAGTTCAGTCTAGTAACAATAGCTACCCACTGGACCTTTCTTTGCATACATGTGATTGCAGGAGATGTCAGTTGTCTGGAGTACCATGTGGTCATTCTATAGCATGTTCAGGGAGGAGAGGATTGACCCAGAGACAATGGTTCATGACTGCTTTACAGTTCAGACATATCTTAAGGCATATGGATACACTCTTGTTTCTCTTGCAGACTCAAAGCATTGGGAGATACAGAATGGGTATAAGGTGCATCCACCAGTGTTTACTAAACAGATGGGAAGGCCCAAGAAAAACGGGAAGAAGACACCCGAGTAGAAGATAAAAAATGGTTTTAGGGTTTTGAAGAGAAAAATGTGTTACAATGCACTGCTGAATCTGTGGCAGAGCTGATCACAATAGAAAGGGCCACTACATATGGCAGGAAGCTCTCATTGAAGAAGGGGTAGAGGTGGTTGATGACAGCTATGATGACCCAACCTTTCTTCAGGTATATGCACTATTCAATTTAACTGAATAAAACTGAATGTGCTTAAATGAATATGTGCAGAACATTTTACCAAACAATGTAGATCCTATTTGGATTCAATTGATTCACCAACCAGTATGATGTTCAACATGGCTCAAAGAGATATTGCGAGAAGAGCTCCTCAAAGGGTTCATGGCCCACTGCCAGATCAGTCTTCCTTTGTTGTTGCTGTTGGTGCTGTAATACCTCAGCCAATGGTGACCACAGAAATGATCATTGGTAGGCAGACAAGGGCATCCACGGTAGCTGACAGAGAAGAAGGATCACAAGTTGCCGCTAGAGGAAGAGCAAGTAAAAGACAAAGAAATGCATATGTAGGCAGAGGAAGAGGAGAAGTTCCAGATGCAGGCACAAGAAGAGGAGTAGCTCTAGATGCAGGTAGAGGAAGAGCATGAAGAAATGTACATGCTTGGAGAGGAAGAGGAGCAAGAAATCATACTGCAGGGAAAGGAAGAGCATGAAGAAATCCAGATGCAGCTACAAGAATAGGGTCAAGAAATCCAACTGCAGGGAGAACAAGAGCAGGAAGAAATGCAGATGCAGGTACAGGAAGAGGGCAAGGTATTCAATGGCTGCTGTTTGGAGGTGACATGACAAGCCAAATACCTGATCTCAATGCTCCTCCTGGAGATTTGGTGGCACCTGCTCCCCGATTTGCTGACAGTAGTGACATTTTTTTGTTAAGGCCTAGAGTGATGTAACTTAATGACTGCCTTTTAAGGATGCCAAACAGTGGCATCAATTGCCTATTTTTTGGTGGTAAACAGTGGCAAGTATTGCCTATTTTTTGATGGCAAACATTGGCATTCATTGACCTTTTTGTAAACTAAATATTTGGATTGCTAGTTAATTGAATTTTACTGCATATTCCCTTGCTGTTGTAGTTAACCTAACTTAAGTGCACAATGTGCTAGTACTGTAATCAACTGAATATGCAAAAACTTAAAATAATAACAAAGTAAACTGATGTTGTTTTGCAGTTGGTGGTGGTAATGACTAAATAAGGAAACTGATGTTGTAGTTAACTGAATTTTATTCGATGTTTCCTTGCTGTTGTACTGAATAAAAAGTAAAAGAAAAAACAAAAAGGATGGCCTGGGGCTCGACCCCAGGACCCGGGGTTTGTAACGCTGCGTGCAATGCCAGTGGTATAGAAGTAGTGATTTGTTCGAGTAGCACCGTATTATCTAAATATTATTAGTTAGTGGGCCCTATAGTTTAGGGTGTGTTACGCCCGCCGTGTGACTACCATGCGTTACAAAGCGTTGTCATTCCAGTTTCCTAGGCTTTAAGACGTGTCATCCTGCCGCTCTCCTTCCCACTCACCGCTCCCACGCCCCACTCTCCTATCCAAACCGCCCTAGAAACCCTCGCCGACGACCACGCCACCGCCATCGCCATGGACCAGAGTCTCGGCTGGCAGAATGTCATCGAAGAGCTAGCCGGTGACTACCAAGAGATACGCGCACAGTACAGGGAGATCGCACAGTGGTTCCCAAGTGTTGAGATGATGAGGAACCACGCCTGCGGCCTCGTGAAGGTCATTAAGGATGCTGAAAAACTCTATGCCTTCCCCGACGGCCTCAAGTCCCTCCAGTGACCATCCTCCTGTGGGCAATGCGTGAGGTGCAGCGCTCCCCCGACCCCAGGCAGCGCGCCCGGTGGTGGATGTATCGCTCATCCACTACGCCAACGGCCCAGCCGGATCCTCAGCGCGTTGCCTCGAGGACCGAGCACGTCAGGGACGTCGTGCTTGCCCTCCCAGCTCCCGTCAACACACACCTACTGGGACTACCGCATTTTGTCTATCCTCCTCGGGCCAAACAACGACTCCGACGACGAGTCATCTGACGAGGAGGTGGAGGAGGTCGTTGTCCTCTCAGACGACGAGCCGGTGGTGTAGATGGTTGCGCTGGCCGTCGCCGCCGTGGAGGGTGACTGGAACCTCCCTATTAAGGTGGAGGAGCTACCGGATGTTCCAGATGTGCCTGAAGCCGTCGTCATCAAGCAAGACGTTGAGGAGGAGGGTGTAGCGCGAGCAGTACATGAGGTCAAGAAGAAGAAGAGGGCAGTGGTAAAGAGGACTATCATTGTGGAGGTGCAGTGCTCCGAGCGCCTGAAGCTTCTCAAGGAGTGAAGAAAAGGATGCTGAAGAAGAAGCTCTAGTCTGCAGATGATTCTTAGGTATGTTGTTTTATCACAGCATATAAGTTAGAAATGTGATGCTACCGTTAGCTAGGTATGCTGCTATATGACAGCATATAAGTTATGACTATTTTGGCCATGTTGTGGTTAGGTGTGTTATTATATACAACACATAAGTTATCTGTAAAGATGTGGTTTGCAAACTGAATTACGTATGATGTAGTATGCTACTATTGCATTGCTTTGCTTACAATGTTGTTGTGAACTACTACTATTGTTGCATTGCATTGCTTTGTTTGTTTCTATGTGCATATGGATAGATTGCTACATCAATATGTAACACTTACTATAAATAGCATTCTATAGGTACATATGCTACATTGAGTAATCTCACTTAGTTATCTGAAAGTTCTGCAAAGTTCAGTAATCTCAATTAGTTAACTGAAAGTTCAGCAAAATTATGTTAACTGAAAGTTCAGTAATCTCACTTAGTAAACTGAATAAGTTATCTGAATACAGATTCAGTTAACTGTAGAGAAATTCAGTTAACTGTATAATAATACAGTTAACTGTAGAGAGATTTAATTAACTTTAGAGAAATTCAGTTAACTAAGTACAAATTCAGTTAAATGAGAACAATGATAAAAATTCAGTCATGTTCCATCACTGATAGTAATTCACTTAATTAAACAAGCTCACTGACACAGACAACTTCATTAAGAAGTACACCAAAGTAAAAGCTCCAATGAGGGAAGCATTACAACATCAATGGATCACTCAAATTCATCTAGCATCTCCCTAACCTTCCTTATCTTGGACTTAGTGTCTTCCTTATGCTTGAACAAGTCAATCATATACTCTAGCTTCTTTATCTCTTTCTTCAACTGATCCCTCTCTTCCATCAATTTGTCCGTCTCTTGCTTCATCCGATCCATCTCTTTCTCTGTCTTTGCCCTTACCACCTGATGAATGCTGGTGATAGATTTGTCAGACAGTTTATTCTTCTCAAGCTCTTGCTTTAGGTCAGAGAGAGCAAGCTGTGTGTTGCCCAATTGAGGAATTGCCTACTCCTTGTCAACCACCATTTAGCAAAATCTAGTTTTAAAAACCTCAGATATTTTTCCATCTTTTCCTTCTCTCCCAATATCTTAAAGTTTTCTTCAGCACTAACAACATTTTGCCTGAGCCTCAGCTTGATCTCATCTTCATACATGGCCCAGACCCTACAAAGACTCATCTTCAATTGAGGAGGCCACTCTGGGTCATCCCAGTGCACATAGCTGTATTTAGACCCTTCCTCAAATCACAAAACAAATGCAAAAATACTGCAGTTATCTTAAGACAATTAACTGAACACAATCCAGTTAATTGAACAACATGCAGTTAACTGAACTAAATTCAGTTAACCGAACAAAATTCACTTAACTGAACAAGATTCAGTTAACTGAGCAACAATCAGTTAACTGAGCAACAGTCAGTTAACTGACCAATATTCAGTTAACTGAACAAAATTTCTTTAACTTGGCCATTGCTGAACAACTTTAACACTATAAATTGGGCATTACTTAACTGCATTAACACCACTGTATTTTATTCAAAGTACAACAAATCTTATTAGAGCACTATGAACAAAGAAGAACGCTATGAATTATTCACTATCTATTCTTGTGCAAGCATGTACACTTAATATGGCACTACATCTACATCTACAAGTATTGACTGTTGTGCTAACTAAATCTGCAGTTAACTGAAGATCTAAAAATATAATAACCTTTTGTGCACAACCCAGGAATCTCTTCCACTGTCCACTGACTCAAAGGCCACAAACTTCTCACATATGGCTTGGTGTTCACATCTAGCAGGTAGATACAACAATGCCACTCCATTTGGAGCAGAAAATGGTGGGAGGAGCCAAAAAGAAAAATCTGCTCAGAAATCACGTTTTGCCTAACCTAGCCCTAAATGCCAGAGGTACAGGGAGAGGAGCTCACCGGAATGATGACGGAGTCGCCGTCCGATGAGGACCTGGATCCCTCACTCCAGGAAACCATGCCGGCGAGCCGGGCGGCGGCAACGAAGAGCTAGGTGAGCACAGAGCAGAGAAAAGGACAGGGGGGCGACAAACAACGATGTCTGGACCGGGGGTGGGCAATGACCGGAATCAAACAGATTATTGAGTCCTAATTAATTGAGGTAGGACGTCCTGTGGGTTGATTAGAAGGAAAGGCAGAGTTTGTTTTCCAAAAATGCGCGTGCTGACTGGCCCAGGCCAGCAGAGTCCACTTGGCACGCTCTGATTGGTCCAGGAGCGAACTTGCACATCGGCTGCAAGTTGTAGGACTATTTAGGTGCAGTTTGCAAGTTGTAGGAACAAATTGTCACATCCTGGAAAAGTTCTAGGACCAGCTTCTTGTGTTTGAGCTAGCTAGCACTTTCGGAGCGTGCATGCATACCTCAGCACGTTTGACATAACCCTGCACATGATGATGATGAGCACTTTGACTGAGACTCTTCTTGGCCCCGTCAGTAACCTGGCATGCGAATCTCCTTCCCTCAAGGTAATAAGCAAATTAGTTAAGGTCCGACGTTATCATTACCAATTACACATATGCCAGACACACTTTCTCTAGAAATTATTACTGCTGCTGCTCGCCGTGCCAGTCGTGTCGGGTGAAAGCCCGTTGTACATGACATCAAGGATAGCAGCAACTCCATATATTTTTGTTGAAGATGTTCTTTTATCTGAGGGCATGGTTTTAAAAGATGCGCTGCATTGAAAACATCAACCCCACGGGATCACGACGCAACACTTTTTCCTTTGAACTACACAAGAAACGTAAACGACAGCTCACATGCATGCATGCAGCTGATTGCTTACACGCACCGGGTTGGAGTAGGATACTTGGAGATTCCACGAGAGAGAGGGATGGCTCCAACGGCTCCAGTACGGCCAGGCGATTTGGGTGGCGACGGGGCTGGCTCCGATGGCTATGAGGCTTCCCGCCGGCAGGCGGAGCTGAACTGGACGGTGGTCTGGGCGGGCGCGGGGTCGGCTGGTCGGGAGTCGGTTCTGGGCTCTGGCCGGTGACCGTCGGGTGACGAGGCAGAGGTGGAGGCGGTTGATGGCGTTGAGAGGGTCGGCAGGGCCCCATGCTCCGTCGGTGACTTTGTGGCGCGCGTGGAAGAGCTCGGGGGCTCCTTCATGGTCGAGTGGCGGAGGCCGTTCGCGCCTGGCAGTCACGGACCCCGGCTGGTGGCGACGCAGATCTGGGCACCTCCGAGCCATGCGCCGGAGGGGGCCGCAGTGCGTGGCCTGGCGGTTGTGGCTGGGATTGCCACTGCGGAGGGGCTCCAGCTTTGGGCCAGTCCGGTGCCGCTCTAGGAGGGCTGCGTTCCTATAGCGGGGGCGTCGCCGCCGGCGGAGGCACGGGACCCCATGCCTAGCGCTGGGGCGGTTGTGCCAGTCAGGCTGGTGGTTCAGGCGGAGCAGTCGGGCCGTGTGGCCAGGCCGATGCCTGTCCAGGAGCAGGCCTAGGAGTCGCCCGAATGCCCTGAGGTGCGCGACATGGCTGTGGAACGTGCCGCAGGGGATGGACGGCCCACACAGTCCGGGCTGGCGCAGCCGGTATATAACTGGGTGTGGCTGTGCTGGGGATCCCTCGACACGTCTCTAGGGTTTCCTGCAACCAAATCAGAGGTGCGGCGCTTCAGGCGCTCTGCTCGCACTCTCTTCCCCACCCTCCCTCCACCCCACCTTGGACGTTCTTTCGTCGAGGTGGTCGCCATGGGCTTCAAGGAGGACTGGCGGGCGGACAAGCGTGCCCTGCAGCCCCTAGATCCATCGGCTCTAAGGCAGCGGGAGCGTGATCCGCGGGTACAAGCCAAGGCGCAGGAGGTGGACGCGCAGGGGAGGAGGTTGGCTGGGGGCCGCCGCCTACCTGGTGGCTCATGGAGCAGGAGCGCAACAAGAAGAGGAAGGAGGACCACAAGAAGAGAGGGCTCAAGCTCAAGCACACGGAGATGCAGCACCCATCCTGCGGCGACCGGGTGGGCGACCCCTACGCCAAGAAAAAGAAGCACAAGACCTCGGGGGCGTCGGCATCCAAGCAGCCCCTGGCGGTGCTACCGGCAGGGCCTTCCTCGTCCAATGGTACAGTGGCAGAGCCAATCCCAGTGGAGGAGGCGGACGGTCCAGAATGCTTCAGGTGCGGACGTGTCAGGCACTTCCAGAACACGTGTATGTTCAAGCCGCTCCGCGTCATCTGCAGCGAGGAAGGCCACACCTCTGCTCATTGCCCCTCCCGTGGCAAGCCCCTGATGCTCCAAACTATGGGCAACACAATCCCTAGGGAGAGCTTCTTCTGTCTGCCATTTGTGGACGATGCAGACTAGGTACCACAGGGCTTGCTTGGGACCAATGCGGCCATCCTTTTTGCGGCCCCAAGCAAGCTCTCGAAGGCGCTTATGGAGTTGGAGCTACGACATCTGTTCAAAGGTGTTTGGGACTGGCAGGTGGTGGAGCTCGACGCTGACAGCTTCTCGGTGCTCTTCCCCGATTCTCCGATGCTGTGGATGGCAATATGCAGCGGCAAGCTCTATCTCTCCCTCAACAACATCACGATGGATATCCGTGATGCGAATCTTGATGGGCCTAGGGGAGAGATCATGCCAGAGGTTTGGGTCAAGATATGGGGGGTGCCGCCCAAGTGGCGACGGGTGGACATGCTGATGGCTGCAACCACCATGCTCGGCCAGCCCCTTGTGGTTGACGAGCTGTCCTGATCCGTGCGGGGCCGGTGCGCATGCGCTTCGCGTGTCGGAGCCTAGCCAAGCTGCGTGGATCTGTGCATATATGGTTCAATGGGGATGGGTTCACCATCAAGCTGGATCCGGAGCTGGACCAGCCTTAGCACGATGCCCCATCTCTTCCACCCCTGCCACCTCCTAGCAACGGCAAAGGCCCCAACAACGACGACAAGGACAAGGATCAGGAGAAGGACCAAGATGAGAGCATGGGCGATGACTAAATCGACACGGCAGCATGGGACAAGCTCGGCATCCAGGGTTCAGCTCCGGGGGAGGTCCCCTCTCGTCGGTCCTGCCACATGGTTGTGGTTGCGGTGCTGCCACGGGCTGAACCGCAGGGGTCGACGGTGTTCAATCAGTACGGTTCCAACTTGGGATCTGTGGTCACGACGACTCTGACCGCGTTGGACAAGGGGATCACGGAGTCGTGTGAGATGGGCGTGCCGGTGGGTGAGCTTACCCCTCTGGCATCGACTGGTGACACGATGTTGCAGCTCTCGGGGTGCTCCTCTCCGGCCTCGGGGGGGGGGGGTAACGGCAAGAGTGGCTCGGTGCGATAAGCAAAGAAGACTGTGGTTCGCAAGGTGAGCGCGGAGACTGTGAGACCCATGGATAACTTGGGGGCGCCTGCTACCCCACGCCAGATGGGGATGGCGCTGGCTTCCCCAAACGCACCTGCCGCGGGAGGTCTTTGGCCTCCGGCTTAGCC
Organism: Triticum aestivum; assembly: GCF_018294505.1. Classification (NCBI taxonomy): domain Eukaryota; kingdom Viridiplantae; phylum Streptophyta; class Magnoliopsida; order Poales; family Poaceae; genus Triticum; species Triticum aestivum. The sequence goes on along the minus strand of NC_057805.1, from coordinate 507,865,309 downwards.
TCCTATCGGCACGCTTCTCCAGGAGGCCTCCAAGACAACGCCATCCTCCAAGGCAAGCGTTCCAAGGCGGTGCTCTCGGCGCTGATGCGTTCTAGCTCGCACCCCAAGGGTGCCAAGGGGAACATGCCATCCCTCCAGCGCGCGCAACTGCTCCAAGCTGAGAACAATGTGGAGATTTCAGGTAATCCACCCCCGCGTTTCACAGCCCTTGGTTCCTTTTCCGACGATCACTTGTTTGAGGTCCTGGAGGACAGCGGTGTCGATCCATCTTGTGTGGGTGGTGCGCATGAGTTAATCTCGTTGCTCGGCTCTAAAGAGCTGGCGCAGGCAGCGCTAGCAGCGGCTATTGCACGTGCTGGCCAAATCGCAACAGAAGTAGGGGCTTCCAATGCATTCGTGTTCCGGCCCGAAACGGGGAACTAGCAACAGGGGTTTCCTCCCCCATCGCCTCGTCGAGTTAAGTCGAGGCACTGGGCCAAGGCAGTGTCCTCAGGGGCATCCGTCTGCGTAATCGTACTATTTAGATGCGGTTCCTCTATTGGAATATCCACGGCTTTGGCCATGTGGGGCGACGTACCCACCTCAAGGATTACATTCGCAATGAGGGTATTGATGTCATAGGCTTATAAGAGACCTTTAAGGAAGAGTTTCGTCACCATGAGTTGCTAGCTATTGACCCCCTTGAGCGATTCCAATGGCATCACGTCCCCGCGGTAGGGAACTCGGGTTGCATGCTGCTAGGTTTTAATTTGTCCATCTTTGAGGTGCTCTCATGAGATGTTGGCACTTTTTTCCTTTCTGCTCTTATCCGTATTCGCTCGTCGCTACGTGAGATGGTGGTGATCATGGTCTACGGCCCAGCAGATCACTCACGCTCGTCGAAGTTCTTGGGAGAACTCCACGCAAAGGTCCAGCAGGTTACCTTGGGTCTTGTCCCACTAGTCATGGGCGGCGATTTCAATTGATTCACTCGGGAGCGGACAAAAATAATACTAACATAAACTAGCCTAGGGTGGCAATGTTTGACAACGCGACGAAGGAAATACACCCTAGAGGCAATAATAAAGTTGTTATTTTATATTTCCTTATTCATGATAAATGTTTATTATTCATGCTAGAATTGTATTGATCGGAAACCTAAATACATGTGTGAATACATAGACAAACACTGTGTCCCTAGTGAGCCTCTACTTGACTAGCTCGTTAATCAAAGATGGTTAAGGTTTCCTGACCATGGACATGAGTTGTCATTTAATAACGGGATCACATCATTAGGAGAATGATGTGGTGGACAAGACCCATTCGTTAGCTTAGCATTATGATCGTTCAGGTTTATTGCTATTGCTTTCTTCATGTCATATACATATTCCATCGACTATGAGATTATGCAACTCCCGGATACCGTAGGAATGACTTGTGTGCTATCAAACTTCACAACGTAACTGGGTGATTATAAAGATGCTCTACAGTTATCTCCGAAGGTGTTTGTTGAGTTGGCATAGATCAAGATTAGAATTTGTCACTCTGAGTATCGGAGAGGTATCTCTGGGCCTCTCGGTAATACACATCATAAGAAGCCTTGCAAGCAAAGTGACTAATGAGTTAGTTGCAGGATGATGAATTACAGAACGAGTAAAGAGACTTGCCGGTAACGAGATTGAACTAGGTATGAAGATACCGACGATCGATTCTCTGGCAAGTAACATACCGATGGACAAAGGGAATAACGTATGTTGTTATAACAGTTCGACCGATAAAGATCTCTGTAGAATATGTAGGAGCCAATATGAGCATCCAGGTTCCGCTATTTGTTATTGATTGGAGAGGTGTCTCGGTCATGTCTACATAATTCTCGAACCCGTAGGGTCCGCACGCTTAACGTTCGATGACCATTTAGTTTATATGAGTTATGTGATTTGGTGACCGAATGTTGTTCGGAGTCCCGGATGAGATCATGGACATGACGAGGAGTCTCGAAATGGTCGAGAGGTAAAGATTGATATATAGGATGATGCTATTCGTACACCGGAAGTGTTCCAGAGTGTATCAGGTATTTATCGGAGTACCGGAGGGGTTACCAGAACCAACTAGGGGAAGCAAGATATGGTCCATATGGGCCATGAGAGGGGGTGCACACCAGCCCACAAGGGGTGGCGCGCCCCCCCTACGGCAGGAGTCCGAGTGGGAGAAGGAAAAAGGGGGGGTCGACCCCCCTTTCCTTTCTCTCTTCCCCTTCCCTTTCTTCTCCAGTAAAATAAGGAAAGGGGGGCGCCACTTGGGGAAACCCCAAGTAGGATTCAGATCCTACTTGGGGCACCCCCTGGCTGCCTCTCCTTCCCTCCCACTGTAAGTGCATCTAGTGCCCCTTAGTGATTTTGGTGTATTGAAGACTTATAGGTTAAGGGACTAATGCATTTGTGAGTGTACACACATCTATAAGTCTATGAGGAGTTTGATAATTACAGAGAAAGTCGACCCCTACAAATGAAGTTCTTCGACTGAAGACTTTGGATTTCTGAAGGCTTTCTGAAGACTTTGAAAGTGAAGAAATTGGTGTGACCTTGAAGACTTGGTATTCATTTGAGGAATATGAAGCGTGAAGAATTTTGTTTTCATAGTTTCATTTTCTCTTTCTTGAGTCATAGGAAACACCGTACTGTTAAAGGGGGTCGAGGAAATACTAAGGAAAAATTTCCATGTGATGCTCAACTCAAAATCCTACACCTACCAATCCCTTCGAGTGAAGCCATTGGAAATCTCATACAGTTCAGTCATATTCTTCAGTGACAGAGACGAAGTTCTTCTGGTCTCTGAGGAATTTGTTCTGACTGAGGAGTTAGGAATTCGCCAGTGCGGATTGCCTACACAGTGAGGAACATGATAGCCCTGAGGAATTTGAACCTCAAATTTCGGACCGTTGCTGTGCTATGCGCCAGCTGTCCCAAAATATCTACCCACCTAACGGTCATATCATTGAAGGGCATTTATGTCTTATCATGCGGGCTGCTCCCAAGGCTATAAATAGCCGGCCCCTACAACCACTAGCTGGTTGGCTGCTCCGAGAGAAACTGACACTTGTCATTTGAGAGCATCCCATCCTCCGAGGACTTTGAGCGAAAATCATCAAGTGAGGAAAAACCCCAAACCCAAACACCTACAAACCCAAAGTGATTGAGCATCACTGAAGAGATTGATCCTGCGTGGATCCGACGCTTGTTACCTTTGAAGACTGTGCTTCTTCCAGACGGTTAGGCGTCATGGTCTAGAGCATCCAAGAGGAAATTGTGGATCGCCGAGTGACCGAGTTTGTGAAGGTTCGGAAGTCACCTGAAGACTTACCACGAGTGATTGGACGAGGTCTGTGTGACCTTAGTTCAAGGAGAATACGGTGAGGACTGTGTGTCCGGGACTGGGTGTCCTCAGGTTTAAATACCTAGCCGCTCCAACCAGACGTACAACTGAGACAGCAGTTGGAACTGGTCTACCAAATCATTGTCTTCACCAAGCCAACTGGTTCTATTTCCTCAAATCTTTCATTTCCTCATTCCTGTGTTGTGTAATTGTTCATATCTGTGTTTGAAGACTTTGACTGAAGACTTTCTCAATTTCCTGAGTTCAATTTCCTCAGTCTGTTTGTCTTCATCATGTGTTATCCTGTGTTTACGCTTTCTGTACTCTCTGCTTGTTTTCATTTCTTCATGATGACTATGCTTGTGTTCTGCTATGCATACTTTTGAGTACTTATTCCGCTGCCACAATTTCCTCACCTACAAATTCCTCAGTGAAGAATTTATAAAAATCGCCTATTCACCCGCCCTCTAGTCGATATAACGCACTTTCAATTGGTATCAGAGCAAGGTACTCCCTTGTTCTGTGTGATTTTGGTTTAACCCCCTGGAGTTTTAGTTATGTCGACCGCAGGTATGATCAAGGTCTCTGCTGGGTGTCCTACCTTCGATGGGACGGACTACCCCTACTGGAAGAATAAGATGCGAATGCATCTTGAGGCAATTGATAACGATCTCTGGTATGTTGTGGAAAAAGGTGTTCCCTCTGTCTCACCCTAATGAACGCTGCCGATGTGAAGAGATTCAAGCAACTCGATTCTCAAGCGAAGAATATCATATGTGGCCATTTGAGCAAAGGACAGTATGAAAGAGTGAGTGCTTTGGAAACTGCTAAGCTTATCTGGGATAGGCTGTCCAAAGTAAATGAAGGAGTCTCAACACAGCGTGACTCTCAAGTTGATGTTCTTCGCAATCTCTTCAACCGCTTCAAAAGACTCGACAATGAAAATGTTCAACAAACCTTCAATCGCCTCACTGACATCTCAAATGAACTTCAAGCACTTGTTGCCACTGACATCACCGACCACGAGGTGGTGAAGAAACTGCTGAGATCGCTTGATTCCTCATTTGATACTCTGGCCTTGATGATACAAGAGCGTGTTGATTACAAGTCACTTGATCCCGCTGATATCCTCGAAAGGCTAAACACTCATGAGTTCCAGCTTGCTGAAAAGAGAGATCTCTATGGTTCGAGCTATGGCAGATCACGTGCACTGAAGGCCAAGGCAGTTTCTGAGTCTGAAGATGAAGACTCTGAAAGCAGTCTTGGTGATCCTGAAGAACTGAGCCATGATCTAGCACTGCTTGTGAAGAAATTCCAGAAGCTCTCAAGACGTGGTCGCTTTGGAAGACCCTCAAGGAGCAATGATTCCTCATCCAGTGACTACAAGAAGAGGCTTTGTCACAAATACAAGAAAGCAGGACACTACATTCAAGATTGTCCTCAGTGGGAAAAGGAATCAAAGAAGAAGAAATACAAGGATTACAGTTCTGATGATACGAAGAAAAAGAAGAAATCCTCAAAATCTTCATCATCAAAATCCTCAAAGTATTCATCTCACAAGAAGAGTAGCTCCAAGAAGGCTCGGGCATTCATTGGCAAGGAAATGGACTCTGAGGCTGAATCTGAAGAAAATGAGGAAGAGGAGGCGTCTGAGGATTCCGAATCCGGTGTGGCGAGCCTAGCCCTCGCTACTGCATTCGTCAGCAAGTCTATCTTCAACTCTGAAGAAAATGACCTCACCAACAAGGCTGATGAAGGCAATCATGACTACGCTCCCACCTATTGCTTCATGGCAAAGGGTGCCAAGGTACTCAAATATGCCTCATCTGAATCAAGTGAAAATGAATCTGATGAAAACCTTAAGCCTAGCTATTCTAAACTTGCTAAGATTGCTGTGAAACAACAAAGGGCCCTTGCAAAGGTTCAAAACATGCTAGACAAGAGTGATGATATGTTGGGTGAAGAAATGGATCGCACTAAAACCTTGACTGAAAATCTTCAGAGACTTCAGACTAGGTATGACAACCTTCAAGGTCATCATAACACTCTCTTATCTGATCATGAGAAGCTTTCTTATGAATTTCTTCAAAGAAAGCAAGATCTTGAGAAGCTAAGAGTGAGTTATGAAGATCTTCAGAAGGAGCGCGATTCATTACTTGCTCAACAAATCAGCGCTTCTCAGGAAGAATTTGTTCCTCCATGTTTGAAATGCATTGAACGTGAATCTGCTAATTCTTCACTTGAATGTTCAAATGCTCCTAATGCTACAAATTCCTCAACTGTCTCTACAATCATTAATTCCTCATCTGAGGACATTGCTAGTATCACTAACGATGCAGGGCTGAAGGAATTGTACATGACAGGCATGTACAAAAGTCTCAAAGGGCATCAGACTCTGTGTGATGTACTTAAAAAGCAGATCCTCAACAGAAACCCTAGGAAAGAGGGTATTGCCTTTGAGAGAAAACTCAATGCTGATGGTACATATTGGAAGCCTGAGCATTACCCCAAAACCTCATGGGTTGCTGCAAAGGGACCTCCAGTTGATCCATCTAATTTATCTGGCTTTACATGTGAATCTTCTCATTCTTCTGATGAGTCATTTGACTCCAACTATAAACTGTTCAAAAATCAGAATGGTGAAGTATTTGCTAGATATGTTGGCACTAACTGCAGGAACGGTTCCCCTATGAAGAAAATCTGGGTTCCCAAAAGGTGCCTTGAAAGTCTTCAGGTGAATGTCCTCATGACACCACCTGTGAAGAATAGGAACCCCAGATCAAATTCTTCATATGGACCAAATTCTTCATATGGATTCAAGTCCTCATACGGACCAAATTCCTCACATGGATCAAATTCTTCAAGAGGATCAAAGTCCTCATATGAACATCATCGTGCTAACAACTCTGTTTCGCAGGGAAGAGCCAAGGGCTATGAATATGAGCATTATTCTTCTAATCATTATGTTCATAAGTCCTCAAAGAATTTCTCTGCTTATTCATATGCTTACCCTAACTCCTCTTATGTGAAACGAAATGGATTGGCTTCTATGCCACCTTTCTCATATGGAGCTCGCAGAGTGATGAACTCTTTGCCACCCCTTCAGATGTGGGTGGTGAAGAAAAAGAACTAATCTCTTCTGCAGGGTCAGGTCTCCAGACGTACTTGAACGTCTGAAGAATTTGCTGGAGACCTGAAGTTTGCCTGAAAGGACGCAGGCTAATCATGAAGAAATGAACTTTCATTTCTCACGTCCTCATACTGCTTTATCTGTTCTATTGCTTGATGAAATTGATCTGATGAATTGATGTCATATTCTTCACTGATGAAGTATATGAAGTTCATAAGCTGCACTAATTCATCTGCAGGATGATCAACCCAAAGCCACTGAGTGGGTCCTCGATAGTGGATGCACAAATCACATGACTGGTGACAAGAATCTATTGATTGATGCTCCCTTATCACCATCGCATCTGAAGCATATCATCTTCGCTAACAAAGGCAAAAGTCAGGTATTGGGCCTAGGTAAGGTTGCGATCACAAAGGATCGACACATGGACAAAGTCATGCTTTTCGAGTCCTTAGGATACAACCTCATGTCTGTCTCAATGCTTTGTGATCTTGATATGGTAGTTGTCTTTGGCAAGTATCATTGTGTTGTGGTTATGGAAGCTGACAATTCCAAAGTCTTCGAAGGCTTTAGGAGAGGAGACTTGTATATTGTTGATTTCTCTACAGGACCCCAACCAGCCGTGTGCCTACTTGCAAAAGCTTCAGAAGGATGGCTATGGCATCGACGACTTGGTCATGCAGGCATGAGGAATTTGCACACGCTTGCGAAGAAGAAGCATGTCATTGGCATTGTGAATGTCAAATTCCTCAAGGATCACCTATGTGGAGCTTGTGAAGCTGGAAAGATGACCATTGGTAAGCATCCAGCGAAGACTATCATGACCACTACTCGACCATTCGAATTGCTTCACATGGACCTCTTTGGTCCTAACCATTACTCAACTGTCACAAATGATGCATCTCTCTATGGGCTTGTTATTGTTGATGATTACTCTCGTTACACATGGGTACACACTGTTACTTACAAACATGAAGTGCAGGAAGTCTTCAAACGATTTTCCTCAAGGGCTTCAACCAACTTTGGTGTGAAGATCAAGCACATCAGAAGTGACAATGGAACTGAGTTCAAGAATTCTGGTCTTGATGACTATCCTGATGAACTTGGTATTACTCATGAGTTATCTCCTCCTTACACTCCTCAGCAAAATGGCGTCGTGGAGCGCAAGAACAGAACTCTTGTTGAGATGGCTCGCACTATGCTTGATGAGTACAAGACGCCTCGTCACTTATGGATTGAGGCAATTTATACTGCGTGCCACATCATCAACAAGAGCACCTACCCTCTGTGATAGATGAACCAGCACCTGAGGAAGCTATCAAGTTCAAGGCTACTGAGGATGTCATTCCTACCGAAGAATCTGCTGAAGAATTCATTCCAGAACGTGAAGAACGTCGAGCTAATGCACCTGAAGAAATTGCTGAAGAAAATGGTGCTGAAGAAAATGCTGATCAAATTCCTCGACGACAACCTACTCATCCTCGCGTTGCAAAAGAAGTGCAAGTTGAGAAGATCATCGATGACATTGAAGCACCAGGTCCTCTCACACGCTCAAAAGCTTCACATTTATCTAACTTTTGTGGGCACTATGCTTTTGTCTCTATCTCAGAGGCCACTAAGGTAGATGAAGCATTTCTGGAGCCTGAGTGGATTCAGGCCATGCAAGAAGAATTACATCAGTTCGAGCTCAACAACGTTTAGGAACTGGTCAATCGTCCAGATCCTCGCAAACACAATATCGTTGGCACAAAGTGGATCTACCGCAACAAGCAAGATGAAAATGGCCTTGTGGTGAGGAATAAGGCACGACTAGTAGCTCAAGGCTACACACAGGTAGAAGGAATTGATTTCGATGAAACTTTTGCACCTGTTGCTAGACTTGAAGCTATTCGCATATTACTTGCTTATGCTAACCATCATGATATCACCTTATATCAAATGGATGTGAAAAGTGCATTCCTCAATGGTAAGCTTGAGGAAGAAGTATATGTTGCTCAACCCCCAGGTTTTGAAGATCCTAAGCATCCTAACAAAGTCTTCAGACTAAATAAGGCGCTCTATGGCCTCAAGCAGGCCCCTCGGGCGTGGTATGATACTTTGAAGGAATTCCTCATGAAGAAAGGTTTCAAACCCGGTTCACTCGACCCTACTCTTTTCACTAAATCATATGATGATGAATTGTTTGTATGCCAAATATATGTTGATGACATCATCTTTCGCTGTACTGACCAACGTTATAATGATAAATTTGCCTATATGATGAGCGAAGAATATCAAATGTCTATGATGGGAGAGTTGAAATTCTTCTTAGGTCTTCAAATTCGTCAACAGCGCAATGGCATATTCATATCTCAGGAGAAATACCTCAAGGATGTACTGAGGAAATTCGGCATGCAAGATTGCAAAGGCGTCAAAATTCCTATGCCCACAAATGGCCATCTGTGCACTGATGAAAATGGTATTGACTTCGATCAAAAGGTATACCGCTCCATGATTGGTTCTTTATTGTACTTATGTGCATCTAGGCCAGATATTATGCTTAGTGTTTGCATGTGTGCCCAATTTCAAGCTACACCGAAGGAATCACACCATAAGGCTGTGAAGCATATTCTTCGATATCTAGCTCACACACCAACACTAGGATTATGGTACCCCAAGGGCTCGGCTTTTGATCTCGTTGGATATTCTGACTCTGACTATGCTGGTGATCGTGTGGATCGCAAGTCAACATCTGGTACATGTCATTTCCTCGGACGATCTTTGGTCTGTTGGTCCTCGAAGAAACAGAACTGTGTATCACTGTCTACTGCTGAAGCTGAGTACATTGTTGCTGGTTCTTGCTGTGCTCAATTGCTGTGGATGAAGCAAACTCTCAAGGACTACGGCATCAACGTGAAGAATGTGCCTCTCTTCTGTGACAATGAGAGTGCCATCAAGATTGCTCACAACCCAGTTCAGCACTCGAAGACAAAGCACATTCAGATTCGTCATCATTTTCTTCGCGATCATGTGTTGAAGGGCGACATTTCTATTGAGCATGTGAAGACTGAAGAACAGCTAGCCGATATCTTCACAAAGCCCTTGGATGAGAAGAGATTTAGCAAGTTGCGGTGTGAGCTAAATATCTTAGAATCTTCGAATGTTCTTTGAAAAGGACAC